>NC_138869.1:101848776-102178776 GCF_965194805.1 Balaenoptera borealis | reverse complement strand
AAATATCTTTTGATGCCGACTCGCTCAACTCGAAAGGAAATCAACGATCGAGTAACACACGCGCGCCACAGCCACAAACTCATTCCTAACCAGTGACAACCAAGACCTAGGAAGTTTCTAAAAGAATGTGATTGTTGTCAGGAGGCATCGGGTCCCCGGGGGCAGCGCCCAGCTCTGGCTGCCCTCACAGCCACGGCCGAGGGGCGCGGGCAGCGCGGCTCCAAGCCTGGTGGGCACAGACCAGCAAGAGAGTGAATTCTGCATACTGCACAGCTCAGTCAGAGCAGTCAGATTGCATCTGGGATCAACCGATTGTGCTTCATGAAACCGTCAGCCCGCATCTGTGTCTCCTGCCCGGCTGTAAACAAGGCCGGCTCCGGGGTCTTCGCCCTCCTTCACGTGCGCGGAGGACCCCGCAGTCAGACCCGCTCAGCGGCCTCAGAGCCAAAGTTCAAGTTGCTTCTTCCAGACAGCGGTTCCAGGGCGTAGCGGGGAGTCATGGGAAGAAGCAACTTTGGAATGACAGACTCAGGGTCCCTTTTCAGAGATGCATACCTTAGATTCCTACGCAGCCTGGCGTGGCATGTCTCTTCCACGAAATTAATTTAGGTGTTCCTAACATGAACCACTGTTGTTGTTTTTTTTTTGGCCAACTAGCCCAGTACCGTCATCATGCTGGGGAGGAGGGGTGGTGGTGATTGTTTTTGTTGTTTCACTGCTCTGGGGCTTTGCTTGGATCAGCCAAAAAAAAAAAAAAAAAAAAAATGGCACGGATAGAAATACTGTCAATCTGGTCCACCTCCAGGAACCCAATCATGCCTGAATTGCTGCGAGGAGTGTAATGATGGTAAACAGGAACAGGTATGTTGGCTTCTGTTCTCACCCACTTCGGCCATGGTGTTGCCTTTACAATAAAGCAAAATACGGTTTGGAAGCAACGTCATCTCAATAATAAAAGATAGGGGGTGTCATTGAAGCCGTCTTCCTTGGCAAGTGGCATAAAGGTAACATTTAGTGTCCATGACATGGAATTCTCCTAGCCAGCTGGTGTGTCCCTGTTAAGACTTTCATTTATTCGGCTTGAGCTGGAACTCTTTTTGTTCGCCCAGTCTCTTACTTTGTCGATTTAAGGGATAACAGCCAAAGTGAAACAGCTTGCAATTTGCACCTGTCTGCTCTAAGCATTCCATGTTAGATTACGTGGGGAGCACATTCTTCACTGCTAATGAGAATAAGACTGGGTAGGGCTGAATGCAATTTTATTGGGGGGGCTTATAGGATATTATAGTGTTTTTTCTTCTGTAAATGATCTGATAAGGACCTCCCCATTTTCATCTTTTAGAGTTCCCAGAGTAGAAGAATAACACTCAAAAAATATAAAGTTGCATATTCTTTTTTAAAAAATTAAATGTCATTTAACTAAGAACTGAATTAATATTCAGCCTGAGTTGCTTCAGATGAGAAAGAAAACATTTCAATAGAGACCTTTAATTTGTAAAACTGGCCATGAAAAAAGAAAGTAGATTAAAACTTTTTAGATATGTTTCAGAAATGGGACTAGCTTTGGAAAAAAATGTCAAGTGCTTGAAAGTAAACCAAAGTCCTCTGCTTATATTGCCTTTGAAAATTTAAGAACTGAATCGAAAATAAAACTTCAAGTGACTGACTTCCATATCATACATAGATATAGATATATTTATCTAAATCATTATCATGTGAATCACAGATTAAATTTCCAGCAAATGCAAAAATGTCAGCACATATGATTCTCTCCAACCTTTTCTAGAAGTTCTCTGCATCCCCCTTTGTTTTGATTCCTTTGGGGCATTATATCAGTGGGCTGTCATCTATTTTTCAAGAATTTAAATTAAGCTCATTGCAATGAAAGAACTTTAGTTATGGCTTATAGCATTTTCCCAAACTTTATGTATTTTTTAAAAAATCATCATAATAACGTTTGAATAATTTGGCAAAGCATCCTTCAAGATGATCCAAAATTTAGTAAATTATATTTATATATCTTCTGTTAATCAAAGGGCCCATGCTACATTTGGATTCCACAAACTTCTCACATTGGCACTTCCTGTTGAAATAATCATGACGGGTTAATGAAGTTGTGGTGGTCACAGACGTGGTCTCGCTGGTAATTACTCTAGTTTAATATGATTGTTGGCCCGAACCTCGCCTGACAGAGAACCTTCCAACTTGTCAGCGATGGACCCTTTCAGCACAGCTTCAGGAGCTCCGCCAGCCACTGCCGAGTCTGGTTAGGTCAAAGGGTTGAGCCATGTGTAATTCAGAACAGAGGAGGTCCCACGGTCACTCCACAAAAACAATTACACTACTTATTTCACTCTAGCCCTTGCCCAAAACTCACAGGCCTCACAGTTTCAGCGCAGTCAATCTAATTCTGCCCCTGGGCGATAAGTCACATGAAAATATGTGGTGCTGTGTTTATAAATCTAATCAAAAATAGAACAGTGGGTAGGCACAGTGAAGCCCTACTATGGATTATGGGAATCCTTGGAAATTCTGAAGGCACTTTTGTTTAACTTCTAGAGACTCTTTTTCTATTACATTGTCTGCTACACTCGTTAATCATCCTCTTTATTCATAAGTGCTGCAAAAGAGACTACATTTCTGCTCACTTCTGTACTTTCCCTCTACAGATAATATTATGAAAAATAAAGCTTAAAAGGCTGCTTTTAAAGAAAAAAATAAAAATCAAAGAAGGGGTTACTGTTTTATCAATCTTACCTGTCTATCCATGTTCTCGGCTCCTTGCCCTTGGCAATGCACAGATTTAAGTCAAGTTCCTCTAAAAAAGAAAAATATTTGAAAACTAGAATAAATTGGTCCCATTTTAAGACATATTAAGCAATTTGCAGTAGGAGAGATAGAGCTATGATGCTTCTTAATGGTCCCCCAAAATCTCAGTATAAAGTCAATAGGATTTGATTTGGTGCCTTTTTTTAAAATTTTTTAAATTTTATTGAAGTATAGTTGATTTACAATGTCATGTTAGTTTCCAGTGTACAGCATAGTGATTCAGTTATACATATACATATTCTTTTTCAGATTCTTTTCTCCTATAGGTTATTACAAAATATTGAGTATAGTTCGCCATGCTGTACAGATGATAACTTGTTTGCATTATTGTTGTTCTTGTTTGCTTAGCCAGACTCCTAATAAACTGAGAGCTGGCAAATATTCACAAGATGCTTTACAAAAGTAATCTGTAGGAAAAATTCAAACTTCATCTACACAGCCTATACTTCCTGTTTTTATGCCTAAAATGTGGCCAGTACAGACTGCACTGAAGTTTATGATGAAAACTTGCTGTCACATGCTCTTGGTAGCTTTTATATTTCTCCTTTTAAAAATTAGAATCTGGTTATGCGACTGTCATAGCAGATAATATCTGATAAAGTCAATGATAGGTATGTGTACTTAGGTACCAAGCAGATTAAATCCTGAGAACATTATCCAGCAAAGATATGGAACACACACACTTCACAAAAGGAAATGTGTTTGTAGCACTCGTAAAACTCCTAGAGTCACGCAATAAATTATCAAATTCAATCTGTAAGCTATTCCATTTGATATTATTTCAATTGATAAAAATACTACACTAGAATACAATCCGGGGCCAGATGATCATAATAAATGGGAAATGAGTGATAGTCCCAGCATTTATTAGATTACTGTAAATAGTCACCAAAAGAGCCTTTTAAACTTGGAATTTGCCCTTTTGAAATGGTTATCAGTATTTGGCAGTAAAACAAAGTACATCATGTATGAATGATATATATGACATATTATTTTTTTATTCAGAGCTCTCAGTCATAGTTTTAAAAAGTCACTCCACAAAGGGCAAGTGAGCTCTTACATGGCAATCAATGTTGCAAAAGGAAAGATTTTAGTCCTTTTAGTGTTAATTTTAAAACTCTTTTTAATGTAAGAGCGACATGAAAGATGCAAAGGGTATATCGATTACTTCCTAAAATAAGGGAAATACGTGTAAAATTATTTAAAAGAAAAAACTGACATCAAAATGAGAACATTTTAGTCAAGTAACAAAAATTGAAGTTTGACTTGCTTGTTTGTTCCATGGCACAGCGACTGAAGAGGAATTCAAAAACATCTATTACTGGGAATGAACGTGAAGTGGAAATCTGTTTTCTTTTGTTTCCTTGAATTTGGTATCAATCTAACAGTTAATATTTGTCTTTAAAATGTTTGTAATTTGTAAAGTTGGTCATGTTTTTCTCATCATAAATTTATTTGGAGACATAGAATTCAAAACATGCGAGCCAAGAAGCACAGGTTGGCTCTATTCACATCAATAGAGTGCTCAGGAGACTTCCAAATGAGGCAGACCACTTCTCTCCCTTCACAGAAGGCTGCATTTTAAACATCTTTCTGCACCAATATTCAGAATGCAATACTGGTACAGTAAGACTGAGTACAGTTGTGAAATAAGATCACGATCCCTTCATTTTCTCATAGAAAGCATGTAGTTGAATCTAGAAAATACTTTGATAGAACCAAGTGGTGTATCATTTTAAAAGCAGGTATCACTGGAGAAGTAAAACCGAGTATTCCTCGGTCTCATGAGTAAAAGGTATGGCAGAAGTTCCCTCCCTGCTTGGAATCTCTGGGAGCTTAGATCAAGTACCATTTGCAATAAGGAATGTCACTCTCCAAGGCTCCATGAGCTGGAATTTGGGGTTTGTAGGCCTATGCCTTACAACTGAGAGACAGCCTGCCAAACAGAGGTAATAAAGAATAATCGATGAAAATGGGGTGTTAAAGTCCCCTACTATGATTGTGTTACTGTCGCTTTTCCCTTTTATGGCTGTTAGCATTTGCCTTATGTATTGAGGTGCTCCTATGTTGGGTGCATAAATATTTACAATTGTCATATCTTCTTCTTGGATTGATCCCTTGATCATTATGTAGTGTCCTTCCTTGTCTCTTGTAATAGTCTTTATTTTAAAGTCTATTTTGTCTGATATGAGAATTGCTACTCCAGCGTTCTTTTGATTTACATTTGCGTGGAATATCTTTTTCCATCCCCTCACTTTCAGTCTGTATGTGTCCCTAGGTCTGAGGTGGGTCTCTTGTAGACAGCATATATACAGGTCTTGTTTTTGTATCCATTCAGCCAGTCTGTGTCTTTTGGTTGGAGCATTTAATCCATTTACATTTAAGGTAATTATCAATATGTATGTTCCTATTACCATTTTCTTAATTGTTTTGGGTTTGTTATTGTAGGTCTTTTCCTTCTCTTGTGTTTCCTGCCTAGAGAATTTCCTTTAGCATTTGTTGTAAAGCTGGTTTGGTGGTGCTGAATTCTCTTAGCTTTTGCTTGTCTGTAAAGGTTTTAATTTCTCCGTCAAATCTGAATGAGATATTTGCTGGGTAGAGTAATCTTGGTTGTAGGTTTTTCCCTTTCATCACTTTAAATATGTCCTGCCACTCCCTTCTGGCTCTCAGAGTTTCTGCTGAAAGATCAGCTGTTAACTTTATGGGGATTCCCTTGCGTGTTTTTTGTTGTTTTTCCCTTGCTGCTTTTAATATTTTTTCTTTGTATTTAATTTTTGATGTTTTGCACAACAAAGGAAACCATAAACAAGACGAAAAGAGAACCCTCAGAATGGGAGAAAATATTTGCAAATGAAGCAACTGACAAAGGATTAACCTCCAAAATTTACAAGCAGCTCATGCAACTCAATATCAAAAAAACAAACAACCCAATCCAAAAATGGGCAGAAGACCTAAATAGACATTTCTCCAAAGAAGATATACAGATAGCCAACAAACACATGAAAGAATGCTCAACATCACTAATCATTAGAGAAATGCAAATCAAAACTACAATGAGGTATCACCTCACACCAGTCAGAATGGCCATCATCAAAAAATCTACAAACAATAAATGCTGGAGAGGGTGTGGAGAAAAGGGAACCCTCTTGCACTGTTGGTGGGAATGTAAATTGATACAACCACTATGGAGAACAGTATGGAGGTTCCTTAAAAAAATAAAAATAGAACTACCATACCACCCAGCAATCCCACTACTGGGCATATAACCTGAGAAAACCATTAATTCAAAAAGAGTCATGTATCACAATGTTCATTGCAGCTCTATTTACAATAGCCAGGACATGGAAGCAACCTAAGTGTCCATCGACAGATGAATGGATAAAGAAGATGTGGCACATAGATACAACAGAATATTACTCAACCATAAAAAGAAATGAAATTGAGTTATTTGTAGGGAGGTGGATGGACCTAGAGTCTGTCATACAGAGTGAAGTAAGTCAGAAAGAGAAAAACAAATACCATATGCTAACACATATATATGGAATCTAAATTTTTTAAAAAACTGGTTCTGAAGAACCTAGGGGCAGGACAGGAATAAAGACGCAGATGTAGAGAATGGACTTGAGGATGCGGGGAAGGGGACGGGTAAGCTGGGACGAACTGAGAGAGTGGCATGGACATATATGTGCTACCAAATGTAAAATAGATAGCTAGTGGGAAGCAGCTGCATAGCCCAGGGAGATCAGCTTGGTGCTTTGTGACCACCTAGAGGGGTGGGATAGGAAGGGTGGGAGGGAGACGCAAGAGGGAGGGGATATGAGGATATATGTATATGTATAGCTGATTCATTTTGTTATACAGAAGAAACTAACACACCATTGTAAAGCAATTATACTCCAATAAAGATATAAAAAAAAAAAAGAATAATCGAGCCACCGTGAGCTGTAGAAGAATCAGAGAGCATGTGACCTGGTTGTAGGGCATAAAGAGACACGGGCAATGTATTGGTTCTGGCCTAAACACACCTGAATGTGTGTTCCCAGTGTAATTCCTGGGAATATAATTTGAAGGCCTCCAAAGTAGGAAAGAACTGTTAAAAAGTAAAATATGACCCAGTTACTAAAAGTTGCGACAAGTAGATGGAGAAAATAGGTGTGAGACCAGTGCCAGAGGCCAGATCGGTGAGAAGGATACACGGACGGCAGAGTGAATTCTGAGGAGCGGGCAGGATTAGGAGTCAAATAGGAAAAGATGGATGGAGAAGAACTATGAGAACAGAGGGGCGATGAAAATGGGAATGATAAGTTCAGACAACAATGGGTAGAATCTGTCAGCAAATCATAATTTCAATAAATTAGTGCTTTATGAAGAGTCACCACACCCCCTAAAGACCTATCACTTGTATAACTCGCAAAAGATGGAGCCCATCAGAAAACTGATATATTTGCCAAACTATCTGTATGACCCATATTGTCAAGAAAGTCCAAAGTAGCGTTCTTTTCATTAGAAAAGAAAAAAGAAGGAAAAGAAAAATAACAGTTATAAACGCTATCAATTTATCAAGCCAAACCTTGTTTTTGGCTTTTCAGGAACACTTGACTTAATGAACTCATGAGCACCATTATGGAATTTTCACTCTGGCTACAAATTTGGACCACGGAGTAGCATGTTTGTTGAAATTCAAGCAGCCTACAATAGGAATCACGTTTTAAAAGCTGGCCTCAAACTTGCAAGCAGGTTGATAACTGCAATATAACCTGCTTGCAAGTAACCCGTTGACCGTATCCTGTTGGGCCCAGGTTAATAATCATTAAAAAGCTAATTTGTACAGTCACTTTTTTTTTTTTGGTTTGTTTTAAGGCTGATCTTAAAATGGCTTTCACTGAAATTGTTGACCTTGTATTGCAAATTAAATCCTGGCATTGCCAAATCTCTGACAACTGGTTCATTGCTTCCAGAGAAGGGAATTAGCACGGCTACAGCTGTCATTCCATTGCATTTTTCTTCTCAAGCAGACCAGCAAGGGCAAAAATGGTGTTAGACAGAGGTCGCAAGCCAGATTCTGTCTGCAAACATGTTTTGTTTGACCTCCACAGTAATTTAAAACATATTGAGCCAATATTTAAAAATAAGAAAATTGCAGTCAAAATCCGACTTCTGGCTTCTCTTGGAAAATTTAAAAATTCGGCCACATCGATGGTGCGTGGTGGCAGCATGCTTTTTAGGCAGTGTTAGTAATGTCTAGGGTCCCCCCTCTCCCTGTTGCAGACCACAAACCAAAATGTAAGCTCCATAAAGGCAAGTCTTGCTGACTTCATTGCTGCATCCTCAGAGCCTAGAACAGAGCCTGGCAAGCGGTGGGTGCTTGGCAAATATTTAATGTTGAAGGAAATGATCTCAGGAGCAGACAGGTAACTTTAATGCGTGACTTTTTAAAATAGTAGACAGTGCCCAGGAACTGTCACAACATGCCTCAATCTAAAAAAAAAAAAAAAAAAAAAAAAATTGTGCAGGTCAAATAAATTCTGCCAGTCCTCAGGCAGAGCGAGAGACAGAGTACCCACATATCATTCTGCTTGCTCTGCTGTTTTTCTTATAAAGAAATATTTCTCTGTATCCCTGCTACTCTCAAAAGTAAAGCCACAAGTGTCAAGGAAAATGATAGCGATCACAGACCCAGCACACTTCACTCATTTATATTTCTTGCCTGGCCTCTACAGACGTCTGAATTTGACACCTCTGGGAGACACATGAGAGTAAGCTGACACCCATAATAACAAACTGGTCTACTAGTACTCCTCTCTCATTCTGCCCAGTAGTTTTCTGTACTACAATCTAAATCTATATTAGAGCATAAATAAAAAGGGGAATATAAAACCTACCTTGGAAAGTCACTAGTTAAACCTAACACACTATCACTTAAATAAAGAGCCAGAATAACACTGTGGAATAAACTTGTGTTTACAGCTAGAAAGACACTGGTGCAAATTTCTTGCACATGCGGAAGTTGCTTAACCTCTAAAAGTCTCCAATTTCTCTGCATAATAGTTGAGAAAATTTAAAAATTATATATGCCAGACTTCTGGCTTCCACTTAAGGTATAGAAAGCTGGAAAGGGTGTTGTTGCCAAACATAAAGCAAAAAAAAAAAAAAAAAAAAATCCTGAATGTCTGCACATTTACAACTTTTATGAAACCCACCAGGGAGCTGACGTCACAGCGTAACCAACTAATCCAAAATCTAAGGAAAGAGCAATGTCTCTAAGGAGCAACATGCTGCAAGCACTTGCTTACTGGAACAGACATGAAACCCCTTAGAAGCCAGTAAGGAGAATTCAGCTAAAAATTTTTAACAGATTTCTGAAATTGGTAACCAGGTCTGAATGTGACCTAGTGTGAGAATATAGAACTTGTGGGATCTTCAGACACAAGGGTAATTCACAAACGTTCACAGGCTCTTCTCCATGGACCTCCTGGGTTCTCAGGAGAAAACTGGGCGCAAGGTGAGAGTTCAGAGAAGTGGTTCTAATTAGGGGGCAATTACACCTCCAAGAGGATATTTGGCAATGTCTGGAGACATTTTTTATTTCCATACCTGGAAGGATGCTACTCGTGGCCAGTAGTTAGGGGCCAGGAACACTGCTAAACATTTTGCAATACATAGAATAACTCCCTACAACAAAGAACTATCCAATCCAAAATGTCAATAAAGCTGCCGTTGAGAATCAGAGAAAGCCTCTCTTGTGATGCAACAAAGCCACTGTAGAAAAATGCAAAGGCCCACCTGGATACTCCACCTTTATCTCCCTTCAGGAACAAAAGCCTTCATTTTCTGGAGAATGTCAGCAAACCCTGTTGCACCCAGCCAAGGTTAAGACCCATTGCACCTGAGAGAAGAGAACACAAAAATACCCTCTAGCCCTGGCGTAGGGGCAAGAAAACATCCTGGACCAAACTTTTAAAAGTCTCCTACCTAAGAAAGAGGGGCAGGATCTGAGATGACCCCATCCTTGGGGCACAGAGGCACAGCTCCTTCCTGAGAAGAATACCTGCTCAGCTCACCATGAGACTACCAGGCACTGAGCAGCAAGTAACGTCAGTGTACAGCTGGGAGAGGGGAGACTATGGAGACCGATGCTCCCTCAAGTACAGTCACAATGGAAAAACTTAAACTTGAGGTTTGAGCAGACATGGAGGAACCTTCTCTGAAAACCAGCCATCATTCTAAGCACAGGTTAAAGACTAAGACAGGAGTTAAGTCTGTGGTACACTGACGATAACCCTAACCCTAACCAAACCCAGCTCAAGTACTCACGAGGCAGACCAACCTCCCACATGGAAAGACTAACAAAATAAAAGATATGCCATTTCTGGGCATGAATAATATCTACTTCAGTCTCTACTGTTCTGCCCTAGATAACCAGCTTTCAAACACTGTTAGGTGACAAGTGAAAAAGCAAGGAAAAACAAAACAAAACACCCTGCCAAGAAGACAAAGCGATCAACAGAAGCCGACTTGGATCTGACCCAGATGTCAGAACTACCAGAGAGAGAATTTTAAATAATATAACTAGATAAAGTGGCGTACGTCATCAAGTTGGCAACATAGGTGAATCCTGACTTCAGTTCCCCGTCACAAGAAGATAGCAACTATCCATGGACCAGACACCATCGTGAAAATCCCAAAACCCAGAGGGTGAGGCTGAAATATACCCCGGACAACAGAGATCCAGAAGGACGGCATTGCAAAGACAAGAGGAGTGGTTTCACTGACTGCATCAACCCTCCCCCAGGCCAACACAATGCTTAACCGAGGGCTCCCCTGGGCCTACAGTTTCCCCAGTATGATCAAGAGAACCCAAGGTGGATATTCAGCTTCCCCAGCATTGAGGGGTGTTTCCTGGGAGACTCACTTGGGTCTAACTTCATGGGAATCACTGGGGGAACCTTTGGAGCTCAGCCACTGGGGATCAAATAGAGATGGAGAAGGTGTCAGAGCTTATAGCAACCACTGCTCAGATCTTGTTGATCTTGTTGACACCAGGTTCCTGCTCACCACAGTGTCCAAGAAGAGATCCCAGCTAGTAGCTCTGCCCATCTTCAGAGCCAAGCTGGTGGCCCCATGCAGGCAGAAAGCTCAGTTGACAGTTCTGTCTGTTCGAATCCCAAGCCAAAGAGCTAAGTGTCCATGGAGCACATCCTATGGCCCACCAAGCAAGGGTACAAACTTGCAGTCCCACCCAACTGCCGAGCATAACCTCCAGTCCTGCCCCATCGGGAAGCATGGCCACAGATGCCCAGTAGGTGCAGAGCACATCCTATAGCCTATATTGACCAGCGACCCAAGCCAGCAGCCTTGCCCAATTGTTGACCCCGACGCTGCATAATCACGGAGCCTGATTAGTGACCCGGAGCAGCCTCAGAGCCCAGTCTACAGTAATGCTCGGCTTCAGAGTCCAGCATACAACCCCAGTCAGCAGTGGAGCCCAGCATATGGCCCTGCTTGATTGCTGAACACAGACTGTGGCTTTGCCCAGGCATGGAGTCACAGAGCAGATAGCCTGCGATCCCACCCAACCCGGGATTACAGACAACAACTTTGTCTAACTGTAGAGCATGGTCTCCAAGCCAACTCAGCTGTGGGTACAGCTGGAGGCCCCACCTGACCAGAGAGCCAAATTAGCAATCACTCCCAATAGCAAACCACAGCCAGTGACCTAATGGATTGCATGAAAGTCATATATCTGATAAGGGGTTAATATCCAAATTATATAAGGAGCTCATGTAACTCAATAGTGAAAAAAATATCAATTAAAATATGAGAAAAGGACCTGAATATACGTTTTTCTGAAGAAGACATACAAATGACCAACAGGTACATGAAAGGGAGATCAACATCACCAATCATCAGGTAACTGCAAATCAAAACCACAGTGAGCTATCACCTCACACCTGTTTGATAAGCTGTTATCAAAAAGACAAGTGATAACAAGTGCTGGTGAGGACGTGGAGAAAAAGGAAACCTTGTACACTGTTGGTGGGAATGTAAATTGGTGCAGCCCCTATGGGAAACAGTATGGAGGGTCCTCAAAAAATTAAAATAGAACTACCATATGATCCAGCCATCCCACATCTGGGTATATATCTGAAGGAAACTAAATCACTATGTCAAAGAAGCTTCTGCAACCCCATATTTACTGCAACATTATTTACAATAGCTAAGACATCTAAACAACCTAAATGTCCATCAATAGATGAAGGGACAAAGAAGATGTGGCTTATATATGCAATGGAATATTATTCAACCATAAAAAGGAAGGAAATTTAGACAGAGACAAATAATGTATGATCTCATTTATATGTGGAATCTGAAAAAAAAACAAACCAAAAAACCCCACAGAAACAGAAAGTAGATTTGTCACTGCTGGGATGGAAGTATGGATGTCGGGGAAATGGGTGAAGGTGGTCAAAGTGTATAAACTTCCAGTTCTAAAATAAATAAGTTATGTGATCTAACTTATAGCATGGTAAATATAGTTAACAGTACTGTATTTTTTACTTGAAACTTAAGTGAGTAGATTTCAAAAGTTCTCATTACCAAAAAAAGGTAAGTATGTGAAGTGATGGATGTGTTAACTAACCTTTTTGCGGTAATCATTTTGCAAAATCTGTGTATATCAAACCATCATTCTGTACACCTTAAAATTACATGGTGTTATATGTCAATTGTATCTCAATAAAGATGGAAGAAAACATGTAATTAATGTGTTAAAAGCTCTAATATAAAAGGTAGGCAGCATAATGAATATATGAGGAATTTCAGCAGAGAGATAGAATAATAAAGAATCAGATGGTAATGTAGAAATGAACAATATGGTAAGAGAAATGCAGAATGCCATCAGCAGACTTATTAGTAGTCTCAGTACAGCTGAGAATAAAATCAGTTGAACTCAATCTATGAGCAACAGAAATTACCCAAATTAAAACAGAAAGATAAAAAAACAAAACAGAACAAAATAGAGCAGAGTATCCAAAAGTAGTAGGAAAATTCCAAATGGACTAACACACCTGTAATTTTGAATATAGAAAAAAAAGACAGGCAAAAAAATCATCAAAGGAATAATGACTAAAAATTCCCTCAGATTAATGACAGACACCAAAGCAGAGATCAAGGGAGTTCAGAAAACACCAAGTAGGATAAAACACACCCATGTATACACATCATATACAAACCATTGAAAACCAACAGCAAAGAAGAAATCTTGAAGTTAAGCAGAGAAAACAGGCATATCACACATAGAGGAACAAAGTTAAGAATTATAGTAGACTTCTCATCAGAAACTCTACAAGCCAGAAGAGTGTGGACAGACACCTTTAAAGTGCAGAAAGAAAAACAACACTCAGTTTAAAAATTCTATACCCAAGGCAAATATCTTTCAAAAATGATGGTGAGGGATATGGGTATGGCAGAATGAAGAGGTGGTCAAATCCTAGCCCCCAAAAATTGGAAGGGAGAAAGATCCAAAACAATAAATTCAGTCTCTGGAAAAAGACCAGAGGCAAACAACAGACGGAGAAACATGCATTTGTGGAAAACTGCAGAAATGAAGGAAAGTACTGTGGGTACACCCTTGACCAAGGTTGCTCCAATATCTGCAGTGCCCCCTCACACCACTCCAGCTGGGCCAAGGTAGTAGTGCTTCCAAGGAAGGACTGGCAATAAAAACCAGCAGTTTCACTGTTGTGGAAGGGGATTTTGGTGCTGAGGACAGAAAACGCATACTCAGTTACACCATGAGCGAGAGTAGCAAAATCAGTGGGAAACAAGTGATGACAGCCCATGGCTCTATTACCCTGAGTTGCAATCCCACTTGGGGTGAGCAGTGGACCATTCAACTCATCCGAAATTTGACAAGGAGATCCTGGAGTTGAGAGAGCCAAAGAAGGGCTAAATGGGTACTCCACGGATCCCTGTTGACCGTGCACGTGTGCAGGGAAGACTCAAGAATAGCCAAGCTCTCCGCACATCCCCAGTTGACTTGGATGCTGTGCAGATCCGCAGGAAAGACCCGGGCTGACCTGGCAGAAAGTAAGTCCGTGAATGTTTGAAAACTGAATTTTAAACATGTTCCCAGCCCCACACCCAGATCCATCAGCAGAGGAGGGAGATCTTACAGACTCAAGGTGTCTGTGGACCGTCATTGGTTGACCACCATGCTGTGCAGACACGGAGGAGCCTCTATAAAGCCAAGCTGAAACTGTTTATTAAAGTTTTTAAAAAACTGAGCAGAGACAGAAGCAGCCACACATCACAGGGAAGACACATTCAACAGATTAAGTTCAGAAACATTACTAAAAACAAAATAAATTCAAACAAGCCAAACAGCGAAAACAAAATAATAAAACAGCAGCAATAGTCATCCTCAAGGCAAAAACTCAAAATCATATTATCTAAGATTCAGGTTTTCAACAAAAATTTATAGGACAGTGAAGAAATAGAAAAGTGTGACCTATATTCAGGAAAATAAGCTGTCAACAAAAATTAACTCTGAGTGGGTAAGGAAGTTGTATTCAGTAGACAAAGACTTCAAAGCATTTTTTATAAAACGTTCAAAGAATTCAAAGAAACCATGGCTAAAAGATTAAAGGAAAATGTATTAACAGACTCAAATATAAGAAATCTTAAAAAATAAAAAAGAAAACTATAAAAATGGTCAGATGGAAATTCCAGAATTGAAAGATGTAATGATTACAATGAAAAATTCACTAGATGGGTTCAACAACTCATGAAATGAGATAGTAGAGAAGGAATTAAGAATATTAAAGATAGATCCATAGAAATTATCCAATTTGAAGAAGAGAAAGGAAAAATGTGGAGAAAAATGAACAGAGCTTCAGAGACCTATGAGATATCAAGCATAAGCAACATACAAGTAATGAGAGTCCTAGAAAGGGATAAGAAATATAAAGGGGTAGAGAAAATATCTGAAAAAATAATGACCTAACAGCAGAGCATCAAAATCTATGAAATGAGACTGACAGCGAAAGAAGAAATAATTCAACAACATAATTGGACACTCTCAATAACTGATAGGACTAGAAAGAAAATCAAAGAGGATATAGAAGAATGCCTCTACTAACCAACTTGACTTACCTGAGTTTTATGAGAACATCTAACCAACAACAGCAGAATAAACATCTTTTAAGTGCACGTGGAACAGTCTCTAGGAGATACCATATGCTAGGCCATAAAATAAGTATCAAAAAGTTAAAGAATTAAAGTAATTCAAAGTATGTTCTCCGACATCAAATGAATTACATTAGAAATCAAAAACAACAAAAATTGAAAATCCGTAAATATTTGAAAATGAAACAACCCATTCTAAATAACTCAAGGTTCAAAGAAGAAACTGCAAGTGAACTTAAAAAATAATTTTAACTGAACTAAAATGAAAACACAAGATATCAAAAAACATGGGATGCAGCAAACAGTGTTTAAAGAGAAATTTATAGCTTGAAATAGCTGCATTATAAAAGGAGGTCTTAAATCATTAATCTACATTTTCACTTTAATGAACTAAAAAGAGAGTAACAAATTAAATTCAGAGCAAGAAAAAAAGGAAAAATTTAAATTAAAGTGAAAATCAATAAAAAAGAGAAACAATAGAGAAATTTATTGAAACCAAAAGTTGGTTCTTTTGAAAGATCAACAAAATTGATACAACTTAAACCAGACTGACCAAGAAAAAAACAGAAAAGACATAAATTATAAGAATTAGTAATGCAAGTGGGACATCACTATAGACCCTAATCAAAGTTTAAAAGACTACAAGGGAATATTCTGAATGACCTTATACTAATAAATTAGAAAACTTAGAGAAAAAGGGCAAATATCTAGAAATTACCCAACTTGGTTCAAGAAAAAAAATAGAAATTCAATGTACTTAAAACAAGTAAAGAAGTAAAGAATTTAAATTAGTAATTTTAAATATTTCCATTAAAAAAAAAAACCAGCCCAGGTCCAAATGACATCAGTGGACTGAATTTGATCAAATATTCAAATAGTATCCATTCTTCACAAACTCTTTCAGAAAATAAAAGAGGAAAGAATAGTTGCCAATTTTATTTTATGATACCAAAGCCAGGCAAAGACTGTGCAAGGGAAGAAAACTACAGATCAATACCCTTTATCAACATAAATGTGAAAATCCTTAACAAAATATTAGTAAACCAAATTCAGCAACAAAACAGAAGAATGAACATATCCAGTACTGGGTTGAACAGTGTCCCTCCAAAATTCATGTCCACCTGGAACCTCAGCATGTGAACTTATTTGAAAATAAGGTGTTTGCAGATATAATTAGTTAAGATGAGGATATACTGGATCAGGGTGGGCCTTAAAGCCAATGCCGGGTATCCTTATAAGAGGGAGGAGAGAGCACACTTGGAGACACAATGAAGAAGTCCATTTGACGGTTCAGGCAGAGATTGGAGTTATGCTGCCACAAGCCAAGGAACACGGAGGGTTATTGGCAACCACCAGAAACTAGAAGAGGCAAGAAAAGATTCTTCTCTAGAGGCTTTGAAGGGAGCACAGCCTTGCTGACACCTTAATTGCAGACTTCTGAAGTAACTGAAAAATTAAATGCAGAACTGGGAGAGAATAAATGTCTGTCATGGTCTTTGTTATGGGAGCCCAAGGAAACTAATAGGGATCCTTACCTAACACCATCCACAAAAATTAACTCAAAATGGATCATAGATCTAAATGTAAGAGCTAAAACTATAAAAATTCTAGAAGAAAACATAAAAGAAAATGTTTGTGACATTGTCCTATTTACAATTAGGTATAACACCAAAAGAATGACCCATTGAAAAAATGGGAAAATTGGCCTTCAGATTAAAATTTTCTGCTCTTTACAAGATACTTGTATTAGTTTTTCATTGTGACAGAAACATCACCACAAACTCAGCAGCTTGAAATAGCATCCATTTATTACTATAGATCAAAAATCTGGCATGGCATGGCTGGGTTCTCTGCTTAGACTGAAATCAAGATGTCAGCTGGCTATATTCTCATCTGGCTTGAGGTCCTTTTTTAAGCTTATTCACATTAATGTCAGAATTCAGTTATTTGCACCCGTAGGACCGAAGTCCTGAATTCTTGCTGGCTGTCAGTTGGAAACCATTTTCAGCTTCTAGAGGCAACCACATTTCTTATCATGTGGCCCTCCTGTCTGCAAGACAGCAATAGTATATCGAACCCTTCTCATAATTTGAATCTCTTTGACTTCCGCTTCTACCACCAACCAGAGAAAACTTTCTGCTTCTAAAGGGCGCATGTGATTAGATTTGCCTACCTGGATTATCTCTATATCTTACCATCAACCGACTTGCGACTTTAATTATTGCAAAATCCCTTCACAGCAGTACTTATATTAGTGTTTGATTAAATCTCCAGGGGACAGGAATCTTGGAGTACCTTTATACAAGGGAAATTTGGACACAAAGACAGCTACGCAGAGAGGGAAGACTATGTGAAGACACAGGAGGAACACCGTCTACAAGCCAAGGAACACCTAAAGCTACCAGAAGCTAGAAGAAAAGAGTGGCACAGATTCTCCTTGTGGTACTTTGTTATGACAGTCCTAGCAAGCTAGTATGCTATGCATGATTTAAATGTATCTCATTTATACTCTTCTCCTTTCCCCTTCTCTCTGCATCACTTCAAATTATGGACGTTAATTGGATTCCACGATTGTCATACCTTCTAATGGTTACATCGAATAATATTGAACCTCTATTATTCCATAACATATAAAGAGTATCTCATCACTTCCTACTTTTATAACATGAGCATCTTAGGGTGCACATCCCTCCTACACCTTTCTTCCAATCTTTTATCTCCAAATCTCTTTCAACTATACCTTCACTTTTTTTCAAGAATGGAAATGTACATTCTGTTATAACCATAATAATTATAACATTTTTTTGCTTTGTCTACAAATTGATCCTAACAAACAAAACCTGATAAGCTTTATAATTGTGACTGTGTTAATAAAACTTATGGCAAGACTATGTTGTTCGATAAATTATTTTTCCTCTTATTACAATGTCATGACCCCTGTGCTACTCAAAGGAGAATGGATTTGGCATCAAGGTTAAATGGCCCTTTCATCTAATGTTTATGATTCTCACTTCCCCATCAATCTTCTTTTTTGTTCCTCTCTTTCTCTGAAACTTCAATTCATCAAATATTTGATTCCCTGGGTGGAATCTCTGCTTCATTTAACTATCTTTCCCATATTTTCTAAATCTTTGACAGCTTTTTTTTCTACATCCTGGAACATTTCTTTAACTTTGTCTTACAACTCTTTTATTGAGTCTTTTTTTTTTTTTTTAATTTCCATTTAGACTTAATTTCTAAGCATTCTTTTTGTTATCTGATTTTTTTTTTGGCATCCTATTATTGTTTTAGGAATGCGATACCTTCTTTAATTTCTCTGAGGAGAGTTTGTTTTGATTTGTTTTGTTGTAATTTCTCCTTACAACAATCTTAATTGCCTCCATTGCTCAGGATAAGTTTTTTAGTTTGCTTTTCACGGTCTTTCCATTTCATACTGCTGTTTTTCCTCAAATATTTGACGATCCTTGGTTGACCATCTACATTTAAGTACAAGAGAATTGAAAGGCTAACAAACTCTTGTGTATGCGAGTGCAACCTCTTTTTAAGGTAGACAGCCATAACTTCAGGATAGAAAGATAAGGAGGCAGCCATTAAACTGTCCTCTTACATGTGAACATAAAGCCCCAGGATCTGTAAAACTTGTCCAAATATTCTCAGACAACTGCTTCAAAACATTTAAAGAAGAATCTCTTCAGTTTCCTCCTATTGATAAATGCCTGTCCACCATTCCAAGGATTTTAATTATGTTTTGTTTGTTGTCATATCCCCAAAAAGAACTCTGAAAAACTATGTATCCTTTAGATGACTTTGGGTTGACATACAAAATGTTTCATCATAAAGTGAACACTTGCTACAAATGTAATTTCTGGTATACTGTAAATACTGAAAATTTTAAATAACCCTGTTACATCACTTTTACAGATCTCATAAATGTATCCAATGGAATCTAAATGCAATAATATTCGATACCCTCTATTGCCCATTTTCAAAATACATGAACCTGCTCTTCTTTATTGTTGATAACTTGTAACATTCCTTTTTCAACTTGGACTCCTATTTCTATTTCACTTCCCCTATGGAAATTTATTGTTATATTCTCATTTGTTATATATTTGTGCTTGAATAAACATATATTTTGTTGAACACTCTATATTCATCTGCAACAAACATATATATACAAATTGAAATTAAACTTTTTTCTGCATTCTATAATCCTAGAATCCTTTATTAACTTTTTCTTCTCAGTTAAGCTATAATTAGTTCACAATTGAGCAAAAGTGTAAATACAGCATATAACAACTATTGATACATAATTATCAAACAAAATGTAAAAATGCCCCTAAATAAAAGGAATGATACAGGGCCCCTCCGTTCAGTTCAGTATCTTACGCCCTGCACAACTGCAGGGGGCGCCATTCAACCCAAAGCCTGTGTGAGCATCACCCTTGACGTAGTGCATCTGTACAGGTATAAGCAGCAGCCACGTGTGGGATGTTTTTGTACAATCAGCTCATTTGTTTAGAATATTACTGACATATATTTCAGCCTCAATTCGGTTGCTATTTTTCTGGATATACACACCGAAAAACATTGTTCACATAAAGAAAGAAATGAAAATGGAAGGACTTCTGTTACAATTCGTGGAGTCATCAAATTATTTTTAATAATCTATGAGTTGGCTCTATCTGTGCCTGAAGACCCTCTCCCCATACCCCTTTACATGCAAGAGTAAGCATTGTGTGTGAAGGAGATACAGAGGTGGCAGGGGAGAACTCTGGTTTTGTTCTCAACTTTCAAATAGACCTTGTATTTTCAATTCTGCTCTCTTCTACTGGCCAACTCCCTGGGGTGTTGCTGGATCTACTGGTTCCCTCTCCCCCAGCCACTTCCTCCAGGTGATCACTTTTTTGATCCTGCTTCATCAACCAATGCGGTTCAACTATTTTTCCTTTTCCAGAAATTCATTGTCATCTCTTATCTACAGATCCCTACCATCCTACATGCTTTTATTCATCTTTTACTAACCTTTTAATAAAAACTCAAGAGAAATATGAGAAAAAAAAAAAAAATATATATATATATCTTGAACCAAAAACTCATAGAAAGGCTGTATTATATTCACCAGCTAAACTAAGCAGAGCATTCAAATATGTCCTACCCAGAGCAGTGAAGGTCCTTTTAGTGCCTGTTCAGGGTGGCTCAGCTGTTCCTTCCACCACTAAGCCTTGCCATTTTCATCATTAAAATGAACTTTGCCTAATGGAGCCCACAAAGCACTACACTAGTGACTGTGATTAAAGTCATAGGGTCGATGAATACAAGTCCATACCTGCTTTATCCTAGCAAGAATTCAGCTTTCAATTTTCCTAGCACCAAACAGAAGAAAAATTCCAAACTGCATTTACAAGGTAGTACCAATAGGGAGGAAAAGATTGCCTTTAGCAAGCACAAGCCTTTAGAAACCACACCTGTTTCTTTGTTATTGATAGTGTGATTAATTGATCCCTAGCATCTGATTGAGAACATTGGTATATAAATCTTATCACAGGTACAGTTCCAGAAACATCACTGCTAGTAATACATAGCATATTGCAACGGCCCCTGTCATGCGTTTCAGGATTAGTGTCACATAGGGGTTCACATGAAACAACAAGCGCCATTTGTTTATACGGTCACACTTCTATCCTTCATTTTACTTCAGATTCAACTTGGCATGGGCTTTACGTATCAATAAACACATCGGTGTGGGTTTACATTTCTTTGTCAGGTATCCAGGAACAAAATATAGGTTGATTCACAAGTAAAGGGGAATTAACGTCATGAAAGGATATTTTTGTTACCAAAAGAAGCAAATATTATTACTTATTCAGTGGGCCCACTACCTGAACTGTTCACTTGTATATTCTCTCAATCATTCCACACATATTTATTGGGCACCTAGTATACGAAGGACACTGTTCCAATGCAGTGGGTGACAATGATCCCAGATCCTGAGGAAATTACAGCCTAGGGGGAAAATAACTAACACATAAATAATAGAAACTTCAAATAGAAAGGCACAACCAATGAGATAAAAATGACACAACTAGTCATAGAGAAACCACTGAGAAGTTGACCAAAGCCTGAGATCCCTCAAAAAATTAGACAGAGGTGGAAAAAAAAAATTCAAACTCATTGGAAATGTAAGTGTTAACAACATGTGATTGATTAGGGACTGAGGCTTTACATATATGATATCATTTCATCCTCCCTACAACCCGTAAGGGAGGGCTACATTATCCCCACTTTACAGATAAGGACACTGAAACTCCCAAGAGGTTAGGTGACATGCCCAAGGCCACCTAGGAAGCTGTGATCCAGGTTTCAAAGGCCAGTGTGCCTTCACTGCCTGGACCACACTCTTAGCTGAGCTGCTCACCTGTCACTTAGCATCTTTGACAGGCATTAAGGCCTAGAGTTGCTCCATGTGACGTAAGTGGGGAAAAGCAAATGAAAAATTTATTATGACTGAAAAATGTGTCTTTTAACTAAGGGAAAGCTAAAACCTCTTACACTGATTCCTAAGTGAATTTTTGACTAACATTCATGTGTCTAAGTTCCCCAGTTAAAGTTCTACACTGGCCCAAAACATTAATATTTACAAACGAAAACTAGCGCTGAAAATTCCACAGATTGTAAAGAACTTAAGGAAATGTCCCCCATCTTCCTGGTTCATATAACTTCATATCCAGTGGTCAGCTGGGAAAATAGGAAAGACAGCTCATAACTATTGGAACTCTATCTTTCTAGTTCACAGTAAACTACAAAATATTCGGTCTGACTAAACTGTTTCTTTGATTGCTATTTTGTTATTCCCAATATTATAACTATACACACACACACAAATAGATTTTCACATATATAGATTTTCACATACATATGTGGGTTTTTTGGTGGCTTACTTTTAACAAGCTGTTAAGAAGAAAATTCACTTTTTCTATCCTCTGACTACTATCTAAAGGGAGGTTATTATCTAGAATCTGCCTTATTTTGTGTGTGTGTGCTGTATATACTTGTTTCAATGGATAAAACCAAAATCTTAGAACTGTCTGCATTTTTAAAATACTTCTTTTGAATCTATGAAAATCACAAAAATAATGTAACCTTTTCAAACTGTGCTAAATAATTTAGATCCAGTTTCTATTATTCTTTTGTCTCCTGGGTCACAGAGATATGGGTGGTTTGTAATCTAAGCCAGTGGCTCTCAAACTTTAGTGTACATTCAAATCACCTAGAGGGCTGCTGGGCCGGCCCACTGAATTTACACCACTAGCAAGTTTGGAGGTGGTACTGATGCTAGTGGTTCAAAGACTAGCCTGTCACAACCACAGTATTAAACCAATCTGAACAAGAAAAAGCACTGAACTAGGACTCAAGAGACCCAGACTCTAATCCTAGATCTGTCACTGTCTTGCCGTGTGACTTTACTGAAGTCATGTGACCTCTCTCAGATTCTGTTTCTCCATTAAATGACATACTTTAATTAAATAACTTCTAAAAATCCCATGTCATTCTATAATTCTGTAACTGACCCAGAAGATAGAGACTACTCGATCATGCATACCAAACGATTTGAAAGATCAGTTCTTAACAGCTAACACAGTCATTCTGTTTCAAGAAAAAAATATGCTATCGTCCCATACTGTCAGTTCTGCAATAATGCCATATATGCGTTCCTAAAAATCATCACATTATGCTAAATTGTGAAAAAAAAAAAAAGAGCATGATTTATGGGTAAAATGGGATTAGGGACACAACACTAAAAAATGTTAATCAGTGACTCTTAGGAAAAAAAAGATAGGAACCTAATAACAGTAGCAGGGTGTCCTACATGTTCAATGGTTAAGCAATGCACAAATGCTACAATAAATATGACACTTTACCTTGGAAAAGACTTGAAGTTTGCTGTGGACTTGGGCTGGGAAGAGTTGCAGCCTGTGAATTATTTCGAAGTGGTGGAAGGAAGGTGATCTGAAATAGAAAGTTGTAACAGCAGATGTGGACAGATGTAGCCCATTGATCTCACTTGGGTGTTGGCACGAACATCACAGTTCAACAATCTTTTGCAGCCTTAAACCCTGGGGCATGGTCTCCTGTCTTGGAGATGAAGGTCCTTCAAAGCATGCATCTATGGTAGATACCTGTTTCATCAAATTTGAAAATTAAGTCCAATGTGTAGCTTCCTTCTTCAATTCACTTCTGTATCACTGCTGGAAATATTTTGGTGACTTTCTCATCTGTGCTCACAACTTTGCCCAACAGCCGAGGGCTTTGGAAATTGCAACAACATTTAAAGCTACTACACCAGTCACTACTGGCACCAAAAGACCTGGATTTGGCAATTTCCATTTAAGGTCTTCAAGTATAAGTAGTTGCTTTCCTTTTGTACACGCTTGGCGACTTGAACCAAAACGCTTAGGTTCATCTGGGATGTTGAATGAGGTGCGTTGGGTTTTTTTTTCTTTAATGTAGAAAAAAATCACAAACTGAAAGAATAGGAAAAGGCAACCTTCAAGGTTAATGCTACCTGGGAGATGTCTGAGGTGTGTCCGTGTGTGTGTTTTGTGTATTTCTACATGTTTTGGTTTATGGAAGAAATATGCTTAAACAAACTCAAAATTCACATTTTACTAAAATTATTCCATAACATCATTCACATTCATATTTCCAAAACAAGTGCTTGGCAAAATGAATGCACTTTTGATGACAAATATTACAGCCTTGTTGTTGGAAATGCCATACGGTCAGGTATAGAATATTGCGAATCTCCCATAGTCTCTCATAGGTGGGATTGAAGACATTTAGGAAATGACTTCTATTACATGGAGAACAACCTATGAGAGTCATGACTTTAATACAATTAGTCATAGTATAGATGAGAATGTAAGGGCTGAGCCTGGGAGTCCTTAAAATGAAGGCCCAGACTAAGGTCAGGTGTTTATTAAGGTTAATGCTAGCTGAGATAATTTCTGATGATGCCCAAAGATACAGAGCCATTTCCACAACAACTGAAGTTTCCAACAAAATTGGTCCTTTTTCTTCTCTTCACTTACCTGTCGGAGAACATGGTGCTTATCTCTCTCCAAATTTTCATCAATTGAAACCAGTTTCCTCTTGATTACCCTTGTGTAACTTCTTTATGGGAATTGTTTTCCCATACTTATTATGAACATTTTAATAGAATGTTAAAAAAAAAACAATAGAAGAATTTCAGAAAACAGCCATAGGAAGTATTGAAGGTGTGGAAACATTTTCCACAAGCATAAGAAGAAGCTGCCTGGGTAATTCAGGCTCACAGAAGAAGAGTCAAAGGAGCAGTTTAACAACCCAGGTATTTTCCTTGACTCCTCTATTGCACTTATACCTCACTTTCTGTCTGTCAGGAAATCCTGTTGTCTTGCATATTCAAAATACATCTACAATTCTATAACTTCTCACCACCTCTACTCTTAATCCTCTGGTCCAACCCACTTCCATCTTCCCCCCGAAACAATAAACTAGCCGGTCTCCTTGCTTCCATCTTGACCCCTCTCCTAGCTATTCTCAAACCAGCAGCCATAGCTGTCCTTTTAAGCTATGCAATGGTTCCACATTTCATTCAGGATAAAAGACAACTCATCTCCTCTCTCTCTCTCTCTCTCTCTCTCTCTCTCTCTCTCTCTCTCATATCATACTGGTTTGTTGATATTCCTGGAACATACCAGGCATATCCCAACTCTACCTTAAGGCTTTGCTCACATATCACTGCCTCAATGAGAGTCACCCTGACTAATTTATTTAAAAATTGCAAGCTACTCTTCAACACTCCCACACACACATACATACACTCACCCGAGTAATTCCCTTCAGATTGTTCCTTTTTATCCCCCATAGCATGTATTTCCTTCCACAATGTCAGGTAATTTACTGTGAACCATGATTATTGCCTATCATCTCTCTTCCCCTGACTGGTATATGAGCAACATGAAGACAGTGGATCTTCACTGTCGTACTAATGTATTGTATCAAGAATAGTACCTGGCATATAACAAGTGCTCAATAAATATCCAATGTATGAACCATTTTCAAATTAATGGAAACTAATATGAGGAAGAAGTCTGTTGATCTTCATGATAGAGAAAACAAGAAATAAAGAGAAGTGTATAAAAAGAAAATAACAGAATAAGAAAAAGCTTTTTTCAAAACTACTAAAATAAGCTACCTGGTGGAAGCTTCTTTTGATTGACCAGGCAATTTTTGAGAGATAATATGGCTTCATTGGTTAATAAACAGTAAGGAAAAAGAAAAGAAACAGGAAATATGGGGTAAAATCCCAATTTCTATTCTCAGTGAGAATTAGACATTGGCCACATATTTCTACAGAGAGATCTCTGCTGCTCCTCTCTTTTTCAAAAAGAATGTCACTGGCTCAGTGGATTACAACTTTACAATTTAAGGATTTCCATCACTTCTGTCAGGGTGGGGCTTAACTCTATATAGCATTACATTTTATGCTATGAATACTTGAAAACACCCTGTCCCAATAAGCTAAATGGAAAGTTCAAGTGCACTGGTCATTTACCCACTTTAGGGTGAGGGTGAATATCACATTTCCTACTGCACAGAAATAAAATAACCAAAAAAAAAAAAAAAAACCCTCTATTTTAATATACTTAGGAAGGTCCCTAATTAAGATTCCAGAGATAAATGAAAATATTCTACATGCAAATATTCTAGCTATTCACAAAGAACAAAAACATAAACAGAAATAATTTGATTTAAGGAGCTATTGTGTAGGTTTAAAAGGAGAAATTCTATATTAAACTATTATCAGTCTGCTGATGAATAGGCTTCATATGACAGAAAGATAAATTAATACCATCATTTATCATCTAAATTGCCATTTTACACTTAAGCATTATAGGTAACCAAATGAAAATTTAAGAAAAACAAAATGAATTTTCAAAATTATACACGACTTTTTTTCAAGTGAGATTAATGTAGAAATTCAGATATAGAAAAGTAAATAAGCATAAATAGGCAATCTGAATAATTCTACCAAACCAAAATTTCCCTTATAATAAAAAAGCTTTTTAATCAGTAATGTGCAGGCTATTTCTTTAGATTTCAAATAATCTTGGTCAATATAAAAGCAATCCTAAGTCTCTTCAGAAATCAAAGTATATCTAAGTAAGGAAACAAAATTATATTTTGCAAAATTTATAAAAACAGTAAAAATGTGATTTTTATTATTTTAACACTTATTTAAATAGAGAACTCTCAATTTAGAGATTTAATTCAAGACCTATTTCAAACGTACTTTTTTCACAATTTTTACATTTTAAATATTTAAAGGTAGAGAATAGGTGAAGGAAGAGTACAATAAACCACCATATTCCCTTCACCTAGATTGAACAAATGTTGATATTTTGCCATATTTGCATTATGTCCATATACACTTACATATGTATAAATTTTTATGTATAGATTTTAACCATATTTTTGAACCTCACTGTATATTTTCTCCAGAGCGATAATTCCCTCTTCTCTTCTGTGTTAAATATAAACCATTCAACAAATACTTGTGATCATCTGGTAAGTCCCTTGTGCTGATGCCACAAACAAGATTCTTCCCTATAGTTAAAGGGCTTGTGATCTCCTGAGTGAAGAAAAACACATAAACAAGTAGATAAAGTTTAACATGTTAGCAGGTGCTCTGATAGATTTATGTGTTGGAAAGTTCTGGAACATAAAGGTACAAGTAAGGGGTCAATTCAAACCAGGGGAAATGGGGAGAAGACAACATCATGGAGGAGACATACAGAAACCCAAAGAAATGCCAGCAGATTGGTTTTGCATATTCAGCCTAGATTCAGTGCACATCTTCTAATGAAGCAAGTGAGAGTGATGTGGTTTAGTCATTCCCTGCACCATCTTCCCTGCTTCTGCTGTTCCTTTCACCTCTCAGCTGGATATACTAACGTCCATCCATCCACTGTGTGTAGCTTCCTTATCTTTCTCTTTTCTGATTCATGGCAGTTCAAGACAAGAAGTACAGTAACAAATGACTATACTGTTTCAAATTAAATTCTAGATTAGTGGTTATCAAAGTTTCATCCAGGGAGCTTTAAAAATACTAATACTAACACTGGATTCTACTCCTAGAGGTTCAGATTTCATTGGTCTGATATGAGACTCCCCCAGAATTACAATATGAAGCCAATGCTTCATACCACTGATATCATAGTAATTGCACCACTAGTAAGATTCTCCAACTTTAGAATACATGCAAATTATGTGGGTATCTTGTTAAAATAACAATTCTAGTTCTGGAGCGTGGCCTGAGATTCTCCTTTTCTAACAAGCATCCGGGTGATACTATGCTGCTGGTCTGAGGGGCCTAGTTTGTGTAGCAAGATTCTAGATCATAGCACTTGACCACAGCTGCTATTCCCTGAGCTGTCACAGTGTCACTTCAACCTAGGGCCTCACTCATGAGCCCACCACGCCTGTTTTGCCTCCTTTTTCCTCCACTATTTACCTAGTCTAGTGGTACTTAAAATACGGCCCTGGACCAGCAACATCACGATGACCCAGAAATTAGTGTGAAATTCATATTCTCAGAACTTACACCCCAGACCTAATGAATCAGAAATCCTGGGGATAGGAGCAGCCGTCTGTATTTTAATATCCAAGTGATGCTGACCTAGGCCGGATGTTAAAGGATCTTTCTTCCTCCCCTTTTCGTTCGTCTGACCAACTGCTCTCAATCAGTGATTCCATCTGATTTCACTTTGGAATCACTTAACGAATCTCTATAATATGCCTATCCCCCTCCCCTGAATCTCTAGGAGAAGGTCCAGTTATGAAAATATTCACATGAAAGCTCCCCAGGTGATTCTAAGACACAATTGGGGCTGAGAATCATTGTTCTGAATAACATCCGGGTGGTCTCTTATATGGAATCTCTTTCTTTAGCCAGTCTCAATTTCTGGAATCTAATGACTCATGACCAGATTTCCCAGATTATCAACTATCTTCCTCTTCCAATATTGTTGGCTGACTTCTGAATTCCCTTTCACAATACTTCCCACTGATAATATTAGAGGGACATGACTCAGGAACACTCAGAATCCCTTTTGCCTTACTCACTTAATCTGAGATTAGGGTATCTGATTTGAAAAATTTCATAAATGCATGCCTGTTCATTTAACTCATCATTTGTTTTTCCAAATATTGCTTTTTACAAGTTTGCCATTGGTCTGATTAAGGGCTCTCTAGTTGCAGGGGTGGAGCTACAACCAGGTCTTTTTTTTTTTTTTTTTTCCTCTAAGTAAACCTGTCTTCACACAGACTAGTAACCCAAGCAAAGAACAAGCATATCTTGAGGTTGCCGCCTGGCCAGGCTCCCAAATGGTGCCTGCAGGTTCCCAATGAAATGGGCTGTAAATTGACCAGCCAGAGACACATTGATTAGGTCTCAGCAAGTACAAAGGTGGGAGTACAAGCCTCTCTGAGACTTGTATGGTGGTCCTAATCCACATTGAGGGTGACCACACTTTCAGGACCAGGCACAAAAAAATATCCAAATAAGAAGCTAAGAGCCAATCTCATTCTTTCATTTCAAGCATAACGTTGTGTAAACTCAAAATGCTCTGCTAAATCATGTTGCATCAACCAGCTTTGTAGCTAAGACCTGCAGGCTTTAATTACTTTAAGAGGAAAGCGTGGTGTCCAAAGAAAGTTTCATTACAAACTGGCATTTGCTCAGACGTGGAATGAGGCCCAGAAATGAGGCTGTCTCGGGGTTCCTTTACCAAATCAAATGTCTGTTCCTCCTTCCTAGTGACCAGACTGGTGATCTACATAATTAATATAAGCTCACATCGAAGTAAACATGAAATGATTAAACAGGAAGCATGTGAGGAGAGAAACAAGAGAAGGAATTAATGGGCAACAGAATCTTAGAAACAGGGGAGAGCATTACACGTTATTCTGAAACTAATTTTTGTTCTCGTCCAAAACCTAATTGGTTTTTAAACTTCTTTTTCCACAACAGCCCAGACAAGGTGGTTTGGAGCATGTGTTATACACAAAACATTTACATCGTGGCTCTTGTAGCCTAGTCAGCAGTTTGTGGAATAGTAAATTTAAAAAGCAGTACTGTAATAAAAATAATAGTTGCATAACCTGCATTCCTTACAGACAGAACTTGGAGGACCAGCAATAGAAATCTTGAGAAGCCACTACTACTGGCATTTAAACAGCGGCTCTGATGTGGTAGGAAGAGTCAAGGTAGGGGTTTTTATTTACATTTATCGAGTCTGCTAGGGACCAGGCACCACGCTACATGCTGGGAATGTGCAATCTCATTTAACAATAAAAGCAACATCTTATGTAAACTCTCTGATATCCTCATGCAGGACACACAACACACGGGGCTAGTAAATGAGAACTATTAAGCAAAGCGATGCAAGATACGCATGCCCCATAGGGGTGGGATAGAGAGGGTGGGAGGGAGACGCAAGAGGGAGGAGATATGGGGATATATGTATATGTATAGCTGATTCACTTTGTTATAAAGCAGAAACTAACACACCATTGTAAAGCAATTATACTCCAATAAAGATGTTAAAAAAAAAAAAAGATAAATGACACCAAGGTTGGGGAAAATGTTAATACCTGCAGTATCTCTTGCTTAAAGCCTCCTTGTCTAGAAATTATGAAATTATGCTTGCTTGCTTTTTAATGTTCGATTAAGGAATTAAGTTAAAAGGAACAATAAACCCCTTTCCTGAAGTTTTCTTCATCAGGAAAAAAAAGTTATGTTTGGATGCCAGCTCTGATCCTTCCTCAAATGAAGAGTTATGGTGGGATGTCACCAAGGGTCCATAATACAGGGTGGAGCCTACTCAGGGGTCTTTTCCTGCCCAAGACAGAAAGAATCACACATTTGCCAGGGACTGATGTCAGAGTGAGTAATACTATATTTAATAGGAACCCTGAAAGAAACACCCAAAACCCTTTGGTTTTTTCCTGTCTCATCATCTCCTAGAACTTCCATTGAAGCGTAGTTTTTGTTTGTTTGTTTGTTTCATTTTAAGTTAAGCAAGACCCAGCACATGAGAGGAGGCATCTGGTAATTTTGCTATTGTCCTAAAATACAGCCCTTTGAGGAAGGCACTAAATGGCATCACCGTTAGCACAGGGAAGGAAACGCGCTGGGAGAAGCTGACTTCCTGGTTATCACCACAGGCAGTAAAAATCAGAAGTTGAAGCCAGAAAGTTCATCCCGTGTGTGTGTGTGTGTGCGTGCGCTCTACACACTTCCCTGCATGCCTGTCACAGGGGTGGTGACATTTGGATATGGACGAATATTTAGTAAATATAAACTGTCTCCGGTCATGAGTTCGGAAACACACCATAGGCCAACGGAAAATCAGAAAGATGGAAAGAGAAGGGGACTCAGGACAGTAATTCCTAGCAATATTGTAACTGATAATCAAAAGGGAAAGGATGGTTTTTTACTAACAGAATCAGTCTGGAGGGGTGTGGAATTTGTAGTTCATTCCTTCCTGAAGTTTCAATTATTTCCAGGTAATTTTTTATTGGTAGTATTATATATTAATAAAGACTTATACCTGAACCAGGTATTAATCTCAATTGATGTTTTCCTTCAAGACGTAGAACACCTGCCGGAAAGACTAGTAAGCAACCCTTAAGAAATGGGTCTGGAACACAGCCTGAACCCTTTGGGCTGAGTGCTGTTGGGCAGCTTGATCTACCTTCCCCTGAGCCCCAGGAATAATACTGGAAGAGGAAAGGGACAAAGGAGCCGTCCTACAAACACAGCTCTTGTTTTTTTGAATTTCATTCTCATGGAGACTTGTGTCTGACAGAGGAGGTGGGGTCTACTTTCCATAGACAAGTGCTTGTATTTTCTCATTCTTATTATCATGGGAAAGGTGCAAAAAGGAGTAGAGAATAGGTACAATGCAATTTTTTTAAGTGTAAGTTTTGAGAGCTGGATGGAGTTTTGCTGGACATCCTGCATTTGGAAAGCTCATTATCTTGGCTCCAAAATTAGGAGGGCATGTCTTATTTTCTGAAATAAACATAATTTTTGTAACTACAAAACATTTAAAAAGTCATTTCCAAGGCTGGACAAGTTTATCCCAACTTCCTAAAAAACATTGTGTCACCCAAGGGCAGTGCAACGGAACAGAGGAACAAAATGTGCATAAAATGTCTCTTTAAATAAGTGCAATTGGCAAGACCCTTTATCCACCACCTCCCAGCACCAGACACGCCCTCCAAACAAGGCAGACAATAAATAGGAACAACATGGTAAGGCTTTGCTCATGCCACACATCTGTTCACTTACTCGGATTGTGTTTTATATTTAGGCATAACAAGTTTGGATTGTCTTTATGTACAGTGACAGCAGTGCAAAGAATGTTGTTTGAACTCTGAATTGTATAAATACGGAGACATGTTGATTTGAGAAGAGAAAACAAGGCATGTGAAAATTGGCAAAATACCCATTTTAAGAATTATGGATACTCTTCTTTAAAAAAAATAAACAAGAAACTCAATGGGCAGACCACCCACAAAGTACCGTTAAGATCTAAACAACATGAAAAAAAGGCAACACACTCTAGCCAGTACAATTTTTGAATGCATTAAGTTTAAAAATCCTTTAGTTTAATCCAGAGACTTTAACATAATTCCTAAAATTACAGACTCCTTTTGGGTATTCACATATGTGAAATAAGTTGGGATAATTAGAAAAAGATAATAATAATAATAGTTGCTAGTATATATAGGACACTTTCTATGCACCCAACCGAAACGTCATGTATGTTACCTTATGTAGTGTTACAAAATAAACCTCATAAAATAAATCTTAAATGAAACATGACCTCATTTTTCAGATAAAGAAGCAGAGGCTAAGAGACTAAATAAATTGAATAAAGTTCACCTAGCAAGGTCAGTAGTAGAGGATGGATTCAAACTCAAGCCCATCTGTTTCTAAGACATGTGGCCTTGTCATTACAATGCCCTGACATTCAAAAACTCCTTTCTACAGTAGGTTTAATTAGCATACAATGAATCGAATTCATTATTAACAATAAAACAAGAATACATAATCGAAAATAAGGACTCAGTTCCTAGAAGAAGAAATTTCATTGACATAATCTTCCAAGGAAACAAATAAGCAATTAAATTAGGCAAATGTGCACTGTATTTAAAAGAAGCAAAAAGAGGAAAACGTCCAACAATAATGCAAAATAAATCTGTCTCAAGCAACGAAAAGGTAATGAATAGAATGATCTAAGTGTTTTCTGTCTATGAGTTAGCTGTCTGCAGGGCTAATAAGTGTACCTGTATTTAGAGAGACTTTAATTAAATATGGGGCAATGCCTTTTGCCCCTATATTTCTCTGATGATCCTGGCCACCAATACTGATTCTTTATTTCTGCTTTCCTACTACACTTAATATCTGAATGACTCATTAACTTTGTATTATAAATTTACTTTTATATGTACCAATCTCTACCATGAGTTTTAAGCTCCTCAAAGGAAGCAAGTACATTCTGCACCTCTTTGTATGTCCCATAATGCCTTGCACATAATAAATGCTCAACTAATTGTTGGTTTAATTCAGGGCAAGACTTCTGTCACTAAGATTATCCAGACCCAGCAAATTTGACTAAAATGTAAGATAATGGTCCTAGCTACCTGGGCGACCTTTGAGACTTTTTGCAATGCAGCTTGTATGTTCCGCTCAAAGTGTCCAATATTTTGCAACGGACATCATCCTTTTCCTCTTTAAGAGACAGATCACCGTATATGAGAGTAGTAGGTACAGATGAAGCTTGCTTTTTATATTAACTGTGTGTTTCAAAAGTTGTATTTCATTTTAATTTCTGCCATTCAAGAATTCCTCAAGGAACCTCTAAGGGGAACAACAGATTACAGGATCCACTGCAAAACAGAAAAGATCGTGGCTGGACTGGTGGAAAGAAGGGGGTGGCTCAAAGCTTGAAAAATAATGTCGTAAAGAATAAGTCCAGGGAGAGCGGACCCTTAAACCCCATAAATCGGAGCAACCAGAAAAGAAAAAACGGACAAGAGAGAGAAGATGAAGCAAAGGGACCAAGACATTAAGATTTGTAAGTGAGAGTTAAGGTTTAAGATGTTCTATAAACGTTTATTGAGTGACTGAAAGAATGAATGTATAATATCAGAGTTCCTGCACTTCATTGAGCTTGGGAGAGCAGAGGCATAACGATAAGCTAGTAAAAGGGGATTGACGGTCAGAGTTAAAAGGCACTTAAAGAATACAATTAGGCTGAAACAACCAAGAGTTCTTTGGGAGCTGTACAGAAAAACTGAACGTGTTGTGTTGCTTTTGAAAACTCCCAAGAAGTTTTGGGCAATGTTGGCTACCAAGCAACACATTAAAGAGTCATGGTCACACTGTGCCTCTCAAAGTCATCCAGGTGGTTGGATGGAAACGGGGTGCACCACTTAGCAAACTACTTCACCAGCTGTCTCTATGTGTGAATTTTGAAGCTGCCAAACTGTACATGAATGGCATGTTGGCCTCGACAGCCACACAAGTGCAGTGAGCCCCTGACTATAGCAGATGTGCTGTGTTCGCACAATATCCACAGTGGCTAGAGGGCAGCTCACTTCCTCAGAGGATGCTGGGGGCAGCAACTGCCGGTGACAGCAATAGAATCAGATGGGTTCTGCCCTGTAGTTTTTAAGTGCTGCCTGCTTTTCAAAGGCAGAGCCTCCAAATAATACAGGAGCTAACAAGTTTGCAAAGGAAATGCACTTGCAATATGAAAACAAGAGCAGCTGGATATCCAACTGTGTAAAGAAATTCAGAGAGCTCTTCTTTTCCCTCAAATTGATATTACTCACCCAAGCTTTATAGAGTCAAAAGCATATGCTTAAGTGTAATTACTCAACAACTCAGACCAATTTCTACATCACAACCATATAAATGGAATATTCAATTCCACCTAGGTGGTGACTATGTGACTTTTTTGCTTGGGTATTCCTGATGAGTATTATAAACCAATGGCTCTGGAGGCGACAATTTTAAATTAATTTGTAAAATGAAATGTTTCGTACATACAAATACGTATGACACTGTACGTAAAGAATATAAAACAAATGTCAAGTACTCATCATCCAGATTAAGAAAGAACCAGTACAATTCAAGTGCCCTCTTTCTCTCTCCATATGTGTAGCCCCAGGACTGGCTATATAATTTGAGGAACCCAATGTAAAATAAAAATGCAAGGCCCCTTGTTCAAAATTATCAAGAATTTCAAGATGGTGATAGCAGAGCATTAAACCAAGCATAGGGTCTTCTAAACTTGGGACCCTGTGTGACTGCACAGGTGAGGCCTCTGTGAAACTGGTCTTAGTAGTTCCCTTTGTCATCATGCAAACAGAGAGAATCCCTACACTGAATTTTCTAGATATGAACTCCACAGCTTTGGTAGGCTTTATTACATATGTGTTAAGTATATTCTGCTTTTTGTATGTTTGAAATTTATAAACATGCTATATGTCCAACAGGAGGTTTTTGAGATTCAATCATGTTGGCCTGTATGGTTGTCATTCATCTATTTTTATTGCTTACATTGTGCCAAATAATTAATTAATGCGGGACAATGTATTTAAACATTTTCCTATTGAAGGGCGTTTGGATTGTGTCCAGTTTTCTTTGTTTGTTTCTATAAGTAACAGTGCTTCCAGGAACGCTTTTGTACCTGTCTCCCAGTGCACATATACAGAAGTTCCATATGTTTTAGTTGTGTCTCTTGTAAAAAGCATAGAACTACATTTTATTTTTATGAAATCTGACAATATGTCTTGTTTCTGATGAAACTGATCCATTTACATGTACTATGTGATGTATTTTGATTCGTCTCTATCATGTTATTCTATGCTTCCTGTTTGTCCCGCTTTGCCCATGCTTCTTTTTTTTTCCTATCTTATCTTGATTTTTATTTCAATTTTTCTCTACTGATTTAATTTAATCCTTTACTACTTTACCCTTGGCATTGTAGCATACTTACATGTCAAAATTGAAGGTTAATCATTATCTAAACTCTCCAGCCAAACGATGCAGAAGCCATAGAATGTTTTAACTCTTGTCTACCCTCCTCCAAACTTATAAGACATTGTCATTCGGTATTTTAGTTATGTCTTGTTGTTTTGCCCCACAAAATAGATGTTGTTAGTATTATTTTACACTGACTTTATCTACATGTTTACAACTTCTTTGCTCATCTTCCTTCTTGTAGGTCAGACATGCCTTCTAGGGTCATTTTTATCCCTCCTGAAATATAGCTTTTGAAAGTTCTTTCATTTAGAGACTTTTAACGGTAAACTCTCAGTTTTTATCTAAAAATGTGTTTTGTTTTGGGTGTTTGAAATACCATTTTGCTTGCTAAACAATTAAGGATTGATAGATACTGTGTCTCAACACAGCATCCATGGTTGCTATCAGTCTAATGGTTGTTTCTTCTCTTTTCTCCCTGAATCATTTTAAGATCTTCCCTGTGTTTGGTGCTCCTTGGTGCCACTACAATTGCACAGAGGTGTAGATTTCTCTTTATTTTTCTTGCTTCTAATCTCTGATGATTCGAGTCTATAATCAATTCTAAAAACATCAGTTCTGAAAACTACCTATCCAAATATTGCCTCTCCTAATTCTCTCTGTTGTCTCCTGCTAGAACTCAAATTTAAAATGTTACATCCTCTCATCATATCCTCTATTTCTCTTAACCTCAATTTTATATTGCCAGTCTCCTTGTTCTATGAGCTACATTCTGGTTTATTTCTCTATATTTATCTTCCTATTTACTAACTCTCTCTTTGGCTCTGTCTAGTTACTGCCACACCATTCATGAAATATTTTATTATGACATATTTTTCATTTTTGAGTTTTGTTGTGTCTTTAGGAGGCAAAATTAGTTCAAAGCTAGAAACTAAGAGAGACATGTTTCTATTTCCCCCAGTTCAACATTTGATCCTAGTCCAAAAGGAGGCTTCCTGGGGCATGGGTTGCTGGAGAATGAGACCAACTAGTCATTCTATTTGTCTTCAGTTCAACAAGTTAGTGGAGATGACATTAATCACCTCATGCAGATGGTAGCTCTATCATCTCTGTATCAAAGGGGTGCCTTTTGCATGGTGTTAGTAAGGTTCTTTTGACTCTGCTGTCACTTTTGAATGGGTAACAGGCTAGGACTGCCTAAAATCCAGCAAATGCAGAAAGGAAAAGGCAGCAGATCTTTGGTGAGGTCTGGGCAGATACAAGTGAGTGCTTGAAGATGTTGAAGCAGATTAGAGGGAGATGTGGCGTCCGTGTAGCCAGGCAATGTGGAGGAGGAAGAAGAAGAAAATTGAAGTGGAAAAAAAGATAGGCAGTTGACTCAGTCCTAGTGGCTTGGTGTCAGGATACATGTGATGGAGCCATTAAACTTAAAACCACCAAGCACTGATTTTCTTAGAGAACTCTTTATCCTCTAAGATTGTGTGTGTCTGTAGGTATGTACATGTGTAGCTTAAAACCTATTTTATGCAAAATAATATACATATTTTAAACCTAAACTATAGGGTAACCTTAGTATCATATTTGATATTTAATAATACTATAATACTATATGCTGAGAACATGGTGGAGACACAACTTGCCAATTACATTTATAGCAGTCATACCAAAAATGAATATTTCATGAGAAACGTAAAGGAATTATTTTTCCAATTTCTTCTTTCTTGAGGAAAGAAGGTTATCGTCCAAAGAGGCAACTTAAAGGGGCTGTTTGGATGTTGTAAAGGGCCATCAAGTTTATTATTCGTGACATAAATGGAAACTTTTTAAGTAGATTATGTTCTGACATAAAGGATTCCAGTTAAGACACCAGATTGCAAGGAAAGACGCAAACAGCTGCTGCAGCTTTGAAACTGTACTTACTGCTCAGTTGTTCACAAAAATGTTTAGATCAACTTCACTACTTTTAAACTTTCTGTAGACAAGCGGCATGGATGCATTACGGGCCCAGGAAATGGTTTCAGAAACAATCAAAGGCTGACAGCAATGCCAGGAAGGGTTCAGGGGACAAAACCTCCCCTTCGTGACCAAATGAAGCACTCACTACAAAACCAGTATATCACTGAAGAAAGATGGGCAGCCAACCGATGAAACAAAATGAAAACTTCAACCATAATGAAATCACTGCCCGTGTTATAGCAAGAAGCAGTCCCCAGAGAATCAATAAACAATTTGGTTTCCAAAGAATACGAATCCCACTTGCCAGACAGAATCAGAGGGACCAATTTCTTTTTTGATGTTATTCTCCTTACCCAATTTCTGCTTATCTGTGGTCTAGCCATCCTTCAATACCTAGATCAGCTTTCACTCCTTCGGAAAATCTTATCTCATTAGCGCCTTCAAATTCCTGTAGCACGTAGTACGTGCCTCCATTTGTGTCTGTGACCTCGAATTCTGTCATTTGCATCACTACTACACCTGCCATATAATTATGTCAGCCAGAAAACTTCAGCGATTATAAATCTTGCTGTTATACCACATCTCATCTGTTGTTTTAACAATTCTGTCATGCCAGTGGGAACACGTTATTACTATTACCTCATTGTACATTTGACACATAGAAGATAATAAATATGAGTTAAATATGTTTAAATTTTTGACAAGGAAATGAAAGCCCATGTTTCATTCACGTTTACACAGTTAAGAAACAGTAAAACCAGGCCTTAGCACCTAGATTTTCTGATTCCAAATCCAGAGTTCTTTCCATTGTCAGCGCCACCTCTCACAGTCTTCCTTGTTCTTACACACTCACACAAACAGGCACATACACACTCACACACACACACACACACACATTCACACCACAGCTTACCTATAAGATCGAAATCTCTTACCTACAACGTTGAAATTCTGCTACAGTGTGAAAGACTAGTGAGAACCGGTTTCTGGTGCACCAACGGTGAGGCTCAGAAATGAATTGTTTATTGAATTTAAATAAAAGAAATACCTATTCAATGACAATAAACATGCTACATTATCCTGTGAGGTAACTTAAGTAAACTATAGTAAACAAAAGTCCTTATTTCCTTTCTTAAAGCTCTGTTGTGTCCTGAGATGAAGAAAAGGACAAGAAGGGCTTCCCTGGTGGTGCAGTGGTTGAGAGTCTGCCTGCCAATGCAGGGGACACGGGTTCGAGCCCTGGTCTGGGAAGATCCCACATGCCACGGAGCAACTAGGCCCGTGAGCCACAACTACTGAGCCTGAGCGTCTGGAGCCTGTGCCCCGCAACAAGAGAGGCCGCGACAGTGAGAGGCCCGCGCACCGCGGTGAAGAGTGGACCCCGCTTGCAGCAACTAGAGAAAGCCCTCGCACAGAAACGAAGACCCAACACAGACAAAAATAAAAATAAATAAATAAATAAATTTATTAAAAAAAAAAAAAAAAAGACAAGAAAATAATCCAAGGGTGACCTGAAAGGAAGGTATAAAATCAGGAGCAATGAGCTCCGAAGATGATTCAGTCCACTTTCCCTTATGCCCTTCTGGGGGAATTTTAACCCCCTTCTCTGCCAAGGCTTCACAGCTGCAATGTTGGGGACCACCAACAGAGGTGACGTTCCTCCAAAGAGGGGCAGCTGTGAAGGAGGTAGCGGGGTCCTTGGGGGACCAGAATGGTCTCCATAATCTCCCAAATCTTTAGCTTCTGCATCCATCCCAAAGCGCTGACTTTGGGAATATTCCTTAGACCCCTCGGTGGGGTGTCAATCCCACTACAATGCTGACTAAGGTAGCAGGTGTCTTGGTGATCCCAGATACTAACACCCTAAAAAATAAACGTTTAAATGTTTGCTGGTGAAACATACCATCTATGCATAAAAATGCACCCCTTGTAGCAGAGCATGCCGGTGGTCTCACTAAGTTTCTCTAGCTATTACCCTAGGCAATGAATATTTTCAAAAATAGTATTTGAGAGTTGCCAGTTAAATCAGCTAGTCTGAGGTATCACAGTCCTTGAATTAGCTGATTGGAGGGAGGGGGCAGGTAATGAGCAGAGTCAGAAGAACAGATGGAACCAAAGGAGCCTCGCCAACCTCAAGTCCAGAATCAGGATTTTTATCAGGTTCCCTGAAGAGTGAAGTGACTGCGCCCGAGGGCAGTAACATCTAAAATAAATTAATTAAAAGTGTCTGCAGAGTGGCCAAGCATTACAACTGTTTTTAGTCTGCTTCTAAGAATTATCTCACCACTAACTTACATTAGTGATCTTGGAAATAAACAAATAAAAAGAATCCCAAATTATGAAGGCTCTAAGTTTTTATCCTAACATATAGCAAATGAACAACTTTTTTTTCAAGATAAACATCTTAGGAGTCATGTTTATTGACTCGAAGTGCTATCCCTCGGAATTACAGGAAAAACCTAAAAGTTCCTCTAAGGCTGGTTGTAAGCATGTTTCGGACATGAATAAGTTTTTAAGTATTAATAATAAATATGATTATTATAAAAGCACTGTGGATAATGATTTATCTCATTTAGTCCTCACAACAGCCCATGATATTATTCCCATTTTAAAGCTCAATTTTTAATTCTCTTTCAATATTTAAATTTTTAAAAATTTAAGTTATACCCATTTGAAGCTCAGCAAAGTTTAGAGGCTTTCCCGAGGACGCACAAGCTACTCTGCGACAGATACAGTCTGGATGCAAACCAGATCTTCTCATTTTAAATCAAGTGCATCTTGGAAGTGATGGAGGCATAAAAGGATTCCATGTCTTTTAACCCAAATCTAGTTCTCTTTACACAGCAGCACAGCTGACAAATTAAAATGTGATCCCCAGAGGCTCATAGGTGAAAATAATGACCAAGATTTTTTAATGAACAACTGTTGTTTAGTTCAAAGGAAATCATGAAGCCGTCTCATGGCTAATCACTTAAAGGTTAGAGACAGTGGAAGGATAGGAACACTTTCCGGGCCAGTTTTGCATCTAAGTATTTGTATGATTTGATCAGGGTTTCTCAGCAGCAGCACTGTTGAAATTCGGGGCCAGATATCTCTTTAATGTGGGGTCATCATAAGATATTTGGCAGCATCTGGCCTCTACCCCGTGGATGCCAACGGTGACAACTGAGAATGTCTCCAGCATTGCCTCCCTGGGAGTCTAAATTAGCCTTCCTCCCCAATCAAAAACCACAGGCTTAGAGGAAGTATGATTTTTTTTTTCTGTGCCTGAAAGAAGTTCTATTTTTTTCTTAATTGTAACATGTTACTGAGAAATGTTCCAAACTTCCTTCAGATGTAGAAGAAATTCAAGAACAGATTGTTCTCCCCACTAAAAGAATTGCCTTAACAAATACTGCCAATATGACTGTCTTATAGTTGATTTTGAATTTCCTGTCCTTTGATTTCTGCCATTGATGGCACGTTCACCGTAGGCTGTAGCCTGATGACACAAAACCACGCTGTGAATAGTAACATACTTGGAAGATATTAAAGAGAAGGGGAGGTTTTTCATCCACATAATTGTAGGTGGAATAAGACAAACATATGAAATGTGATGCTTGGTGCCACAGTGAGATAGCACTACGCATGCATTAGATGGGCTAAAATTAAAAAGACTGACTGACTACACCAAATGTTGGTAAGGATATAGAGGAGCGAGAACTCGCATACGATGCTAGTGGGAATGCAAAACGGGGCAAACACTTTGGAAAGCAGTTCATCCGTCTCTTAAAATGTGAAACTCACATACACCTACAATATGATGCGGCCATTCCAGTCCAGCCATTGGTCGGTGAGAAACAAACAAAAAATGCGTCCACAGAAAGACTTTTGCATGAATGTCCATAGAAGCTTTATTTACTATCACCCAAAAGTGAAAACAACCCCAAATTATGATATATCCATAGAGTGGAATACTACTTGGCATTAAAAGAAAGAAGGGACTATTAATATACTCAGTAACATGGATGAATCTCAAAATCATTAAGTGAAAGAGGACAGCCAAAAAAGGAATAGATACTGTATGATTCCATATATGTAAAATTCTAGAACACTCAAATTAATCTGTAGTGATGGGAAGCAGGTCAGTGTTTTCTGGGGTTGGTGTCTCCTGGGGAAGGAGAAATGGAGAGGAAATTTGTGCAGTGACGGAAAAGTTTGCTATTGTGATTTTTATGATGACTTTAATTGCTTGATGCATATGTCAAAACTGCTGACATTGTAAACTTTAAATATGTGTAGTTTATTGTACTTCAATTATAACCCAATAAAATAAAAAGGAACAAGTTATAGGAAAATGAAAGTTTTATCTACCTAATAGAAATCGTGATAGAAGACAAAATTCAACTTCTAATTCTATTATTCCAAAGTGACTACTAAAGACGGGACTTCCCTGGTGGCACAGTGGTTAAGAATCCGCCTGCCAGTGCAGGGGACACGGGTTCAAGCCCTGGTCCGGGAAGATCCCACATGCCGTGGAGCAACTAAGCCTGTGCGCCACAACTACTGAGCCCGTGCTCCTAGAGCCCGTGTTCCGCAACAAGAGAAGCCACCACAATGAGAAGCCCGCGCACCGCAACGAAGAGTAGCCCCTGCTCGCCACAACTAGAGAAAGCCCGCATGCAACAATGAAGACCCAATGCAGCCATAAATAATAAATAAATTTATAAAATTAAAAAAAAAAAGTGACTACTGAAGACGATTTTGGTAAACATACATGGTGTATAAACACCAAATCCATGACATAGCCATGCATGGGAACCAGTCTAACCAGTATATCTTGCCTTTCAGGCCAGAATATATAATAACACATACATGCACACAGACTCGTACACTTGCCACACAATCCTATTACAAAGCAAAATCGCCTGTATTACAATTGTTTCATTCTGCCATCCTGTGCATTCTTTCTTTATTTGAGGCTATCATTTTTCCGTCATTCTTTGGCTTAAGAAACAGCTAATCTTATTTAAATAAAATGGTACAACCCTCACATTATGAACACTTTGAGTTGGTGTTTATATTAACGCTTCAACAAATACCAAGTGCTACAAAAGTTTAAAAATCTTGGAAATGCATAAATGAGGTAAAATCTGCTTTCTTTATGTTTTATGAACAGAAACCCCAGACTGATGCAAAGTGATATTAAGCTGGCATTGTAAATGTACCAGGCCTGCAACAGGTGTACTCTAGATGAAGTCTCACATCCTTAATCTAAGCTAAGTCAAAGAATAAATGCATATCATATTATTTGAGTCACAACAAAGAGACTAAGTTAACAATCAAAAAGGTATGTTTATCCTCTTTTCCGTATTTGGCCGCCTTGGGCATCATTTCTTTTTCGGAAAAAAATATCTATAGGACTTGAATACATAAGTTAGGTGAATTGTACCTTTGAACTCAGAAAATAACTACAATTCTGTGGTTTACAATAACATTTTGGGCTTCCTTTGTTTCTCTCTAACAATGGTAAATTATATATTATTATGTCACAAGTTAGGCATCACATGGATTTAGGGTAAACTGACTGATTCTGAGCCTGCAATATCAGGCTCTTTCTGCAGAAACTGAATATTACTACATCTGGCCAGTGTAGAAGTAAATGAAAACAATATATTCAAAGACATTTTACCCTCTTTATTTTTCACTCCAAGATCAGTTACTATCTTGAGGCAAATGATATTATAATCCAGAATGAGGCTTAGTACATAGGAAATAAAATGAGGCAAGAGAAACAAAGGAAGGAAAAAGGAACATAATAGACAAATAAACTAGAACAGGATGAACTTCACAAAAATCTAAATTTAAAAAGCAAGCTTTCCAGGTACAAGTAGACAAAATAAAGGCAGGGGCACAAATATCAAGAGAAGGGTCTCAAATAAATATATGTAAATTTACCCTAATTATTTTTTTAAATGGAAGTAATGATAGCCAAAGTAAAGAACATACTGTGATTTAAACACACACACACACACACACACACATCATGAAACAAGGGAGGAAGCTTTCTTTATGGCTTTCTAACTCTGTGATCTTGGTCAAGCTATTTAATTCTACTCTGCTTCAGTTTCCCCTTTTAAATGGGAATAATACAATAAAACCAAAGGACTGTTACTATATGAATTAATGAGATGAAGTTGATTGAGCCCTTAACACAGAGTGAGGAACATTGTAAATACAATAAATTTTAGACAGTACTATAAACTTTATTAGGCATTATAATGGGGGAAAAACTAATGGAGGAACATATCAGTTACGCTAAAGAAGTATTAGTGCTACATGCCTATATCAATAGTATTTACAAAAAATGGTAGTAGTCATGTAAGGGAAACTGAGAAAATGGTCCTAAATAATCCACAAAAATATACTTGATCCAAATGAGTAATATTAAAGATATTAGATGAAACAGAAGGGACCCGAAGTGAAATTAAAACCCATTTTCCCAAATTGAAAGACAGTTAAACACAGATTCAGAGAGGGCCTAGAAAACCACCCAAGAATAATGCCAAAAGAAAGACATCACCTAATTGCCAGATGTTTAAACCTGAAAGATAAAAACCTTATTTGGGAAGGGGGGGGTGGGACAATTTCAGAGAGTAGCATTGACATATATACACTACCATGTGTAAAATACATAGCTAGTGGGAAGCAGCTGTACAGCACAGGGAGATCAGCTTGGTGCTCTGTGATGACCTAGAGGGGTGGGATTGGGGGGGGGGGGTTGGAGGGAAGCTCAAGAGGAAGGGGATATATGTATACATATAGCTGATTCACTTTGTTCTACAGCAGAAACTAACACAACATTGTAAAGCAATTATACTCCAATTTAAAAAACAAAACAAAACATATTTTACCAGCTGCAAATGAGGGAGAAAGGCTTAAGAATTCAAAAAAAGGAACATGAAATTCATTCTCTGAAATTTACACAAAGAAAGCCAAGAGAACTAGAGCTATCGCCACAAATACTGTAACTGAGGAAGGGCATCTCTGTGAGTACAAGTGGAAACTCTTTGTTTCTAAACTCAACATGAAACAATGGCAAAGAGCAATAACAAACCAACAGCAGCAAAGATGAGGTCGGGGGGTAATGTATATCTGAGGACAAATGAAAAGTGATGCCTTAAAAAAAATAAGAGACTTTTAGAACCTGAACAAACGGCAAGCTTAATGATAGAACTTTAAATGCTTAAGTAGATCAGACAAAACCGTGTGCAAGATGCAGAGAACTTGAGCATCCCCTGAATCACCTCCCATAGTGTGCATTTTGCTCTGCCTAGTGTTTACTCACCCCCATGACTCTTTTCCTTGCCTTCCACCCTAGCCTTCCTTCTTTTCTTGACCAGGGCAAGATCCCTCCCCACTCAGAGCCTTGAACCTGTTGATTCCGTGCAGGACACTCTTCTCTCAGAAGAGCTTGACCCCTCACCATCCAGGTCTCAATGCAAGTTCACCTCTCATCAAGGCTGTTTATGGCCACCTAAACTAAAGTGCCAAACTTTATCACACTTATTCCTTTTCTTTTTCTCATAGCACTTATTCGAAATTCCTTGCTATTTTATTAGTTTATTTATTATTTTATTATTTTTTTTAAAGACCTAGTTTTTCTGAGCAGTTTTAGGTTCACAGCAAAATCCAGAAGAAGGTACAGAGAGTTCCCATATAATCCCCGCCCCACCCAACCACAGCCTCACCCATTGTCGACACCCCTCGCCAGAGTGGGACATTCGTCACAGTTCATGAACCCACACTGACACCTTTATATCTCTTAATTAGTTACTTTGACTTTATCTTCTATATCACTCACCCTTAGAATATTAGATTCATGAAAGCAAAAACCTTGTCTGGGGACTTCCCTGGTGGCACAGTGGTTGAGAGTCTGCCTGCCAATGCAGGAGACACGGGTTCGAGCCCTGGTCCGGGAAGATCCCACATGCCGCGGAGCAACTAAGCCCGTGCGCCACAACTACTGAGCCTGCGCTCTAGAGCATGCATGCCACAACTACTGAAGCCCGTGCGCCTAGAGCCCGTGCTCTGCAACAAGAGAAGCCACCGCAATGAGAAGCCCGCACACCGCAACAAAGAGTAGCCCCCGCTCGCTGCAACTAGAGAAAGCCCGCGTGCAGCAATGAAGACCCAACGCAACCAAAAATAAATTATTTTTTAAAAAAACATGAAAACCTTGTCTGTCAGGCTCACCAAGCCAAAAACAGTACCCCAAATTTTAGTGTTTTAGTCAATATGTGTTTAGAAATGGAATTTTTAAAATTCCTATGATGTCTCTTCTTCACTTGTTCCTTGACTCCACAGAAATTGCTTTGGCTTCTTCCTTCACTCTTCTTTTCCTGGACTATTACAATCTGCTCATGATTGTTCTAATTTTTTTATTGGGCCTTCATTCATTGGACCTTGCTCCATACTACTGATGAACAATTTTTTTGAGAGACGAAAATATAATCAACTATTTTCTTACTGACACTGACTTAGGTACAGGGACTCCTTGTTCAAGATAGTGTACTCCAATTATGTGATCATTTCCTTTCTTCCCTGAGGATCCACCAAATTTACAGTAAGGAATAAAAAAGGAACAGTCCGACATTTACAAAGAGATTAGGAGGGGCAGTAAACCTGAGATCAACACTATCTAAAACAACTTGCTTTATTCTGGACTTATTCTGAGCCCACCAGTCAATGAAAGGCTTTGTTCCTCCCGAAATCCTTTAAAGAACCTTGAATTATGAAGGCAGAAGTGAGTGAAGAGCAGAGAAACATGCATGGTTAAGCTTGGCTGACTGATATTTTATGAGCCTAAAAATCAGAACTATAAACTTGATAGCTTTCTCTAATTCCTCTCATGGTCTCAAAGCTGGCTACCCACAGAATCCACAAACTAACCAGAAGGTTACTTGGTTCAACTACTTGGTTCTCCAAATTTGCGGCTGTACTGTGAGTCAAAGCCTCTTGAATATCTCACTGACACATTCTCCGACTCCTGATTTTATATGTGCTATGGGGGCTTACTGGGTAATTGGATAATAGGTTTCTCATTTTTTTTTTAAAAAAAAGTATAATATTTATCAAGCATCTCAAATATTTATGAGGCAGAAAAGATCTTTTCTGGTCTCTGGTGTTCAGAGGGCTGCAGATAAACCATCACAGAATGTAGATACCCATCATATTTTTGGAGATTTCCAATAAACAAGATAAAATACAGCTCCATAGAAACCCCATGTCACAGAATTTACTGTGCAACAGTCAATTCTGTATAGAGTTTCTCCACATTGCCACTACTGCTAGTTTGGGCTGGATAATCCTTCATCGTGGAGGACTATCCTGTACAATGTAGGATGTTTAGCTCATCCTTGACCTCTAGATGATAGTAGCACCCCCTGCTCGCCAGTTGTGACAACCAAAAATATTCCAGACATTGCCAAATGTCCTCTGGGAGGCAAAATAGCCCCAGTTGAGAACCACTGGTATAAACTCATCAATTTGGTGACCTTGAAGAGTCATCGGGAAGACTGGGGTAGTGACCATTTCTGTATTTCGCCATCACACACCTACTTTCTAGAATTATGCTTCTCAATACAAGTAGTCACTAGACACACGTAGTCTTGGAGCCCTTGAACTGTGACTAGTCAGAATTGACTTGTGCTGGGAACATAACACAAATGCGAAATTTCAAAGACTTGGACCTAAAAAAGTAAAGCATCTCATTAAAAATTTTACATTGATTACATGTTGAAATGAAAAAATTTGGAATATATTAGGTTAAGTAAAATATATAATTAAAATCAATTTCAACTTTCTACTTTTTAAATGCAGCTACTAGAGAATTTGACATTACAAGTGTGGCTTGCATTGTATTTCTATTGGGACTGTGCTGTTCTAGGGAGAAAAAGCACTGTGCAGGTGAAGGACTTTTGTTTCTCATTAAGCCAACAGTATTTGAAGAAAGTCCATGGTGTGTGCCTAAGGTTGCATTAGTTGCTTTTGGCTACATCTATCTGAGGTAAATTCGTTGATGTCAAGGGTTGTAATTTCATTTTGCAGACAGAAAAGTAGGAGCTAAAGAGATAAATCACCTAAAATCATTCTCCCAATTGTAATGCCGGAACTAATTAAATACAACTTATTGCTCCCCATCCCCAAATAGTTTTTAGTCACCAGATATCTTTGTCCCTATAAAACAACCAGTATTTTCCTTCTTCTATAATTATTATAGAGATAAAAATCAAATTCCAAAGAGAACAATTTCCAGACACCTTAAGACAATAAAGCCAGCATTTGTTTGAAGAGAAAACAAAAACAAGATGGGAGGCTCAAAAGGCATTACTTTGTATAATAATTTAATTAATATCATGTTGAGAAAAGAAAAACATTTTCCATCACTTTTGACTTCCTTTTGTGGAGACTTATGCAATCTGTTGTAGTCACTGCAGGTCTCTTGCTTTTTTTAACGCATGCTGGATTTGCATAATGTGCTATGATGCCTCATGGGCACTCACTTAAGATCAACTGAGTTAATTTGCTTTCTTAACTCGGATTTAAGTGTTTCATAGGCGCTAAACTTAAGATCAACTGAGTTAATTTGCTGGCTTAACTCAGAAAATTACAATCATGGTAGTCCCATTTTCTTTTAAGCATAATTGTAATCATGGTCATTTGACTAAGCAGAGGTCCAAAATCCGTGTCTATTCTTCACCAGTTAGAAGAGCCAAAGACACAGGAAAGGAAAAATGCCACAAATGTGTTACCTGTGAACAAGAATGACAGGTGACAACTATTGCTAAAACTAGTAAGTTATGTTGAGTAGCCATGGTCCAACATTTTTCTAGCCAAGAGGGTATAATCTGCTAAAAGACTTATTACCCTTTCTAGGAGGCCACTCTTAGATTCTTTCACAGTACCCGGGGTATCTGAGAAATGTTGCATGCCTTTGAAAAAGCAAAGATGACACCCTGATCAAGAAATATGCAACTGAGACCAGCAGAAAGCAAGACTGCATGGGAAGGCTCATTTCGGAGAAAGAGAGGAATTCAGAAGAGGCCTCCTAGCGCATTTGAGTGTGGCATCTCCAAGAGAGGCATTATACATCCACCAGACTATGTGATTGGAGGAGAAAGCAAGGCTACCAGCGTGGGTATATATCTATGTATTCACATTCATTTATTTACTCATTTGTTCTCCCATTTTTCGAAAAACATGTGTCAGGCACTGTGTTAAATGCCCTGGGTTTCCTGGTAAAAGGAAGAGATGAGTAGGTAGCAAGAGGCAATAATCAATACCAGACAATTACTATATTTAAAAATGTTTGCAACTTGAATTTGAATACCCACAAATGGGAATGATGAACTGTCTATCAGAGCAATATAGTACAAGTGTTTCCAAATGTTGCTTTATGCTGAAAGAAATACTATATCCAGCCTTTTGTGTTACGAGTACCAATGGTCTAATTCTTTCACCATTTGCTTATTCATTCATTCAATAATTATTTAATTCAATTTGTTTTCCTGAAGATAGTTAAATTGGTCAATGTGTCTTCCTCTTTGGTTTTGATAGAAGATACATTGGCATGAGAAGATCTGCAGGAATTAATAAAACCTGCTTCTTATTTTCCTTATATCAATTGGATGAATTACATCAATTCATAAATTTGATTTTTTAAACATAATACATTATGAAAGAATATGAGAACTTGATGAGTTGTGCCTAGTTGAAATTGAATGGATTATATCGACTCATAAACTTGATTGTTTTTAACATCATACACTCATGAGAACATATGAGGACTTGATGATGTGTGCCTAGTTGAAATTCCTCAGCTTTCAGCCACGAGCACGTCTGACCAAAACAAGCCAATGAGTCTATTCCTATTCATCAGATAGCTCAGCTTTGCAAACTCTAACAAAAGAGTTTCTTCCATATTTCCTTACAATGCTGACCTCTCCTTATTCCAATATCCGCCAAACCATTTAAAATTCCATAAATGTTCAAAGAAGCATGTACCCCAAATTAGAAACACTATTCCAGTTTCATTCCTCTAGCAGATATTATAGAAGCCAGATTTTACTGTTGTGGTGTTTGTAATTCAGAGCTAGTAATAAGCAATGAAACGGCACCAAGTTGAGTAAGTCCAAGGTAAGATTTGATCTGCAGGCGTGGTGCTTCTTAGAAGTGGGTTCTAGTGAGAAATGTGACTCATGCTAATAAAATTAACTCCAGAATTCAGTGCTCAAGGCTCTACTAGGCTAAAATTCCATTTATTGCAAATTGTGCTATTTCCAATTTCTTTTAGTAATAAAATGCATGAATAGCCCAAAAAGGCTATAAATAGTCAACAATGCCATGAGCTTTTTATCAGAAGCTCTAGTAGAACGGAGGGACCAGAGCTCTCTGATCCTGTTCTCTCTTCCCTTGGGCAATACTCCACAATAACTCATTAATCATTAATAATTTCTTTGCCCATTTAGTTTCAATGAATACATAAATCAACTGTTTACTCTAGGATGAGACATGGGAAATTGTTTGAAGCCAAAATTCTTTTGGGCATTGGCAGTATGTAAATTACATCCTCTTCTGTTTGAACTCTGAATAAATAAAGGAAAAGAAGGAAGAAAGGAGAATAATAAGACTCTGAATGGTAGGTAATTTGTTCTGTGCCTTTGTTTATCTAATGTTGTACTTTTAGGTTGGTTCAACGCCATGTTGATAAAACAAAAGAAAATGATGCTTACTGACTTTTGACGAGGTTCAGTGATGTGGTATACTATGAGGGTGAACAGTTTCTGTGTTTGAATTTCATCATTTTATTTTTTCCTAAGCTGTTCGGTAGTTCAAACATAAAGTAGTTTAAGTAGACAAAGACAGTAGATGTTATCTTATTTACTGTCCTCAACACTATATTGAGCCAACCTAAAAGCACGACACTAGATAAACAAAGGAATACACAGATTACCTAAGGTTCAGAGTCTTATTTTTGCCAATGCTTTGTCAAAATAAGATGTTATTAGAAAGAAGGTAAAATGCAACTAAAATGACAATAAAACAGACAGACATAACACCATCCAATATAAAATATTTGAAGAGTACGACCACTTGTCCCTTCAAAACAAACAAATCCAATGATTAAATGACTGGTTTCATGTATACAAAATGCAAAAATAACATCTTTCAACTTTGACACAGTGTGAGTGTTACTTTCTCACCTTGGCAGCTTGTAAAATGCCATCTTCAACAAGATCTAACATAGTATAATCCCTTCTGAAAACCCTGGGGGAATTATGTAATATAAGTAATTCAGGAAAGTGTCAAAGTTTTATTTCTTCTACCCCTAGGCAGGTTCAAAATACTCTTTAAAATTCCTCACTATCACCAAAGTTTAATTTATGACTGAGGAGTCTTCGAAAATCCTACCTGTCTCTCGGTTCCAGGCAAGGTTTTCCAGTTGAAACTGTATCTCTGACTCTACTGTGGTTTCTATAGTGACAATTGTGTCTGAGTTTCATGGTGAGAAGCTCTTTGGTACATTCAACAGTACCGGAAGTGGCTTCACTGTGCCAATGCTCTTTGGCCTGGTAGAGCCCTGTGACATTAAAGAGAAAGATTCTCTCTGAAAATAATATTCCTAATTTTATCTTTTTGGAAATGAGTACAATTATAGTAAATAAGAAAAAAAAAGAGTTTACAATAGATGTGTTTGATTCCAGGTTTATTCAAACAGACGAATAAACCTCCCCTCCTCACCAAGAAAATAGAAAAAAAAAAAAAAAAAATATATATATATAAATGCATGTGATAGAATTTTAGAAACGAAAGTTGGAAGATATCTTTGAGATTATCTAATCTGCTATTAATAAATACACAGTTAAGCAAAGAGAATATTAAAGAAAAAAAGATCATTTCCTGCTTCCTGGGAATATGCACTTTTGAAACATCAATGATCCCTGCATGAGAAATAGGCAGAGACAGGCATCAAGGAAGGGAGGGGTTTTTTTCTCAGTTCCAACACATCGGAGGTAAAAATTAATAGGCAAAGTGTATCAAAAAAACAGATGCTCTGCTGAAAAGCCCTTCAGGCAGAATTGCGTCAGCTGGCTTTCTCTGGTGAGGCAGGACTTCTGCGACTCACAGAATAATTGCTACATACCCCAGCTGAAGCATTTTACTGTACCTGGCTTTAGGCTCAGGCAACCATCCGTTGATGGGGCGGGGGGTAGCCGTGGGGGCTAGAGTGACAGCCAGAAGATGCATGTGACTTTAGATTATGTTCCTTTTAATTTGAAAATTGCCATCTCTCTGCTTCCTAAATGATCAGAAACCTCAACAATTCCTTCCCTCGCATTTTAACCTAAGTGAAACAGTGACAAGCATTATTTGTAGAATCGTAGGACTCGGAGAAAGGGTGTGATATAATTCTTAAATGTATAATAGGTGGATATGTCAGTAAAAACCACAGAAATGCTCAGAACGTTGTAGTTGAAAAAAACAGAAGTGATTAAAATAATTTCCACATACAGATAACTTATGATGAAATTAACAAGGCAAAAGAATGCAAGGATATTATGAAAATTATTTTAACCTAAACAAAAATCTTTTTTATGTCTCCCATAGTATAGTAGCATTGCCTAGTACGGTGGTTCTCAAAATATGGTCCCTAGACCAGCAACATCAGAGTCACCAAGGACCTCGTTAGGAATGCAATTTCTCTGGCCTCTCCCAACTAACTGAGTGAGAACTCTGGGGCCAGAAATCTGTGCTGTAACAAGCCATGCAGGTAATTCCCTTGACTGCTAAAGTTTGAGAGGCTCTGGCCTAGTACAGTTCTCAAATTTGGGTACAGTGTAAGGATCACCGGATACACATTAATATTTCTGATTCAACAGGACTCACTCTGCAGAAATTTTGACTCAGTAGATATTTTTAATCACACCCTTTGTGATTTTGATCCAGCAGGACATCTGACCACAAATTTGCAAACACCGGCTTAATGTTTAAGAATGTGGTAAAGCCGGTTAAAAGCATACAATGACCATTTCTTATATCTAGGCTAGTTAGCTTCTTGGAGCCTGTTTGCTCATTGTAAATAATAATGACACCTATTTTGAAGGATGGTAGTCAGGATTAGGGGCGATAAAGTATAAAATTGGCACAGCAGAGTGCCGGGCACAAGGCAAGTGCTAAGGAAATGATAACTTAATATGGCTTATCAGTTTCCACATGGTTGACTGTTTATCGTAAATGCCTAAAATTATCAACAGCCTCTAACTTAATCCAACAGGGTAAAAACCATTCAACCCATTTGTAGACATCTCTGGGCCTCCTTGAAATTCAAAAGAGATACCAATTCACTAGTCTTCTCCAAGAAACAAGAAACTATCTAATGAAAACACAGGAGATTCTGTTTTCTGTAATTTTTTTAAAAAAAATCTTTATTTCAAATACAACAAAATACTATAATAGTTAAGAGCACAAGCTATGGTTCCAGAATCCCTAAGTTCAGACTCTGGCTCTGCCACTACTCATGGGCTATATGACCTTGGTGAAAACCCACGTACCTCGGTTTTGTCAGGAGTAAAATGGGGATAATAAGAAGTACTTACTTCATGGCATTGCAGGGAGAATTAAGCGAGTTAGTTTAATATATGTCATGGACTTATGATAGTGCTAGGTATAAATCTTCAACAAAGATTAAATATAGTTATTACCCAGAAAAATCACTGAAGTTAGTTTTCTATGTACTGATTATGGTACATTTGGAACCAAATTCAAACCTGAATTTTTGTCTTAGTGATTCAATAGAATTACTAGTAAGGTAGCAATGTTTTAATTATGAATAAATGCAGATTTTTAAACTTTTACATTGTTAATACTGAGTACACATTTTTAAAATGAGAACACCTTCTTGTTTGCCCCTAAAATGAAGATTTGAGTAATGCCTCAGGTCAAGGGAACTATGACGGCATTGCATTATCTACTGTTGAGTACTCAGGAGTGACTGGAGTCCCATTAGCAGACCTGAATAAAGTGTAAAAGAAATTCCTCTCTAAATATATGAGAAACCATCCTGATGACCTAGTTTTTAATTAAAATTTTACTAGATATGTAAACTCTGGGAGAATCAAAGGCACAGCTTCACAACTGAAATAAATCCATATTTGATATACTCACGATATCTGAAAACCTAAAATACTCTGACAGTAAGCCAACAATAGTGAAAAATAACTTGTAAGCAAACTGCGTAAAGAGAATCAGCCACCATCATGCATTTGCCGAGAACACTGTATATAATCCCAGATAACTTAAGAAAAGGTAACCTCTTTGCAGTTTAGAAACCCACAAATTTTTGAAGACCTGGTTCGCCTTCAAATACGTCATATTGGAAAGTCAGCCATGGTAAGTTCTTTCAACATTTAATCCATAAAAAGAAGGTGTGTATTATCCTCCATCTTGTTTCTTATTTTAAATAAAATATCTGATAAACCTTAAGAGGCATAGTTCATTGGGGTTCCTTCTAAAATCAAGCATAAGTCTTGCATTATATGTTTTGAGATATGCATAAAGCAATAACGTCACAGCACCCACTTCTCAAAAGCTCAGTCACGTTCCACTTCTTTATGCAACTGATAGTCTTCGAAGAGTAAGATATCAACAAAGACTTTCTTTCATCTTTTGTTGAGAAAATTGCAATCATATCATTACATATCAAGTATCAAGTCTTAAAATTGGTCAATTGTGGTCTTTTTTTGCAAGAAACAGGTTCTTAAAATGTAACCTATCAACACTAGATTATCTGCAAGCATCCTACAGCAGACTCAAGATGCAAGTTAAAAAAAACCAAAACAGTTTGTATGTATTAGAGGGCATACTGAGTTTTCACATCTACTAGTAAAGTTAAAACGTTGAACATAAATATTTGCCTAGAGTCATTTTTCACTTTTATTCAAGTGTTAGGGTAGAGAAGGATTGGGTAGAATTAGAGTTTAGGTTAGGTCTAAGATAATACTAGGCAAAATTTCAAAATGAATCTAAATTTCCAGATCCCTTCTTGAGTTTGAACTGTCTGAGACTGACATTTTTGTAGGTCAAAAAAGAGTGAATTTTGGCAATTTTTATGATTCAACCTTAATACATCACAATGCTCTCTCTCCCAGCGTACAGGTGCCAGTTGCTTTTCTCTTATATAAAGCCCCAAATCCCAGTTGTATCACATCACACTGGCTTGTTGGCTTTCAAATCCCTCATACTCCAAAATCAGCTATCACCTGCTCCAAGTAAATTCTTAAGCAGAGGAAGTTTACATAAAGTTAAGGAATTTAGTCCATGAGGGAAATATTTAGAGATAGACGGGTCTTCCGAGAGTACTTAAATCAAACCTTATACATATTCCCATGTAGGTCGTTACAGAGTATTGAATAGAGTTCCCTGTGCTATTTAGTAAGTTCTTATTAGTTATCTATTCTGTATATAGTAGTGTGTGTATATGTCAACTAAAAAAGAGTGGATATATGTGTATGTATAACTGACTCACTTTGCTGTACAGCAGAAACTAACACAGCATTGTAAATCAACTATACTCCAATAAAAAAATTAATTAAAAAAAAAGGAAGTTTGGCATTATGCTCAACTCAAGTCTTTCTGAGGAGGAATGGATTGGATAAATATCACACTAAATTATTATTTTTATAGTGATTTTAATTATCATTATTAATTACTAAGTATATCCTATATACCTAATCAAAAAACAAAAACCATATACATAACCAAACTCTCTATCCTACATACCTACAAAAATAAAATACAAAAACAAAATTATTTCGCTGTAGCTACTAGCAAGCCTGCACGTTATAATAATGGAATTCAAGCATATACCTATAGAGATCACTTCTCTTTCAACTGAAGTCTAGGAAAATTGTTGGCAGTTAAAATATTTATTTAACTCAAGAGTTCTTTGGGTGATTTCTTTTCATTTCAGACCTATTCTTCCAAGTGAACCTAATTCAAACTTATGAGCATGTCATGGATATAATATTTTTGATGTCATTTCAAGTTTCTGTTTCCTTATCACTAATCCAATTCCTCTCTGCCCGGCCACATCTGCCATTATTTTGTATGAGAGTCAGTGTGGCGTGATGACGAGAAGCCTGGACCCCAGGCCTGTGGAGGTTTGAGCCCTGGCTGTGCCACATAGCAGCTGTGTGGCTTTGGGGAATTTACTTGACTTTCTGTGCCGCAACGTCCTCTTCTGCAGAGGAAGGCTAATACTATTTATCCCATAGGGATGTTCCAAGGATTATGTGAATTCAACTAAATGAGCTAATATTTGTAAGTGCCTAGCAGAGTAACCGGCCTACAATTCAATGTTTGTTAAATAAACTGTAGCCACTGGAAAAGGGGGAGGGGAAGGAAGGAAGCTATGACCTAGGAAACTGGTCCACCTCGATCAAAACACTGAAAAAGTTCACGCTTTCTAGGAGAAAGAGGCCAAAGAAGTAGGGAAATCCTGTGCCATATCAGGTCCTAAGCCTCAGAAAGGAGAGGCATTTTATACAGGATGAGAGAAAAGAGAAAAACAAGGGTATTACTGTTCCAATAACCAACTTGCCCGGTGTTATCCCCACAGCTCAAAGGAGCCATCGTTAGGCATGGAGAAAGCTTAATGTATCCCTCCTGTGTCATACTTAATCCTCACGTTGTGTGTCCGTGACCCTGAAATTCCTGCTTGTATTTTTCAGGGGTGGAGTGTTGATCACTGGGTCTGGTTGTAAAGCTTTTCAGATGAAGTTGTTTTAGTAACAGGGTAAAGGGACCATGGAGACAAGGGTGATCAATCATCAATAAACTGGGGGTTACCAGGGGTATCCCAGTGAGATAGCACAGTGCCGAGAGAGTTGATATGGGGCCACATTAACGAAGTACATCAGGTTTGACCAAGTCAAGGGAGGAGAGAGCACACATCACTGTAGATATCAGAGCAGACGTTCAGAGTCCTCAGGGACAGAACCAGACAAACCACACGCCAGGGGACACCAGCTCTCCCACCTCTAAAGACCAACTCCACCATAACATGTCATTTCTCCAAACCCCCAAACCCACATTGAAGGGGAGCAAGAGCAAGGAAAGAGTAAATGAAAAACTAACTTGTCCAAAAATGATTGAACTACCCAAGAGGCTGCTTAAAGTTTTGCTAAGTTTACCAAATTAAATTTAATTTCATTTTCTCCACTACCCAAAACAGTGGGGCTCATGAGGAGTATTATATTAGCTCTGAAAAATAATGAAACTGTATCTTCTTTGCACTTTTGACTGTACCAGAGGTAAATTGCTCACCCTGCTAAAAACACAATGCGAGAAGAGCACATTTGATTTTGAGACTAATTTGGACCTTTTAAAGACGATTTTGTTTCATAGAACTATCTGTAAAAGGGAAGACCATATAATATAATGTCCAGAGCGCACACTTTGGAATCTGGTTGCCTTCATTCAAATTCCAATTCTATCCCTTTCTTAGGTGGGTGCCCTAGGGCAAGTTATTTAACTTCTTGGTGTCTTAGTTCCTGCACCTATAAAAAGAGGACGGCAACCTTGCCTACCTCACATGATTGCTGTGAGACAACTCATGCCCATCATGATAGCACTGCTCAAGCAAAAACTCGAAACAGTGCCTGGCACGTAGTATGTGCTCAGCTAAGATTAGCAATAAATACACCATTCAGTAGAATTGTATGGGTCAAAAGAAAGTGGATATTCAACCAGCTAACATTTAAAGAAAAAGATTCTTCCAAACTGCCATTTGACAGGAATATGGAGAGCCCTCTAGCCTGACTTTAAGTGGCATGCATGTGGTTAGACTGCTCTTTTAAAATTATCCTTTCATAATTTATGTCCAGCCTAAGCATGTAGTTTATATGATTTTTAACCTTAAATTTACACAGTGATTCTGTAGAAGTGGAGATACGGGCAGGTTCTTTAAATTAAACTACCTCTTGGAACCAAATGACTCGGAATAATTTACTTTGAACTTAGAAAAGCAGAAAAAATGGGATTGTCATTAATTATTTACCTTTTATCTCTCTAACCATTAACCCAATGGTTAGAGCATTGTCTTCTTAAGATCTGGGAACAAACAAGTTTGAATGACAGGTGGTTGGAAGAATTTTACAAACTATTAGCCTTGTTTATTTGTTTCCATTTGATAATGAGTCTGCTAAGAGTCATTTGGTAAACATCTATTGATTGCCTACTGTACGTTTGACAATATACTAAGTACATGACGATGGGAGAAGTTAGGGGAGAAGAGGGAGGTAAAAAGAAACAGAGGATGCGTTTGCTACTCTCGAAGTTCTCACGGTTTAGTTCTAACCCTCTCCCACCCAGCCACAAGCCAAAGAGAATGACCATGAAACAATATATGCAAAATAACATTGTAAAAAAATGAGTAAATATAAATGCTAAGAGGATATGGAACACAGAAATAAAGGGGTAGAAATTATTGTATAGAGTCAAGATACGTTTATATAAAATTATTTATTTTCTTAAACTTTATACCAATCTTAAAAGAAAAGTGGCAAGATATACATTGTATGTATGACATCACATATATATGTGTATATATATACACATATTTATATACACACATACACACCAGGACAATGAATTGGCCTTTCTGTTTTAAAATCTGTTATTTGGAGCAACCTCCAGAAGAATGGACCTCATTCCAGAAGACTATAGGAAGCCAATGCTGTGTAATTTACTTCAAAAATGTACAAATTCAAATCTAATTTCCACTTTCCTTATTTTTTTAACCATAGTTTCTCTCTTTAACTTGCAATTCACATATTGATGTTATCTGACTCCAGTGTAGATATATAAAATAGACTTTGTAGGCTGCATGAACAGTGAACAAAGATGAAAGCTCAGTACCATACATAAATATTTCTAAACTATGATATAAAAGGAGAATACTGAGAAACATAATAAAAATGCACTATTAATAACAACTCAGCAAATAATTATTGCATTTTGTTGGTTCGAGATTTAATTTTACAAAGTAGCACTCTTCAGACTCTTCCTGATCATGTTCAATGACCATGTCCACTATCTCGAGGGCTAACTCATTCCATTATTTGCTAGTTCTCTTTGTAAGAAAATATATCTTTATACTGAGCTCACATAGCCCCCTCCAATTTTAACTTGTTGATTCCCTTTAACCAAACAACATAAATTGATTTTGCCTAAAATAGTAGCCAACACAATGGACATAAAATAATCAGAATAAGAATTTCACATTATTGAATGCTTACCATATCCCATAGAACTAAGTATTTCACCCATATCAAATTACTTAATCCTCACAATAATCACATAAGGTAACTATGATTATCGTCCCCATATAACCACTGAGAAAACTCAGGAATAGAGTTAAATTAATTTTCCAAGGACACATGGCCAGCACTTTAGCCACAGCAAGCTCTAACCTCAGACAGTCTGATTACAGAATCCACTGTGCTGCCTCACCAAAATAGTTAAGCAATAAGACCCATGGCATATTTAACAGGCCTGCATAGGAAGTATTACCACATGCGCCGCCCTCCCTGTGAAGGAGCATTTCGAAGGTCAGTCTAAATCTGGATTCTGTCCTGTCTGCCAAAATAAATCAAGATTTTAAACTAGTCATTTTACAAGCATGTGAGGCAGAACATGAAAAGCTAAGGCAGAGGCAAACACAGTGCAAATGAAACAATGCTGGTTTCCAAAGGCAATAACTGACACCCATTAATTTGAGAACTGCAGTCTTCCTCACCTATAGTTGATGAGGGCATCTTCACTGAACACTGAGCCTTGAGCAATTGCAGCTGCAGAGTGCAAGAATTCCCTATAAACACTGACAAGAAGCAGAAAAAAAGGGAAGTGGTCATCTTAGCACTGACCAGTGAGACACAGTAAATGTTTGAACACATTTTACTTATGGAGTGCAGGCAGAACTCAGAAGCTGAAAGAATAGAAATCTGAAATAAGACAATCCCTTAAGCAACATTAGTTAAAAACTTCACCAAGCTCCTAGTGAAAAGGAAATGAAATCAGTCAGTTCAACAATATAGCTTTTATAAATGGTTGCATATATACTTATGTTAAAAATAAATGCCAAGCTACCCTTAGAGCCCAGCAAGCAGTGACCCAGCCCTAGGTCTAACTCATTAGAGGGCCCAGTTCTGGGAGTTTCTGGCTGCACTTTCCTTCAGCCTGAGCTTTAGAAGAAAGATGTGATAGAAGGCTGCAGCCAATATGCACTGGACATGTTGTACAAGCAAATGTAAACTTGTATGTTTGTAAATCACCAAGATACAGGGATTGTTTGTTACCACTGCATTACTTAGCTGACTGATACAATTAATTACCTTGGATGTGAATGCTGTGAGTCTGGATGTGAAGGAGGAGAGAGTAGGAAAACTCTTCTTTTTCCCCCTTTTTATTCTTCTGGATTATTTTAATTACTTTTTAACTATTATTATGGTATTTTATTTTTCTACCAAAAAGCTGGTTTTAAAAACATAGTGTGGATTCAGACGTACTCAGTTAATCATTTGACTTTTTTATATCCTGCACTAAACAACCATTTTAGGTATTATTATATAGCTGTCTAAAGCAGGGAGACCCTACCCAAGTGAAAAAATAATAATAATTTTTCCTGATTATTAAAGTAATACCTGTTGATAAAGGAAAATTAGAAAATACAAAAGACCTTACAGGACAAAATGCAAATCATCATTAATCCCACCATCTGGAGATAACCACTGCTTTGGTAAATTAGTATTTGTATGTTCTTTCTCTTATGGTTTCTATTTATATAATTACAAATTGGCAACTTTTTGTAATTCAATTTTGCATTCTACTTTTTCACTTAACATTATTTTCCCAAATCATACAATATTTTTTGAAAATATATTTTAATGTATACACACCCTACCATTTAATGAACATGCAATTGTTTATTCAGCCATTTTCCTATTATTAAATGAAAAATAATGTGATGGGATCATAATTGTGGCATAACCAAAGAATCAGATGAATGCAGACAAAGAAGCACATAGTTCTATTTGGGAGAATAAAAGGCAGCTTTAAAGAGGTGGTGTCCTGTTAGACGGTTCTGAAAAATGACAAGAATTTCATGTGTGGACTAGGGAGGCAAGGGCATTGCATGCAAAGGAAATAGCTTGAACAAAAGCATCAACACTTAAAAGCACATGAACATTTTACTAACGTCAAGTACTGTCAAGGAACAAGTACACTCAGACCGTGGTGTGAATGATGGTGAAGAGGATGAGTCTTAAAGGAACCGTAAAGGCAGATTGTAAAGGGTCCCGCAAACCATTCTAGGCAGCCTAAAGTTTATCCTATGGGCAAGAGGGAGGGACCAACACTTTTAAAGAGATGTGGATTAGATCCATATTTTAGAAACACATTGCACAGAGGAAAGAACACTGCTTTTGGAACCAAGGGACCCGTTTCCCCTGAGGCCAATTTCCCCATATGTGAAATTATATTTCACAGCGTTGCTTTGAGGATTAAGTGATCTGAATTAGCAGGTGCCCAGCAAATGATACTTATATGTGAATTGGCTACAAGTGCAGAGCTTGTCTTAAAGGAGGAAGAAGGTAAAAACCGGGTTCTAGAAATACTAATACTCCAGGCAGGAAATGGTAACTAAACTAGGAAAATGGTGGGAGGGAAGCAAGTAACCAAAGGGTTCAAAAACGTTTCAGATAGGACTAAAAGACAGGACTTGATAACCAGCTGGATGTGGGTCGTGGGAACAATGGAAAAATGGAAATGAAATCATGGAACGTTATTAGAATGACTAGTGAACGAGAATAGAAACAGAAGGAAATTCTACAGAGAAAAAAAAAGTCTTGAAACCTTGAGCAAAATTAAGACCATGTTTCCATGGGCTATATTAGATGGAAAGTAAAGTTGAAATTGGGTGAATTTGATCAATATCAGTAACATAGATAATTCAGGCACTAAGACACTTTTCTACCCACAGTTCCAGGATGAAAGAATGGGCAAGGGCAGTAATTTATCTGAAAAAATTTCATATTTTGGCTTCTGGATTTTGAGGTAAGGTAAAAATGAATATCAAACATCTCAAGCATGGTTTGCAAGATCAGTATTCCTTACTTTAATCCTCCCTTCAGGGACTTCCCTGGAGGTCCAGTGGTTAAGACTCCATGCTCCCAATGCAGGGGGCCCGGGTTCAATCCCTGGTCGGGGAGCTAGATCCCGCATGCCGCATGTTCAACTAAAGATCCCGCATGCCTCAAGTAAAAAGATCCTGCACACCGCAGTGAAGATCCCACGTGCCGCAACTAACACCCAGCACAGCCAAGTAAATAAATATTTTTTTTTTGAAAAGCCTCCCTTCACCTACTCCTTGGGGAAGGTGTTTGATGTAGTTGTATGAGTATGGCAATAATACATACATATACATACACACAGAAACACATATATACATATACAGACATATACACCTACTCCTTGGGGAAGGTGTTTGATGTAGTTGTATGAGTATGGCAATAATACATACATATACATACACACAGAAACACATATATACATATACAGACACATACACCTACTATATAGACTAATATATAGGCTATATACATTTATGTGGTATGTGTGTATATAGCCTAAGAGATATATATGTATATATATGTGTGTATGAGTTTCATGAGCATGGCAATAAAACAAAAACAACTACGAATAGATAGATGGATCCACAGATACATATACACAAACACATCCATGTACAAACATACACACACACAATATACAAACAAATATTTGATATATATTTATCTGGTGTAAACATTTAGCTGAAGATATATATGTGTACATACGTGTGCATATATAAACTATATTAAATTAGACAAATATATAAACTCTATATTAAGTTATGTAAATATATAAACTATATATATTAAAAATTGCATAGGCTTGAGGCCAAGGAGTAAAAGATTTCCTTACTTCTATCCCTCTGCGCCTGCAGAAAAGGATGAGGAGTCCAGACTCATGAGACTGGTCTGAGCATCTTGAAGCTGCTATTCTAGAGCAGCTGTGTCCTTTACACAGGGAAGCTTTCCCCTTGTATCCTAATTGGGCATGAAATCTGACTCACCAGCACAAGTTATATTAGAGCGGCCAACAGAGCAGCTGCCTGCGAAACCCCTTGAATAACCCTCATCCGGTGACTGAAATTGATGTGCAGGGAAACATGGGGCCCACGTTAACCTGGCAGATGCTACAAGGAATTCGAATCACCTCAGTTCTCACCAGGCACTGCACTGAATTGTCCTAGTTTGTCTGCCCTCACAGCTTTTCAAAGGCCAGAAGTAGAACAAGAGCCCAGATATTTTTATCGTGACGGTACATTTCGTGACGAAATATTGGCATGGTAAGTGCCTTTTTACATACCAACTCATCCCGTTAGAGATTAGAGAGGCACGCTCCTAGTGAAGAGTTTGGGCTCGGGAGAATGTGATCCACTGAAGATGTGAAGATTGGCATCTCACTAAACCACCTGTGGTTAGTGTCTATTACTGGCAGGTCCCTGCCAGGCTCTAGGCAAACATTCTGTACTGAAGGCAGAATCCCATAGTGCTTAAAATTGCAGGCTTTGGAATCAGACCGTCTAGACTCAGGTCTAACCATTATCTCTGTGTGATGCTGAGCAAGTTACGTAACCTCTCTGAGCCTCAGCTTTCTCCTCAGAGGTCACATATTATTTTTAACACATGGGATTGTTGTGAGTTAATTAATATAGTGGATATAAAGTGCCTGCTATGTAGAAAGAGCTCACTAATGTAAGATATTGATACTAGTTGGCATTATTTTTCATTAAAACTGTCACAGAGTCAAGATTGGTTTTAGGAATACAGGGGGACAAAAGCGAGGGATCTCTTACACAAAACTATCTCCCCTACTGACATACATTTCCAACATTAGCAATTCCTTGTTTTTATTTTTTGAAAACATTTCATTCTTAAGAACTCATTCTCACAATATAAACCTCTCTTCTGTAGACCCCAGATAAAAGAAATGAGCTCATTTGTATTCTAGAGAGCTTAGAAAAAGAAACTCCATTCCCCCACATGCTACTTTGTTCCAAAGGAAAAGCTTGGACTTTGAGGAAATGGGTTTCAACATTTCTCAGGATGTCTAATGAAAATTATTGATTTATGTTCCCTTCTGATCACTAATTAGAGTTCATGCAACTTAATGACCCAGCTTCTCTCCAAACTACTTATCAAGAGAGGGACACCCTGAGAAGCTGCGGATGCTTCTCACCCCGGTAAGAGACTAAATAGTCATGCCCTGAACACCAGAGTTACTAAGAACAGGGAATTCTGGTGAGTTTGATATGGAAAAACCTATTTTATTTTTTTCAATAATTGTTGTACTGAAAATCATTTCGACCTTATTCAACACACAGATATGGACATATGTCTTGATGGTGCTCCGTAAATCTTAGTGCTATAAGGAACGTCAGAGAACCTCTAGTTCAATCTCTCAGTTATAAATAAAGAATCTGAGGCACAGGAGAGTTGAGTAATTGTTCAAGCTCTACAGCTACTTCATAGCAAGGTAGAGTTTTAACTCAAGTTTCCTGAGCCTCCCTATATTGTGGTCCCGTTTTGATTTTTCTTTAAAGATTCCTGATGTTGAAATGTCTTTGGTTCTCAACGAGGGATTTGGATTCTGAACATCTAGGAATTCGGGGCAGACATGACAGGAGATTGAGCACAGTCTGAAAGACCCGGGTTACATCCTAATACTAAAGCCCTCATACGTCTCTGAGAGCCCCTTACCGTATGTCTCTTTCTCCTAGAAGTGCAAATTGTGGCAGATGGCGGGGGAACCAGTTACCTAAAGAGTTGGGGTAATAAGCTTCTCGTTAAGTCAAGCTGTCCTCAATGGTAGTGCCCTAATGACCCGTAGGAGTTGATGTGCTCCTAAAATTCCTTTCCTTGTTGCATTTTCTTGGGACTGTGTTTGGAGAAAACAGTTTCTGCAAGCAGATGTTTCCGTACTTTTAACTGTCCTCAGAGGGGGTCCTCGTACACCAGGGCTCCTGGGGACGTTCCAGGAGAGTCCCAGGGTCAGAAGCTGTGGTCTCAATGGCTGTGGGGAGATGGGGGCAGCCCATCCTTAGCAGAGCCTTCTCTTCTCACCCACCTGCGGGCCCGTTCGCCTTTCCTGACCACAGTCTCAGTAGGTCGTCCACATATATTGAGCCCTCACCTCCACCGTTATCACTTTGTTCCCCTCCTGCTCAACCCTATTACCACCGATCTGTCATGGACTACAGAGAAAAATAAATCATAATTGCTCTAGCCTTCACAACAGCATGATGGACTTGCCTGGTTTGGAAATTGCTTAACTCAGAAAATGGGCTCAGAGAGGAGCAAGTGTACACAGGTGAGAAGGGAGACCGATACTGGGGTGCGTTATAACGGGGACCACCAATGGTGATGCCACGAGGCAGCCAAAGCAATTACTGCCTAATGGTTTACATGAGAAGTATACACACACACATACACACACACACGCACACACACACACACACACACACACTCCACTTCACATAGGCTTACCTGCGATCAGATTTGTTTAAAATCAGCTGATGGACTTGGAGGGCATAATGCTAAGTGAAAGAAGTCAGACAGAGGAAGACAAATACTGTATGATATCACTTATACGTGGAATCTAAAAAATACAACAAACTAATGAATAAAACAAAAAAGAAGCAGACTCACAGATACAGAGAACAAACTAGTGGTTACCAGTAGGAGGAGGGGCAGTATAAGGGTGGGGGAGAAGGAGGTACAAACTACTGGGTGTAAGACAGGCTCAAGGATGTATTGCACAACACAGAGAATGTAGCCAATATTTTGTAATAACTGTAAATGGAGTGTAACCTTTAAAATTGTATTAAAATAAGTTTTAAAAAATCAGTTACTCTTCATTCCTTAAAACAAATTTAAAACAACACTCCTTGATATAATGTAATCTCATATGGATAAATATTAAAGAGTTACTTCCAAAATTTAAGACAATTCTCTTGTTATTAGTAAGGTATCCTTAAAAACAAACAAGCAAAACTTCTTTCATACACACCAACTGAGAAACGTATTCAGGCTTAGGGCCATCTCTATGCATGTTGTACTTTTCAAATGTCTGCCCTCGGGAAATTCTCCCAGCCCTTTTGAGTAACTTATCCATAAAATTCCTTTCCCTTTTCTTGTCATTCATTAACAAGCTTCATAAATGGAGTGACAGTCCTCCTAAATTAAGTACTGTATATTTCAGGCTAATTTTATGTTTTTTATCACAATAGCAGGGCAGTATTAGCAGCCTATTATTTTGTCAGCTTTCTCATTTAGCAAAGCAGCTTCAATTTATTAACAGTGAGGACTGTGCATGAATCAATATGTTTCATTGGGCAATGTGTCATTTGTTAATCGGATATTGATGAGATTATTGACGCACAGCTAATTAATCTCCAGCCCACTGCCAGCCTTCATATGTTTCCTTAATTATGTCTTTCATCTTAGTCTCCTGGCTTGAGCACCCAGACGCAGGGCAATAGACAGTGAGTGAGGTAAGCTGTCAGAGGCTCTTTTCACACATTTACAATCCCTTGGCTGTGAAATTATTTTCTTAGTTGTAAATAGGTATCAAAGAGATATTTAATAACATTGGTCAGCAGATTGATATTGATTGGTGCGGGCTGGCTTCAAATCCAGCAGCCATGGAATTTTGCCTCTGAAGGAGGTTATTAAAAAAGAGAATGCTTAATTAGTGATCAGCAATTGCACGAGTCAGTTGTCATCCGCCCTCTGGAATTCAAAAATTGCTCTTCTATGGACATTGTTTGTATAGCCTTGGTTCAATATTTCAGATCACTGTGTTTTCTTTTTCACTTTAACTCTTTATTGCCACCTTTCAGCCATGGACAGCATTTTTGGGGATAGAAATTCAGAGAGGACCCAAATCTCTTGTAGTTTTTAAAACTTAATGCAGCCACGATTAAGTAACAGTTATAATTCCACTGCCTGCACCTAACCAGAACCTAAACAGAAATCTTTATATTAAAAGAGTACTTCACTTCCCCTTCCCGGACTTCTGAGTCAAAGTGGAAAGTGCAAGCTCCCATCCTATTCATTAGTTCTGTCCCTCTTTGACACGTGACAGCCATCCTGAGTCTTAATTTACTCATCTGTGAAATGGGACAATGATTCCTGATTTAACTCACTAGATCATTCTGAGGTTCCATGAAGTCCTGTGTGTGAGAACACAGGATTTCTAGGATGCTAGCCGATTACTAGGTGTTATTTGTTCTGGTGTATTATTTACAAGCGTCCCAAAGTTCATGTCAAACCCGTTGGACAAATGTAATAGATATGTGATAATTAGCTTGTTATTCTATTTCTGTCCATTTATTAATTCCTCACGTAAGGTCACAGGGCATCCCTTGGCAGAGAGAGCGAGCGAGTTGGTAGCGGGTGACAGGGGTTAGACAAACGCTCCCCTCACTCATGGTTTCCTCATGTCTAAGATGCGAGAAGGAACAGCTCTCCATGAAGCTCCTTTAGCTCTTCAACAAATCTAACATAAAACATCCTTTCCTAGACGTGTGGCTTTTAATAAGGAACCCCTGATGAAAACGCATTTATTTCAAAGGGGTCTTTAAACAATTAGAGTTTCAAATCCAGAGCTAGACTTAAAATCAAAACGCATGGATTTCCCAGTTTCTGTTCCTCACTGTGCACATTAGATAGTGATGTCCACTCTTTCTTCTTAACTCATAGAGGACTACTGAGTCTAGCAGGGAGCAGTTTCAATACTTCTATGATTCCTTGACCAAAAAGCTTCTCCCTCGCCATAGTGTATGTATGTATGCGACTATGAAGATGATTTTTTAAAAAGGAAAATAAAAAGATGAAGATTAAGAGAAAGGAAAAGAAAGAGAAGAAAGATGTGAGCCAATGAGAGCTGATTAAAAAATTCCCCTTCTCATAGCATTACATGAAGCAGGTATTTAAAGATGTTAATGGTTACATGGATGGCACCTCATTTTTCACCGGTGGTGCAGCTATAGGCTTGATAGTGCAACTATAGAGTCTGTAAATTGAACTAAATGGCTACCAAAACTTTACTTGTATGTTCTTCTCTTCAACATACAGCCTTGCACATAGTAGGTGTTCAATTAAGGTTTTTTAAAAACTGATTATGCCTATATGGACATCTGGGAAAATATTGTTCATGAAAACAAAGTAATGGTCAGCATCTTAAAAGCAACCCCAGGGAGGACTTCAGGCAATTTTTTTACTCCATGTCGTTCATATAGATCAGGGTCAAGAGAGACACAGAATCAGTAAGGTGTCAAGAAGACAGGATTAATATCACTGTATTAACTTGATTTTTCCTGGCACAAAACGAGTCAGCTTGTCCCTCCTTAAATGCTAGTCCTTCCTAATCTTCTTGAACTTCTGATGGTGGTCCTCCTTTTCCCACTACACACTCCCCACGAATGACTTTATCCCTAACCCTAGCCTCAAATACCAGCTGCATATTGACAACACTCAGTCCATATTTCCAGACACAACTTGTCTGTGGAACACCTGATCCACATCTCCATCTTCCTGTAGAAAACGTCAACTTAGATGTTGCATGCATAAGCACCTCAAAATCCTTCTCACTCATCTTTAAATGCAATCAATACCGACTCCTGTCACATCTGCATTTTATCTCTCAAATCCTTTCCCTTTTCTCTCTCCTCAGTCAATTCCCTGCATCATCTCCCATCACCTCCTGCCTAGATTACTGGACAGCTGCCTGAACTCTCCCAGTCATGATCCAAGCCCGCTGTCCCTGGTGACTGTCCAGAATGGGGTAAGTGTTTCTCCTGCACTTAAAACACGTATATGGCTGCTTATTATCGTTAGGATCAAATCCAAATTTATTACCTCCTTTGCCCTGATTGATCACACTTATCTCTCCATTTTCACCCCCAAATGTTTCATTCCTTGACATCTGATCTACAGTCATGCTGAATGTCTTTCAGTTTCTTAAATTCCCTCAGCTTCCAACCATGTTGTTCTGGCTAGAATGTCCACCAACTTGACTCAAATAATACCTACTTGCCTTTGTTCCTGAGATCATTTTACCTCTATTGTGTCTGGTGGAAACACTATATAATGGCATGCTACTGTGCATTCAGTGACATCGTGTTCATAAGTTCAAATAGACTATGATGAGAATATTAACACCATAAAAATCAACAAATGCTAAAAATTAGAGCTTTTTTTTTTGAGAACGGGTTGTTAACCATTTAGACAAGCACACCACTGCTCTTAGTGTGAATCCTGGTCTGGCCAAATGGCCCCTGTTTACAGTCTGTCCATGTCCTCTGCCTGCCCCTCCAATTAATTCACACACTTCTCCAGGAATGCTTTTTCTAAAACATATATGTGATAAGTCACTCCTCTGCTTAAAACTTCACCATACTGCTCCCACCAACATACCCAAGACGTCATTCCTTAACATGGTTTATAAGATGCTTCAATGACCCAGACCTGTTTTTCAAGCCTCCTCTCCCACATCCAAGGCTCTGGCTATTCTGTACCTCTTATAATTGTGTTTTTTTTAACCTCTTCCCATGTTGTTCCTTCTCTCTAGACTGCATTCACCCACCTTTCATACTTGGCAAACTCCTGGACATCATTTGAGACTCTGTTCAAATATCAAGTCTTTGCTGATGTGATTCTCAAGGTAGAATAAAGATTTCTTCTCACATGCCCCCCCCCACCATCATTGTGTGAACATAATAATCATACCACTTTCAATATTACAGTATTTGTGGGTTTTCATGTGTCTCCTCCACTTCACAGAGTCCCTTGAGGGCAAGGACAACATGACCATCACCAGCTTTGTCATTTATTGAGTGTTTAAGAAATGTTGGTTGGAAGAAAGAGAGGAAGGGTAGGGAAGAGAAGAGAAGAGAAGAGAGAAGGAAGAGTGGAGGGTAAACGAGGTTACAACCACTTATGAAGAAAATGAGCTCTTCAACCACAAAGGTCATGGAGATGACAGTAGTACCATGCTGGCCAAGACATTAATGAGTTGACAAAGTAGATATTATCCAAGGACATCCCCAAGAGTTCTAGAGGAGTTCAGGTCTTGCCCTCTCCTCACAACATGTTTTTATGGAGATTAAGCCAGGTTTAAATTAGCCACAGTAATCTCAAGGAGAAAACAAAGTCATTGAATGCAACTACATCCTGAGTCATGTACAGAACAAAGAAGTGTAACTATATTTGCATTGCTTATTGACAACAGAAAATTTATGGACAATTGTACAGTAACCTCAGGTGGTCTACTACAATTGCTGTCTTCTCTTGTGGCAGTTGTGACTCTCAACCCCAGCCAACAGCAGTTTGATGTCTGAAATAATGCATATCCTTCAATAAAAGACTCGATTCACTGTACAGTAGGTGCTCCCATTGCTTCGTGCTAAGTTTCATTCCTTCCCTTTGCTGACCCTGACCACTTTATGATTGGCGGATTCTTTCTGCCAATCTGGTACTCTGATCTCACTATCATTCCAAATGCTTTCTTTTTATCAAGATGTATCTCCAATCTGTTAATTCCCTCCATTAAAAAATTTGACTATCAGAAGCTCCTAGTTTTCCTTCTACAGTCTCACTGGTCAGTTGACAGAGAACATAAAACATTAAGAAGAAATGTATTCAAGGAATGCCATCTAGGTATTCATTGTGGTTCATCCCTACCCTAGCAAGGACAACAAGCCTGTCTAATCAGAATCAGACCTGTAATTCCACTGATGACAAAGTTAAGAGACTGAACTCAAAGAAAAAACAATCATAGATTTATTCTCTCCAAGACTTTCCCAAATCCCAGTGAGATAATCACTACAAATGGTCTACAAACTTACTTGTGGGTTAGCGTTCATAGATCTAGAAGCAAGCCTGCCATCTATTCTCAGCTAACACTATGCAGAAGACACATGGAAAGTGAAATAGTTGATAATTACATGGTAAATCTAAAAATGGTACATGGTTGAGATGTATCTAGTTCAAATCACAAATGACCTATTTACCGTGATAGAGAAGAAAATATGATTATATGTTATGATTCATACACTCAAGTAAGTAGAGGGGAATAGAGTTTCAATCATATAATCAAATATTAAACCAGGTCTAGAGACACACATCAAAGACCAGACTCTCCAGTGCTACATAATCATCCATTTCATTCTGGTGCTCACATCTGCCCATAATATTGAAAAAAATTACAGACTTAGTCTTTTATCTAAAAGCACCAATATAGTAGAACAAAACAAAGAAAAGCAAGAACATGTATTATGGGTAATAGTAATTTAATTGGCAGATGAAATATACAGGTTAAACTGATTAAGAATGGACTAGGTAATTTTTACAACGCAAATAACTCACGAAAGACCCCTGGGAAGTCTTCCTCACTGAGAAAGGAAGAATAATTTTTCATTAGGCCGATCCTAGATATCAATATAAGGGAAGACAAATAAAGAATGGTAAGATTTACTTAGTTCGGCATTGTCCAATGGAAACAAACTGTAAGTTACAAATGTAACTTTAAATTTTCTAGTAGCCACTTTCTTAAAAAGTATAAAGAAATAGGTCAAATTATTTTAATAATATATGTAATTTACCGAATATTTCCAAAATATTATCATTTCAGCATATATCAAATATTTTAAAATTAGCAAGCTGTTTTGTATAAAATCTTCAAAATCAGATATGTGTTTTACACATTTTAGTTTTCATAGAAAAAACTTGAACTACATTTAGATTTCATAACATTCATAGTTGAAAAAGTAGATTTGCATAGTCACATTTTCCAAACATTCTTAAAATTTTCCAGTAACTGAATCAACTATCCCCCCAAAAAGGTCATTTTTTTAATAATATTTGTATCCACTTTAACAAAACTGGCTGGTTCATCGCATTTAAAAGACTTATTTGACTTCAACCAAAAGCACATTAATTTCAAAATTATGTCTGTACAAGTAAACCCACTAACTCTTGTATCAACTCAGTATTATTAACACTGAATTCAAAAAGGTATTATATAAACTGAAAAGCAACTTTGTCAATATCAACAAAGCTTTCTTCAAGTTTTTTGTAGTTTCATTAGCCAATGTACATAATGCTGTTGATTACAGGTAAAATATTCTGCATATTGATTCTTGTTAGAAAAAAATGTATAAAATCATTATTATTGATCATAAAGTCATTATTATTGATTTCAATGTAAATTCTTGTACCTGCCTACTGAAGTCACAGATGAGCTTTCTTTGTGACTTTGGAGCTTCAAATCTGACTCATTTATATGCTGTGTATTTTTGGTGAGAAAGTGTAAATCACATTGCTACTTTTGCCTTTGATTATTGAATATTGAATACACTGAGCATTCTTTATGTTGGAGTTACCAGAGCAGTAAACCTTTGTAAACCTCTTCTATGATTCCGCCAGTCAGCAGTGACAAAAACATGGATCATTAAACTCATGGTCTTCTATTTCTTTCAACATTTCTACAAACTGGTGATAACTCATGGCATTTGCACATCTCCATGGAATGATTTTCATAAGCATAGCCATGGCATTTTTCAAAGAATCTGTTTCAGAAAACCCTGCACAAATATTTCCAACATGTATTATACAGTAGAACAAAGAAATAAGAGAAACATCGGTCTTTGGTTTTAAAATTCTAGCAAAACTTGATTTTTTATCTAACATAGCTGGAACAGTGTCAACTATTATAAAAACTAAAATTTGCATATTTAGGTGAAATTCTTTGATAGATGTAGGATGCACCATCATCCTGCACCATCAGTTCAATTTTTTTTAAGCCATGAATTGGCAACATTTCTTCATAAATTTCAAAGTCCTTTGAGAAAAAAATGTACCCAAAGTACTGAAAGGACAGAGTCTTATATCTCACAACTCCTCTAAAGCTTAAAAATAGTATTTGAAATTTATAAAATTTTGAGTAAATTGATCTCTGATATTGTTAGTAAGGTCTTGCATTCTACAGGCAATTATTTGGTAGCTTCACTGAAGATCTTTTACTTTGTATAAAATATCATTTAGTCTTAGCGTCATAATCTTCTCACAAAATTTCCATAACTGAAATAGTTTCTCTTATCGTTTCTCCAGCTAAAAATGGAGACTTTGGGTGTGTGTGTAAGAATCCACGCTCTCTTGAAACTAGTCAATTTTACAAGCTTAGATACTGTTAGAAATCGCTTAAAAATAGTTTTTTGGACATTCAATTTTGCTTTCAGGCACCTAATTTCATTGATTCCTTTTGACTGTTGAGTGGAAACTTCTTATCAAATTCACTACGTATGCCAGAAAATGTCTCCTTACATTGTCAACTTTATCATCTTAAAAAATTTGTTTTCACAGCAAACAAACCAGCTTCTCTGATGTGCTCTGCTGTAGTAAATTGCATTTGCCATCCTTGATAAAATTTGTGACACCTTCTTCCGATCTCTTTTTTCATTTACTGTTCCAGTTCTTTTGTATCTCCACTCAGTTCTGCATCAGTGGCATGCCTTTGTCTTGATTTTTAAATGTGCCCATTCTTAACTTTTAACTATAATATCTTTTATTAAAAGATAATTAAAATAATAAGTGTGTCAATGTGATTACCAGTTATAATTTACATCATTATCACTGTAATTCATGTAGTCTTCATAAAATAGTCAAATAAATATATTACAAAACTACTTTGGTAAATTTAAAAAAAATTCAAGCTGAATCAAATTGGTTGACACAGAACAGATCAGTAATGTATTTCTATGTTATATTAGAAAAAAACGCACGTGCCCAAAATGTTCACTAGAATGCACCAGTGATATCTCACACAGTTCAACAATTGAAGAGAAATGTAGTCCTACCAAAAAATGAAATTGTGTTTAGCAGAAAATATTGTATACTGCTTCAGGTTTTAAAATTAAGTTAAAATCAGTTAAAATTAAATAAAATTTAAAATGTAGTCTCTCATTCATGCTAGTCACATTTCAGGTGTTCAATACCCACAGGTGGCTAGTGCCTGCCATGCTGGACAGGTGAGTCTGGGTGGGAAGAAGGGAGGAAGGAAGGAAGGAAGGGCAAGTTCTTGCTTTAAACACTAAGAGCAGTTAGGTTAAAACAAATTCCTGCACTCAGATGCAGATGTGAATTAGGTTTAGAATATATACTAATATCCTATCTCAAACAACCATAATTTTTCATTTATCACCAAGTTAAAAATAATTGTCCACTATTTTTAAATTACTCATATAGTATTAGGAGCTAACTAGTGTATAATATCAGTACCTTGAACACTGTCAATTTTTCCACAAAGTGCACATTTTAATTCTTCATGAAAGTCACTAGATCTTACCATGTTATAAGACAATGATAATTTGTAATGTCACCAATTGACCCAATCCTTTTGGTAGTGTCACAGGAAGTTCAAACATAATGTGTCCAAAGTCTAAGCCATCAATCACTCCCTCCCCAAAATAATCTCCCTGTACCTCTTCATGAGTTCTTTATACCCAGTATCTAGTACAGGATACAGATTAGGACTCTCAATAAATAGCTGTTGAATGATTAAATATATGAATTTAATGAATTTAATTGCATTCATAAGCTGAAGTTCTTAAGCGGTTCTACATGTTGATAAACTCAAATTTTATATAAAGTTTTAAGTATATACAAAAAGTAATCTGTCATTTTAAATTTATAATGGAGGGGAAGGGAACAGACTATAAAAATAAATTCCATACTAAGCCAAGAACTCTGCCGTCAACAATTACATACCATACTGTAACAGCAAGCCAATCAGATAGAGCTCTCAAACACCGTGATCTCGGACTATATATTGCTACAAAAATCAGATCATCACTTGCTTTTTTACATTTATAGTATTTTACAGCTCTGTTGAGGAGTAGCTAAGAAGGAATCCACAATCTCTGTTTTTGAGATAATCAGCAGTGCTCGTTTAAATTTGGTTTAAAGTTTATAAGCAAAGACTTGTATTAACTTGATTCATATTGAGAAACTCCTCAGTAAGATGCATGTAAGATACAAGAAAAGAAGAAAATAATAGTGTTTCTTCTGAGTAGTCTCAGAAGAAATATTACCCGGTTTTTTATCCCATTTCAAGGTACAGTCTGCAATCGATGAAATCAGTATGGGTCAATCTCAATGAATTGAACCACAAATTCCCTTTCTCTGGCACATTAAACTTTCAGTGTCTTCAGTTGTTTTTGGGCATTAGATTCTCCCTAAACTTTGTGGGGTGGGTAGGACAGATACACTTAACCTCATCTGTCTAATGAAGAAATGAGGGCATGAGATTTCAGATGACCAGCTTAAGTCACACAACTAGATGGACATGGATTTAAAGAACTCAGATCTCCTTTGTCAAACCCAGCACTCTTTCCACTGGATTCCATTTACAGGAATAGCCTAATATTGACAGATTCTGTAGAGACAAGGGGAGAAAGTCTCATCCAAACCAAAGAAAGTTGAGGACAGAATGCAGACCTAGGGAAAAACACTGGAGTTTTTGAGTTGTTTAGAAATAAGAGTGTTAAAAGGTGAAAAAGCAGTTCTCAGAAAGAGAAAATCCCAAACAATTCTGTTTCTGGTAGCACCTTGGAACTTTTCCGCATTTAACAACATAGAAAGGGGGAGGAAAACATGATGTGACCTAAATGAAGCAGTTTCACTTAATGAATTTGGACAAGCCATATTTCTTCAAAGCATTCCATTAACCGTGTTTTGTCCCTCCGTTTATGTAAAAATATCATATTATATAAGTGCCTGTGTTTGGACGTGTAGATAATTAAAGTAGAGGTTTAATGTCCTTTTGGCTTTACAAAGTTATGACATTTCCTATACAAAGTCAGGGGCTTATTTCCTTCCTAATTCATTTGGTAACTTGCATTGATGGTAATATAAGTTGTGTGTTTTAAGATACTATTTGTTTAGCCCAGGGGTAATGTAAATTCTGAAATTTAAAAGCTACAACTCTAACGATCTGAATAATAACAGTCTAGATTTATACGTGGCCAAGTTAATGCCCTTTATATTTTGTTTTCTCTAGACTTTCAACTGGAGCATTAAAAAAAAAAAAATCCAAAGAACAGACCTCCAACAATTTTATGTATACAATGTCTGCTACCAGCGCCCTATGCGCTTTTTCCCTTTCCTACCACTGAATCCATCCTGTATACCCAACATTTGAAAGTAGTTTTCTATTTTACATTTTCTTAATTCTAATTAAACAAATCTTAATCTTGACTTTAATGGTTGCAATTATGATACTTCATTATGTTAAATGTTAGTTGCAACATAAGAATAAATTGTATAAACAGTTTAGCTGCAATTGCATGGTGTCTAACTGTACATTACTCATTAACAAGATGTGGGTAGCAGCAATTATAACATTTCCTCCTAATGTCCCCATTTATTGAGTCACAGCAGCAAGCCCCCTTTTCACAACACACACTGATTGACGATAGCAGCTTTTGCTCTCGTGGAGAACAGGCAGTATAACCCGCTGTGTGTCTCCAACTCAGATCGATGAAAGTACACATTAGCTCTTAGCCTCACAGGCCGGAGTTCTTGAAGGTCAAAATAGCCATCAGCATCACTGTAGGGTATAAAAATCATTTCACAAACTGTGAACAAAAACAACACAACTTGCTTTGCAGTTTGATTATTGTTTATAGATACAGCAAGCCAAGAATTAAAGCATAGCCTTGGGGCAGCATAATTATTTACAGCTGAAGACTCATATCATTATTAGCATTCCCCTAATTGCTTGAAGTTATATCAATGTTAGTTGATTTAACACATTTTTTATAACATGCATGGAAATTGTTTTCTCTGCATAAAGAGTGTCAGTTTAACTGGTAGATGGTTTCTTAATTTATCAAGGTTTTTTTCCTTCTTCTTCTTCTTCTTCTAATTGTTCATTTTTCTTTGAGGGAAGATTTCCTGTTAGCCATGATGGAGAGAAGAGTTGAAGCTGAGCTTCAATGTATCTACTGTATCTTAATGCTAACAATACTACAATGGTTTTGTTTCATTTTCATTAAAATTTGAATCCATAAAGCCACAACATCTTCAATTAGGAAATGACTCAGACTTTCCCCCAGGTGGTTTGTACTCATCTTTTTTTCTTGAACACCTAACCTGACATTTGGTTTAACATGAACAGCAGACCCATGTAGCTCACAGAAGCCTTTAATGATGTTGAAGTCATGAAACTTTTCATACGTTGTAAAAACTCAAAATCTAGATCAACCTGCCAAGTCTTTAAAATACACATAAGGAAAATAAAGCTAACTACGTATCTATAATATAGATGAAAATCTTCAGTAATATTAGAAGAAGGAAAAGTAAAGAAAAACATTCAGGTATATGGTTGTGGATGGAGTTTGGAATTTTTAGGGGTTTAGATGAATTCCTATTCTTTTTTTGATGTTCTTTACCTGGATATGTCATTCTTTCTTTTTGGCAATATATTTTCTACCTATAGGTGGCGACACTTGTACTGTTTCCTTTTGAACTGTTCCTTGATTGTGCCTGGGAACAAATGGACTGCTACAAGATAGAGACCATAGTGTCAAAGGTTTTCAAGACCAGAAAAGATCTTAGCAACCAAGTAGTCAATCCCTACATACAACATCCTATAGCTGAGGGAACTAAGGCCCCAAGGGATTAAGCTAAACGCCCAAGATCACATAACAAGTTAGTGATAGAGGTGGGAAAATAAAGAAGAAACTAGATTCAGAAATAATAAACAGGGACAAACCTGCAAAATATCACTTTGAACACTATTTGCAACAAGCAAAATAATCCAAATAAATTATATGTATTTAAGCCCCAAACCCATCATTCCTTTTTTTTCTTGCTTCACAATAAATGGCTCTCCACAATATTATGATAAAAGAGCTGAAGTCTTTTATTTGAGAAAATGTAAATGTTTATGAAAATGCTTCCCAAAGGGAAATATCAATTTAATGGCTAATGTATGTTTTTACGAAATTGATCACCGCTTGCAAATATGAAACTACTTGAGAATATCTGAGAAAATTGCTAATGGAGCTTATTGTTTAGAAGTATGTGAAAGCAAATACCAAAGACTTTGATTCTGGGTCATGGAGGTTACCCAGAGATCTTATGAAATTTAAGCTGTGATTGTTAACCTGCTAAAAGTTACCACATTACTTAACACTTGTGATCTTATCTAAGAGACATATGGTAGGAATATTTCCAAAGATTTCTCAGGACAATTTTGTTTTATCAAAGCGAATATTATTTAACAATTCTCTGTGCTTGATGGGCCTTTAGCAAAACTCTTGCTGCTGCCTGGAAGAAATAGAAAACTTTAAAATGGTATTTTAGATTAATTTAATTTAGATTTTCTTTGAACAAATTACAGTCTCTATAGCGACCCTGGTGGGTTGCTTCTGGGGTCTGCAGCTTGCCTCAGTCCCAGCTGCCCTGTGAACATGACTCTGGGAAAATGGAAAGAAAGTAAGATTTGGAGAGTGGTTTGCAAAACCCAGCATCACTGATCGGTAATGTCAGAGTCATCTGCTTTCCTGAGAGTTTAAAAATGCTTTTCCTTCTATAGATAGAAATGATCTTAAACAGAAGAGATTAAGTCAGCACAGAAAAACCATTTTACATTGATTTTTAAAAGTATACCTTGATATACAATTTTCAGGTTTTACATTTTTTTCCTTTTTTGTCTGTATTTAGGAAGATTATGAAACAAAATTAATTCGTTGGAGAAATAAAAGCAGTAAGGGCAAATTAAGCAGTTTTTAAATTAGCATTCCCACTAAATACTGCATTAAAGTATTTCCTTCTCAAAGATACTTCCATATTTTTCACAGACTAGCAAATTGATCTTCTCTCTTTTGTCTTTCACAGCCATCCAACTTGATTTTACTTTTTCAGTTCCAAGTTTCATTTATACAAATTATGCGTCTTAACTTTCACCTTTCAGTTTGGGGTGAAATAACTGCTTTTTGTTTGCTGTTGGCAACTGTCTTTGCTTTATACCAATAATTCATATCAGGTAGTAACCGTGTTTATATTTACTCTATCCTGATATAATAGGTCAATTTGGTACAATGTTACTTAATTTTTACACCTATAAGACTTCATTCTTCCATGAAAATGGTGGTTAAAAAAATTTTAGCTGCAGCAATGGTTTGATTGTGGTAGACACTGAGAAGTTGGAAAATTACTATTCCGCAGGTCTCAACTTGCATAAAAATGTCTCTTTTATGAAACGTGAGGTAGGGAAAATTTATCTTGCCATCCATTGCATAGAATCAAATTCCTTAAGACCCATAAGGTAAGTATTCACTTTTTAAACTGTGTTGAAACACGTATCATCAAATACTGGCTGTGATAGATTACAGCCTATACCTCATGTTAACATAAAATGGCTACTTTTTCATGCCCTTTTGTGTTTCAGTCTGTGTCTTCTGTTCTCATTGCTCCCTTTGGAAGGACTGTGCGTCCCAGTGCAGAGGGGCTGGTGGAGGGGGAGTGGAGCAGGGTGGGAACAAGTCTCAGAATCTTCTAGGTTACAACATATGCTGGGCAGATAACATCTGCAGATAATGACAGGGCAAGGGTGAAGGGTGGAAAGGCCAAGCCATGGAAGAGTGACGAAGCATGGGGAAAGGAGGAAGCTTTCTGGCAAGTGCTTTGCTGCAGACACTACTGAATCATTCATTTGCAACTTCACCATTTAACCTGTGCTGCGCAGAGGGGTATTGTATCTCCAACCGCTGGAAGTTGTTTAACTTCTTTTTCCACTTGCAGGAAAAAGAAAGGACACTGATGGTAATGACATGGGATGCTTGAGCAATTTGATCTGTGATGAGTAGCACGTCCACTACTTTTAACAGTTTTGCTCTCCTCTCCTAACTGGAGCAGTGTGGCACTGAAGTGAGAGAAAGCTAATACAGTAAATGGAAACTGCTGTCGGTAGGAACCAGATTCATCAGTCCTTATAGCAAAAGTGGATTTCAGATAACAGCTCAAGCATGACCACTCCGATCACAGGCCAGTGTTTATGTATACAGAGGAACAATGAAGTGGCCTGGCAATTACTGGAAATACATTCCTCAAGCTTTCAGGCAATGCCAAGCTGAAAATTGTGATCAAAGCATGTGGGAGAAGCAAGACCCACTCAGAATTCATTGCGGCAATTGTAATTAAATCACATATTTTGTCTCTCTCTCTCCATGCTAAGTGTGTAACTATTTAAACCCCTGTGAACATGTCAGACGCCATGACTGGAATTCTCCCAGGTAGAATCTTTTCATTTCTATTCGTGGAATCAAGCCGTCAAGAGGAAAGAATGTCACACCAACTGTCCTGACCTTGATGGTAACTTTACACAAAACCATACCAATCTTTCCTGAGCTTGTATTTGCTACTTAAAATGTTTGCAAACCTACAATTTACACAAGTAATAAAGCAGGCTTCATCAATAAACGAGGGAAAAAGTTAAGTTCACTGGTAATAACAGCAAATTAAGACACAGATGTGTTTTTTGCCTAATAACTTTAAAATGTTTAATGATTGCACGCAGTGCCCACACTGTTGTGGAAAATCAGGTCTGGCTTATTAATAAAAATAATAGGCTTTAAGAGGATCTGACCTCGAGCTGCCTGATTTCCCATCTTACCAACTGAGTAAACTTGGGCAAGTTACTTAACCTCACAGCACCTCAGTTTCCTCAGTGGAAAATGAGGACAAGGATTCTGTCTGCTTCACTGTGCCATGGTGAGGGCTAAATTTTAAAATGCAGAATAAAGTATTTAGCAGTGCTTGCCATTCCACACACACCAGCTATTATGTCCATTAACACTGTCATTTTGCAAACATTACCTCACTGACTTCTCAAGCATGACTCAAACTATATTACGGTTGTGACCACATCGGAATGTGTCTATGGCTATGAATAAAAAGTGGAGGAAAAGTCACACAATTAAAAATACTCAAAATTAAAAGGGGAGACAATGCTATTTTTCTCTTTTTCAAAAAAAAAAAATCCTTTACGTTATTATATCGTTGACAAAAGGGAGGCAAAAGTATATATGCAATTCTTATTGCTAAACGTTTGCTATAAGAATTTTATTCCCTAATAGACTAATTAACAAGGGGAAATGTGGAATTTGTCTGAGATCCCTGGGTCTTGAAGGGTAGCAGGCTTTAAAAAATGAGGAATTTTAGACAGCCAGAAATCTCCACAAGTGGCTATGCTATCAGTTTGAGTGAGTCATCACAAATACATGTACCTCCTGCCAATGGAAAAATATAAATAAAGAAATGCTTCTACTCTCATTGACCCTCTTCAGAGTTATCCCCCTATTATTAACACTTTTTGATATCATACGTTCTTCATGTTTTTCCCTAAAAATACTTCCCTCCACAGTGCTGGGGATCTCCTTTATCAGGGAGTATCGAGGGGGCTTAGAAAGACAGTAACATGGTCCCTGACCCCAGGGTTAGCCGTGTTCAGGTGTTGCAGAAGTTCTGCAGATGGATCGTTGTAGAATATAACATAACAAGTTCTAATTTCTCTTCTGCCACCTAATGTCTGAACACCCAGTGTTAATGTTTTGCATTAACATAAAACTCAGTCAAGGCTAATTAATTTTTTTCCATCTAGGCATTTTGTTTCACTTTAGTTTCCTGAATTATCAATGGCTGATATTTTTTAAACTAGTTTCCACACTTAAATAAAAGTAAAAAATAATTTAAGAGCTATTGAGATTTCTGGTTATGGGAAATCTCCATAAGTAATGCTCCCAAAGTAATGAACTCCAGAAATACCGGCAAACTCTAATTAAGCATGACACAACAATGGAAATTAAAAATGGAGAGGGGACACTCACAAACCCAGCCCTAAGGTGGTTGCCCAAGTTTAATCTCCAGAATGAAAAATGAAGGTCTCCTCTCCCAACCAACGTGTTTTTAACTCAGGCATTTCCTGTCAGTACATTAGCTTCTCAAAAGTTCCCATTATTTTTTTTTTCTCCCTGATATACATAGAAATGTAGCTGTCTATGGTAATAAATATCATCTCTGTCATCTATGGCTATCAATAGTCATAGAAATTTCTGTTTTCATCTCATGTGGTTGTGATGAGCTTTCACATTTAGCTGCAAGCGCTCTTCCCTTTTAAAGCTGGATTCAGATGCTATTGGACAATAATAACCATTAACTATTACTTTAACAATATCTGAGACATAGCGATTAGCCCTCTAGCTCGCTAGTAATCAAAAATCGCAACATCCAGGACAGCACTTTTCATCTTCATTCAATATCCCACAACTTTGCTCAGCTGCACCAAACGTATAAAATGTCACCACAGTTCCATCTTTGCAGCCATAAAACTGCAGTGTTTTTGGATTCACACTGCTGTCTCTTATTCTGACTACTGTGTGTGTGTCAAATCCTAATGTTTTTTTAAAAAAGTCTCAGCCCTTCTAGATTCATTTCTTCTTTATCGCTTAAACCCTTCAAGGATCTGCTGACATACAACCTCTCACCTTCTCTGGGTGTCTCTTTTCTGGGTCTACTTTCTTTCCTGAATGCAGATGGAGTTCATCACCGGCTTTCTTATCAACACATCCCACAGAGCTAAGGGGACCAGACCTTGTTTCATTTGCCCTCGTATCTCTAGCATAGTAACTAACAGCTTCGCAATAAACGTTCGTTAGTTTTCGTTGAGATGCTAAATGACTGAACTGAGGGAAAAGAAAAATCTACCACTCTTCCTCTTGGAGAACTTCGGTGTATGAACTAGTTCTCAAGCATCCTGAAAAATTGCTGTTGATGTAGCTTTGAGCGTGATCATGTTAGAGTTACTTTGGAACAGGGAGGGTAGAAAGAGTCTCATATGGGTGACAAAGAACACCCAACACACTGTTTCACTCACATGTTTCTCTTACACCCCTTCCGTGCATCCTTTGTGTTTCTTATTACATTTAAACTTTTTATCACATCCCCACTCCCCCCAAGTCTTCTCCCAAGTTGGACTTCACACCTAACATGCTCTGCAGACCCCATGCAGCAAGTTCTCTTGTTTCCATCATTCAAACAACTTCTGAAATCCTATTTCCTCCATCAAGCTTCTGACTAACTGGAAAAGAGGGAGCAATTTCCCCTAGAAGGGCAGTTCCCACCCCTGTCGCTCCACAGAACTCCATGCCAAGGGCCAGGTGCCTCTGGCCGCTGACACGTTGCTCTGAAGATTTGCTTTATACAGAGCTTTCTGTCTAAACAGGTAAGTTCAGAGAACATAGAGAACTTTGAACAGTACCTTGAATTTTTCCCTGAACAAATAGTGTCTTCATAAATGCTTTAAAAGAAAATGAGATGTTAAAAATTTTCAAATTGCAAATTTCTTCTTTAGCTCCATTTCACCTAGAGTCAATGATTCAATAATATGGTTTTCAAAATGAAATCCTTTAGGTGCTCTCGTCTGATACTACTGTTCATAAGGCAGAATTGATAGTTGATTTCCTTCTCAGAAGCATCACCTAGTGCCATTAATTTGTAAAGAAAAGGGAGATCCAGGACAATAGAGGTTGGTCTTATACCAAAATATGAAGTTTCACTGTCTCCCAAAATATGCACTTCTTACTCATTTTTCACAAAGGAGGAGACTTTGACAGCTAATCCAGATCAAAAATTTTGCATTTGATCAAATGGCAGATCCCAGGCCGAAAGCCATACCCCACCAGCTGCCAGCCTTTCAACTTGGGCACATCATCTCACCTCAAAGAAGTATATTAGGGTAAAATTCATGAGGAAGAATTTGTATAGGTCACATAATGTCTCCTTTTTATTCTTTGATTTCCGAAGTTGGAATCACCCAGCATCAATACAGCTATGAAGACTCTAAAGTCATAGGGCCTTTTGTCTGTTCAAAATACAATTGGATCCAGAAAAAGACTAACATAATTGATTTCAAGGTCTTTTCAACACTTTTCCTGAGGACACACCTTTTTTTTTTTTTTAACAAGATGCCATTATTCTGTACATCTACAAATGAAACCACTGACATGCATTGATACGCTGTGTGAATGCTTCTTTGATCCTTTGCAAAGTGCTAGTAGTAACCAGAAAGCAAAAGGAAAATGAGTGGAGGGAAGCCCTGAGGAACAGTGCTTTATAAATCAGAATTTCCATGCCATTTATAGATGAGTTCACTGGGTACCATGTTAGAATATAAATGCATAGCAATGGAAGTACCGGAACTCACCATTTTTATATCTAAAATGTGCTACACGTATTATTCATCTAAATGTAACATGTTGATATCCCCTCCTTCTTCGGACATATTGAGGTAGATATTCCCTTCACTTAAGCTACTCCCTAATCGTGTATTACAGGCCACTTTTGCAACTGTATTTCAGGCCATTGGATGAGTGCAATGAAGTACCGTAGTACACCAAAAACAAGTTCTACAACTTCTAAAAGAACCTAAGGGCAAACAAGGAGAGTAGCCAGCATTTGACATCATTTGATTCTAAAAATAAAAAGTCGGAACTTCCCTGGGGGCGCAGTGGTTAAGAATCCGCCTGTCAATGCAGGGGACACGGGTTCGAGCCCTGTTCCAGGAAGATCCCACATGCCGCGGAGCCCCTGCTCCACAACAAGAGAAGCCACCGCAATGAGAAACCTGCTCACCGCAACGAAGAGTAGCCCCCGCTCGCCACAACTAGAGAAAGCCCGCGTGCAGCAATGAAGACCCAACACAGCCAAAAATAAACAAATAAAATAAATAAATTTATTTTTTAAAATAAATAAAATAAAAATGAAATGTCTACCCTTCATTAAATGCTTCGCTGTATTTAGTGGGGTTTTCTGTTTGTTTTGTACCAGCCATGGTAACTTCTTTTTGATATATTAGCTTTATTGAGATATAACTCACATACCATACAAATCACCCATTTCAAGTGTACTATTCAGTGGATTTTAGAATAACCACAGAGTTGTGCACAGGTGTGGTAATTTTTAATCTGGTTCTTTTAGAAATATATGAAGTTGATATCAGTATAAATTGAAATCTCAGTGAATTCATTTAAACCATAGTAAGGTTTAACTATATTTGCCAACCTTTTTGCTCTTTTTTTTACATTTTTTGAGGAAAAACATATTATGAAGAAAATTAGCATATTCAGTTATACTAATAATTGCTAGCATTTATAGAGGATAGATGATTTGACATGTACAATGTGAAGTGCTTTACCTGCATTATCTCATTTCATCATCAGAGCAGCCCTATGAGATAAATACTGTGACTACCCCCATTTTATAATTAAGAGAACCAAGAGTAAGTTGCTTGTCCAAGGTGAGCTAGGAGGAGGTGGAAACAAAGCTACCCCCATTTATATAATCCCACCTACCAATCCCATACTTCCTTGTCCCACACTTTTTTTTTTTTTTTTTGCCTCTACTGTTACAAATTAAGAAGCTCTGTGAAGGTCGGTGATGGACTTGCTTATCCAGTGCACCATACAAATAAATAATACAGCAGAGAGAAAGAAGCAGAGTGTGGTATGGCCCTAGTGTTGGCTTCAAAAACTATGGCTTTACCACTTATTAGCTTTGTGACTTTCAGGCAAGTTACCAAACTTCTTTGTGCCTTAGTTTCCTCACTTGTAAAATGGGATATTGGTATTGATGTTAGATTAAATTAGTTCAGGATCAGCACATAGTCATTGCCCAATATCTTATTTATCTGTTACCTAGTAGACAGAAACCTACTTCGTTTACAGAGGAAAGGATAAGATTTTGAGATAAAAACATATAGTCTGATTTTCCCAAAGAATGTGGTAACTTCTGGGAACATACTAGGCTCCAGCTACTATTTTTCTATTTAAAAACTGATACAAGTTGTAGATGCATTAAAATTATTCTAACAATGTCCTAAGAACAGTGGTAATGAGTAATCTTTTGAATTCCAAAGCTGTGGTTCTCATTCTTTGGGGGGGTTAAGGCTCCTTTAAGATTCTGATGAAAGCTGCTATGAGTCTTCTTCAGAAAAATTCAAATGTGCACACAGGTAAGCTTTTGCATATAATTTCAAGTTTCCAGAGATGCCTGAAGCTCATGGACCCTCATAAAGAATCCCTGCCTCAGAGGGATGTGATTGAGACAGAAAACCCACGTTCTATTGCACCCTTGCTAACCAGTGAAAGGACCTTGAAAAAAACTTTCAGCATCTCCAAACAAAATGTTCTTACTTCCACCTTAAAATAAGAGGATTGGAGTGGATGATCTGTAAAATTCCTTTCAACCCTATTCTATAATTCTAACTTCTGAATTACATAACAAATTCTGTTAACCAAGCAATTTCAGTAATTTATTATTCTTCTCCCTAGGTTTCTTAATTAATATTGATCTTACTTTAGCTAGTGCTGCCAATTCTGAAGAAAATGGAATATTACCTTAATCTTTATAGGCATCTTCTAGATTTTGAATTTATAATTTACTGCCCAATTTCATCCAAGTTTGTATAAATGAAATTTACATATTTATGTGCTCTATCAATTATTTGATTATTAATGCACAAATCATGATCTGAGCTGCCTGCAAATACAGTACATGGATAGTAATTTAATTCTTCCTCAAAATATTAATCACTTTGGTGGTACTGGTTATCTCTACCCCAAAACTAATTTGTTTGGCAGATTAAAGATGGGGGGAAAAAGAGAAACTAAACACTATTTATCAGCTCACGACTTCACAGAACGCCCTTGTGGCTTGTTAAGTTTTAAGTGTAGTTATTCTGATAATAATACTACGCACAGTTTTATAATCCTGTGTATCTACAAAATCCTGTCATGTACATCATCTCAATGGTCATAATCTTTTTTTTTTTTTCTTGTATTTTGGAATAAATTTAGATTTACAGAAAAGTCACCAAGATAGCACAGAGAGTCCCCATAACCCTTCACTCAGCTCCCCCTAATGTTACCATCTTACTTAACTACAGTGCATTTGTCCAAACTAAGAAATTAGCATTGGTACAACACTACTAACTAAACACACTTCTCTCAGATTGCAACAGTTTTTCTGCAAACGTCATTTTGTGTTCTAGGATCCAGTTCAGAACACCACATGGCATTTATCCATCATGGCTCCTTCATCTCCTCGTGTCTGGGACAGTTTCTCCGTCTTTCCTTGTTTTTCATGACGTGACACTTTTGAAGAGTGTGGTTTATAGAATGATCCTCAATTGTGTTTGGTGTTTATTCATGATTAGACTAGGGTTGTCTTGCGAGGAGGAATATTACCGGGGTGAAGTGCCAGATTCATTAAATGATCTCATGGGGGTGTGTGATATCAACCTATCACTGGTGGTGTTGACTTTGATCGCTTGGTTAAGACTGTATTTGCCAGTTCTCCCTACTTTAGAGCTATAATATTTACCTTTCCTTAACCTATTCATTGGAAACAAGTCATTAAGTACAGTCCATATTTAAAGGGAGAAGAATTAAGCCCTAAGTCCTGGAGGAGGGGTGTGTCTACATATAGCATTTGGAATTCTTCTATAGAAAACCACCTTTTGTTTTTTTTAATTTTTTTAATTTTTAAAATTTTTATTGGAGTATAGTTGATTTACAATATTGTGTTAGTTTCTCCTGTGCAGCAAAGTGAATCAGTTATACATATACATATATCCACTGTTTTTTAGATTCTTTTCCCATATAGGTCATTACAGAGTATTGAGAAGAGTTCCCTGTGCTATACAGTGGGTCCTTTGTTATCTATTTTTTATATAGTAGTATGTATATGTCAATCCCAACCTCCCAATTTATCCCTTTTAAAGCACATACTACTCTTTCCACCTGTATAGATGAAGGCTGGGCTCAGACTGACCAAATCACACAGTGAGGACATAGTAGAGCTCCTTTGTGAAACCAGCTCTTCTAATTCCAAACCCATTCATTTTTTCCGTGACACCATAGCATCTCTATTTAGATAAAATTCTTTGCCCTGTGTCTTAGGAGGAGTCCAGTGATGTGCACCTCAACTTTTGACTTGTTTTAAGTTGGCAATTGAAATACCTTTTAGCCGATATCATTTGAATGTAGCCGAAAGGGTCAATGTGGTTTCCAAACTCTGCTTTAAGGTGTAGCATATGATCTGGGAGACCCTGGCTTACTTGGGATCCACTGTATCTTCATTCTAGGATCCAGTCAGCCTCCTGTCTCCTCAAACAGATCTTCTTCTACTAGAAAAGTATCCAATCAAAATAGAGACTTCATCTTTATAACACTAATAAAAGGCAGAACTAACACTTTTAGTCCTTGCCTCAGACAAAGGAAAGATGTGCTGTCCTCAAACTCAGTTTGTTACCTACCAAGATGAATATCCTTCAAAATGGACTCCCAGTTCTTCATAGAGTGATCTGAATTATCTAAGCAACCCAGGCAAATTTACGGATTGAGGCTATTACCCTCCCAATGTCAGCAGCATTCTACATTTCACTTTGGTTGCAGACACCAAGCTTGGGAGAGCTGTCAGCTGGTAATGATTTTCAGTCATGGCAAAGGGAGGCCGAATTGTAACAGGTGACACAAAGGGGAAAGATTCTGTATCAGGTTACTAATTCCCAAGAGCTACCCCCGGTCACTGGACTTTCCACGTGTGAAATTCAGGAATTTATAGACATTTTAAAATTAGCATTTCTTCTGGTACAATTGCTTGTCTTATCAGTCACTCAAGTAATGTGTAATAAGCACTCCCCTGCTTGTGGTGATTCACTAAGCCTGTGGGAGAATTAATCCTGAATGACAGGGTCTCCGCCCACTGGGCACTTACATTCTAATACAAAGACAACAGACCCGCACCTAATGGGAGACATTCCATCCAAACACGAAAGGGAGGGTTTGTTTTATGTTGACTGTGTTGGAGGTTCCTAGCTTTTGTTGTCTAATTTAGAGTTATGTGTGTGTGTGTGTGTGTGTGTGTGTGTGTGCACGCGTACGGAAAAAAAGAATGAGAGGCAAGATTACAAGCACTGAAAATTTAAGGAACCAGCGTAAGAAAGCAGAGTTTGGTGGTTATTATTTTCCAGTTTCATGAATTCTCTCCTGTGCTTAACACAGCAGATATAGAGGTTTTACAAGGTAAAAGCACAAAATATCAAAACTGACATGAACTTATCCTGTGTATATCTCCTCACACTCCCCGTCTCTGTGTATTTTCTGCCCTCCTGTACCCGGGCCCCTTGTCCTGCAAATATCTTTAATATGCCTGAAGCATGGAGTCACATTCCCTAAAGAGAGGCAATAGTCTGGATTTGGTGTTTCTATTGATAAAAGCTCTGTCCATGTTCTCTTTGGTACAATGGAAACAGCTAGTTGAGGAGTCTGAGACTTATTTCTGCAGATATTTTATCTCTCAGCCTCAGTTTTCTGGTCTGTAAAATGTGGATAATATTTATAAATTTATTGTGAGGTTTTAAAAAATGTATGTCTAAAAGCATTTTATAAACTGTGAAACGCTACTCACATATAAGGAAACATTGAGGAATCTTAGATTTGAGCATGTATATGACATATGTTTCAAATCAAGTGGCAATCACCATTTTCACCTCTTTTCAGGAATTATCTTAAGTTTGGGCCATACATTTAGTTTTCTTATGAATTAAGCTACTGATTTATTTTCACAAGTATTTAAAATGGACTATACTAAAATAAAATTTGCTTATATATTATTAAACTGTAATAAATACAATAAAGTAAAAGGCCCGGGAAGAGTCATACTGTTAAGTTGGAAAACACATTTTTCTCATTTTTAAAATTGTGGTTAAATATACATAATATAAAATTCACCAGTTTAACCATTTTTCCACATATGGTCCTGTGGTATTAAGCACTTCCACACTGCTGTGCAACTATCATCTTCCATCTCCAGAACTTTTTGATCTTCCCCAACTGTAACTCTGTGCTTATTAAACAATACCTCCCCATCCCCTGGCAACCACCATTCTACCTTCTGTCTCTATGAATTTGACTCCTGTAGGCACTTCATATAGGTGGAAATTCAGTGATCCGCAACTTTTTGCACCAGGGACCAGTTTCGTGGAAGATAATTTTTCCACGGGGAAGGGGGCTGGGGATGGTGCAGGCGGTAATGCGAGCAATGGGGAGCGATGGGGAGCGGTAGATGAAGCTTCGCTCGCTCGCCCGCCGCTCACCTCCTACTGCATGGCCTGCTTCCCAACAGGCTGCACACCGGTACCGGGGATTGGGGACCCCTGGGTGGAATCACACTGCACTTGATTTCTGTGACTGGAACATTCACTTACCATATATCCTCATTTCATCCATGTTGTACTAGGAAACACATGGGTTTTTCAGTAAAAGAATCCAAAGCTTCAATTCCATCTCTACCATTTATTACCAACATAAAAAACTATAGATGATTTAACCAAAAACAAAATTGTCAAGGAAATAATTTGATCAAAACAATAAGCTGAACTAGGAAGAATACACAAATACACACACACACACACACACACACACAAAGATACCAGGGAAGTTGACTTAATGTAAACATAGTCTCTGTCTCTGGAGATCAAACACAGGCAGCCTCTTTTTGGCTAAATTTGAAGAATCATGTACACACCATGCAGATGGTCTCCTTGCCTTTTATATGAAATCCTCAGCTCCGGCCCTTCCGCTCCAAGAATCCTGAGCTCTCCCTTGGAATTGTCATATTTACACCTACTCTCATCAACACAGGAGCAAAAGGAATTAAACATTTGAAAACAGCAAAAATCTTTCAACAGTGACCACACTTGATACTCACTGCAGGCTGAGTTTAGAACTTTTCTTGGTATTGTTTTGTTTACCTAACAAATATGTATATATTTGTTTTATTATATGTATGTATACATATGTAAATATAGCAATGTCAGACTAAAAGACCAGAAGTTAAATTTGCCTTCTAATTCTAGCTTTTTACACGCACAGCTAAACTTTCATCTAGTTCCTTTTTTAAATTATAAAACAGTTACAAGTTCTTTGCAGTTATAGACAATCCAAAAATGTATAGAGAATCAAGGACAAGAGATAAATTATGCTTGTTAAAAATTATTTGGGTGTAGGGCATAAAAATTCATGAAAGAAAACACCCCAAGGGCAAAAATCCCTTCTGAACCCTTTACTGTGTGTATATTGAATTCAGTACATTTAGGAAAAGAGCATAAAACATTTAACAAGAAATTAAAGACAGAATGAATACATACAGGGAAGGCTATATCCAAATGCATATATAAAAACAAATGCACTAAGTAAGAGTTCTCACCACAAAAACTTGCAACTTTTTTTTTTTTTTTTTTTTTGGTTGAGTGGCAGGTTGCTTTTTGCCTAAAAGTCATGAAAGAGCCGAAATGCTGCCAGCAACAACACACAGGCATTACCAGCTGCTTTCTACCCGGCATGGTTTGGCTTCAATTTCTCGCCACTATGAGATTACCCCATTTGTGACAAGCAGCCTTTCCTTAACAAGTGTCGTCCTGCGCGATCCTGAAACTTTGAAAGTAGAACAAAAATGTCTTTCTGCCTTTCCTGTGTTGGGAGAAAACACTTTAAGGTAATTGTGCAAAAGAAATCTTTTTGACTTCAGTGAGTCAAGTTTTACTAAAGCTGAGGACTCAACCTTGTCTGTATGTCAGGCTTCCCAGCGGAGCTTCTTAAAAATGTGAAGGAGCAGATTTCAGCCCCAGAGATTCTAATTAATTGTCTCGATGGTGTCTGGACATCAGTACTTTCCAAAGCTTCCCCAGGGACTTTGAGTGCATCCAGGTTTGGGAACCACTGCACTAAAGCTACCCAACATCCCACTCAATTATAACAGTAGTGCTTGCTGGGTGGCAGTTATTCCCAAGAACATGACACAAATTCTGTCTTCACTGCTCTTCATACTAAACCTTCCAGATGCCCCTGGCCCCTCTCCAGTCACCCACACAGTTCTGCATCCCCTAGGCCAGTGGTTGGTTCATCAAGAGTCAAGTCTGCTCTTGTTTATGTCACATGTGATATACCTATAATGGGGCGATCTGATTTAAATATTTACTAAATTAAGTATGGTGCAAAAAGAGAAAGAGTACTTTCAATGAAAACTGAGATGGAAACATTTCTTAAATAAAGGCAAGTCACCAGGAAAAAATGTTGTCAAACTAAATATGGATGAAAAAATCGTAAAGACAGAAAAAACAACAAAAATCAGAAAAATATCTAGACTATTTTGTTCCACTTTAAAGAAACATAAGCTGCAAATCATAAATGAAGCTTTAAGGGTGTGATTTATCCAAAGAGAGAGAGAGAGAGACAGAAGGAATTCCAACCATGTCCAACAAATAAATTAGCATTTTTATCTCAACCGCCTTGAACAAGTTCAGATGCTGTATTATATCTCTAGAAAAAAAAGTATATGTTTGTGTGTGCAGTTATACTGTTGACTAAATAATCAGGAACACCAACAAAAATCCTTCTTCCTTCTCCTCCCCCTCCTTTTTCTTCTTCTGTGTCATAAATGATACTAAGAAAACTGAAATAAGGAACATGACACGTGAATGAAACTTGCCTGTCAGGTATGACTCCGGAAATAAAGGCTTGAGAATCACTGCTTGAGCAAACAACTTCTAAGCAACTCTATGGATTCGATGGTTTACTGGTGATGAAAAAAATCAGTGCAAAACTGCTGATTTTCTGAATTTTAATCAAATAATTGAGAAAAGAAGTTTCCAAGGAAATTAATGGGGTGAGAGGACAGCAAGGGGAAGAAAAACATTTGAGGTAGCAGAAGAGAAGTCTCTATGTAAAGTGATTTCACCCTTTGGGGGTTTTTCTTAAAATAAAGCAACACCGGGCTTCCCTGGTGGCGCAGTGGTTGAGAATCCGCCTGCCAATGCAGGGGACACGGGTTCGAGCCCTGGTCTGGGAAGATCCCACATGCCGTGGAGCAACTAGGCCCGTGAGCCACAACTACTGAGCCCACGCGTCTGGAGCCTGTGCTCCGCAACAAGAGAGGCCGCGACAGTGAGAGGCCCGCGCACGGCGATGAAGAGTGGCCCCCACTTGCCACAACTAGAGAAAGCCCTCGTACAGAAACGAAGAGCCAACACAGCCCCCCAAAAAAAAAAAAAATCCTACCTGAAATTTAAAAAAATAAAATAAAAAAATAATAAAGCAACACCTGCTGCAATTCTCCCAGTGCACAGGTCCTGTAATTCAGTAGCTAAAAGGGCACTCTTCTGAGTGCACATTAATTCCATAAACAAAAGTGCTTATCACAGACAGCAGCTCGTGCACTGCACAGATTTGATTCAACAAATATTAAATAATAGTCCATTTGAAAAGACAAAGACAAATATGGGGTATGTGTGACAAATGTTCCATTCTGTGTTAATTTTAGCAGACGAAGGCATGCGGCTTTTACAGCGTTTTCTTTCAGTCAGACTTTAATGCAAAGCCGGATATTTTTTTGACAGAGTAAAATCCTTAAAAAGCCCTCATTTGAAGCTTCAGATTGATTTGTCATTATATTCGAAGTCATTGCCTTTATATTAGACTTAACAACATGTTAACATTGTATGGAAAGAAGACCTGTTTCTACAAGTAAGTTCTTCATGGAACTCAGAGTAGCAGGCAGAAACATCTTACCCACAGTCACCACACACACACTCGTACACACACACACATGCCCATACACACAGATGCGCACGTGCACACACACACACACACATATCCCCTTGAGAAAATTTTAAATCCTTCAAACTTTTCAAGCTTTTATGGTATAATTAAACAAAGATAGTTCTGTGGACGTTTTTTTCCCCTCTGTCTGAAATTTCATCATGAGCTCTGAAAAATCTTACTAACTATAACATATGTATACCTACATCCATACACACATATTCATTCGTGTAATAGAATTCGGCAAATATGATATACTGTGCACTCTGAAAGAATAAAGTCTCTAGGGGAAAAAAAAAAAAAAAAAAATCACCGGAATATGTCCTGAATAGTGTTTTTGACTTTCACTTTTATAGCAAAGGGTCCTTAATAATAAGCATGATGAAATTTATTAGCCTTGATTAAGGACCTGCCATTTCAGTAGAATAATAAAACAGGTTCACTGGCACATTAATAAAAAGTACCTTTGAGCTCGGACTAGGTGAAAGACCCCAAGCCAGCTGAGGCAAAGCATATAAAGATGTGTAGTGGGATCCCTGATTTCTGGATGGTGTTCGCTTGTTTAATTTCCCTCAGACCATGTTCACCCTCTCAGTTTCAAAGCATCACGAAGCCATTTTGCTATCAAAGGTCCTCACGTGTTGAAAAGGGAGAGCAGGGAAGACAGAATCCACAATAATGCCGGGGCCTCACAGTACGACAGGTAAAGCACCTCGATTAAATCTTTCCAGCCCTGATCTTCATCCTTCGCAGGCCCTGCGTTTAAGGGAATCAGTGAATTCATTAAGTAGCACAGCTGACAAAAGAAATGTTTCATGGTGATAATACACGTTCATACACTCAGTGTACTTCCTGCAGTGCTCAGCGGACTGGTGCTGGTGTTAACTCGCGAATATTAAAGGCTACGATAAAGATATCGACAGTGTCCGATTTGGTCTGAGAATGGCAAAATGTATGGCACACATTGTCAAGCACCCCGTTTGAAGTATGAAGCAAACATCACCAGCCATAGTTTCTTCAAGGATAAATCAAGCTGAAGACTGTCAAAACAACTTGCCCAACATCCACCGGCAAATCGGTGGAAGCATTTGAGACAGGAGTCATATCGCCCATGCCTCGTCATTCCACATATTTATTTTTGCAGTTTTTGAAGTTATCCTTTACAAAGCTGCCCCAGGGAACACATGCAGACAGTTAGAATTGTAACAAATAAAACTCTCTTGAAACAACAGGAAGAACTCACACTAATTTATTCAAAGTGCTTAAACACTTGGTGTTGGCTTGCTACAGAAGACAACAGGTTTTTTTTGGTGGTGCTCCTTGGAGGTGTGCAGTGCACAACCTGAGCAACTGAGCAGGTGTATGAAGCAGCCTTACTTGGCGATGTTTGATGTATTAACTAATCTGAACTAATCTAACTAATCATAACTAGAGGATCTTATGTCAAAACCTGAACTGTCAAAATGATAGTTAATATTTCACCCAGTAATGCCTCTACTATGAATATATTTTTGTGATGTCTATCATTATTTTTTGTTGACTTAATGCTTCTTGCTCAAATTTCCAAGTTCTCTGAGATATAGGGGTCTGGGTGGCAGGTAACTGCCAGGATAGTGACTACTGACTAGTATTTCACAAACTGTTTCTTCATTTCTAGGCATGTTGAAATCTCTAATTACCCAACTGGTCCATTAAAATGGATTTTAGTTCCTTTACTAAGAGGTAAAAAAATGTTTAGGATCAAGATTTGCCTAGTATTGAGAAAATGTAAACTCTATGGAAATAATTTATCTTATTTTGAGAAGTGGATTATTGGTTTAATAAATAGAAATAGCTATATTTCAACTTCATTACATGCCAAGAGCAAACAACCAAAAGGAAGACTTTCCTAGCTGCTTCCAATTATAACGATAAAAGGATTGAGGTTTAGAGCAAATGTTTGTTTACTTTATTATTATAAAGTAATTTCAACCTAAATATTTTGGTTTATGTCTTCTGTAGCCCCCAAGTGCCTGACACAGCATTTTGCTATGATAACAACTTACAGAAAATTAGAGACTAAAATTAGACAGGAAGATTGTACATTTTGGTAACAAGTCAAGGCCCAATAAAAATATCTGAAATCTCAAAGGATTATTCACTTTTCCAATATATTGGAAAGGAATGTCCAGCTTCAAAGATTTAGCGCTTTTTTTTAAAAGCAGTTGTTCGACCATTCAAAAATTCATACAGATATTCGAAAATAGCATTCAGCTAAGTTATTTAAATGATACAGAACAAATGGGCTTCTCCTAAAAAAACTGCAATTAACCAAACAGCTTCCGTAACTAAGAGGGAACATTGTCTAAGATGGAAAAAGAAATTAGCCCTATCTTTATATTTACATCTCAGAGACAACTTGATTTTCCATGTTAGCTAGACAGAATTAAGGTAAAAATTAAGCCCTATGAATAATGGAATAGGGAGCTATTGCCATTCTGCTAGTTATATTGGAGAACAAGGGTCAGTGGAAAAAACAGTGAGCCAGATCTTGGTCCTACACCTGCTTCTGCCCATTCTTCCCTGGTAAACAAAAAGGTTTGCGCTAACCTGTGGTCTCTCAACTTGTTATTGGAGGATAGGGGCAAGGAGGGAAGATGGTGATTAGTTTCTTTTCAGAGGGAGACTGGGATTATTTCAAAATCTAGCCTCCTTAGATTCCAATATTTTTCCTTTCCAAAATGACATCTTCCATCCTTCTTGATTTGAGCATTACTTTACTCAAGCCAACATCCCTCAGGTGCTGGCACCTAGAAAAGTAGACATCTTCTAGAGACGACCTATAATATCCTTTAAGTCATACAATTCCATGACACATACTACTTCAAGACAAATAAGTTCACCTACAAAGGAAAATATTCATAATATAATATTAAGTAAAAATAATATCACATAAAACATAACTAGTGTGAGTAAAAATAAATAAATAACATATTAACAGTGCTGTTTATAGGTGATTTCTTATTTATATTTATGCCTTTCTGTTTAATTGTGAGTAAAATGTATTAATTTATAATAAAATGCATAATAATTTCAAAATAGTAGATCTTTTATTATTGAATCAAATAAAAAATAAATAAGATGAACATTTACCCAAGCTTAAATTTTGAAAGATTAACCTTACACGAAAGCTCAAAACCTAACATGATTAATAAAGGCCTTCATGAACTAGTTCTGTTTATGTCTAGTATGCTTCTTATCACACAACACAACCACACACACACACACACACACACACACACACACACGCAGAGACATATCAAACATCCTATGTCAGCTAAGAAGCCACTTAAACTTCTTGACATGATCTCCAAGGATTTTCCAGCTCTCTGTTCTTAGAATGTTGTTCTCAGTCACCTAGTTTCAACAGTGTCTCTCCATGTTTATCTCAAACTAGGCAACATTTTCTCCAAAAAGCCTTTGCTGGCCACCATCTTCCTAAGAAAGATACTCTCCCAAGTATCCTAATAATTTCCCATACTTACTTCTGATGTAGCCCTTACCACTCTATTTTATAATGCTCTATCCCCTACACTCTACCCCCAGTTTTTTGAAGGTATTTTGTTCAGAGTTGTTCTCAAAGGAAATAGCAAGTGCCTGGCACATAGTCGGAACTCAGTGAGTATTTTTAGAAAGAATGAGTGAATAGAGACTCTTTTCAAAAGTGGTGGTTTAAGTCACTTAAAACCCATTCCCTCACATGCTAAAACTCTTCTGTCTGCGTGGTCACTATCATCAATACTGAGGTTTTGATTCTCCAGAGGAAGAAACTACAAACTTGTCTCTTTCCACTTCACGTTCATCCTCTTGTGGTAGAATCTTGTTCCATTATCAGAGACAGTTATTCTAGAGGGGAGAGACAATAACAATAAAACAGCAAAAACCAGAAAGATAGGAATTCAGCACACCCTCTTGATTTGTGTATTATGTGTACATTCATTTACTTATTTGTTGCTCATGTGTTTACCCAACCTCACTAAGCTCTAAGTGGGCAGTGGTTATATCTGTTTCCTTCACCAGGACCAAGTACAGTGCTTGGAGCAGAGACAATGGTCAGATGATGTTTGTGATTCACAACTGTTGTTTTTTCACTGGTGCTGCTTCAGACACTAGGAAACAACCTTACAAACTACCTGAGAATGAAGCAACTGATTTTCTATATTGGATGAACTCATAAAGAAACAGAAAATCAGGAATAAATGACCAGAATAATTCCAAATACCCTTGATTCTGTTCAATTAAACTTTTATAATTTAAGCTACACATGTGTTTTAAGCAAATAGATCACCTTTAATTTTATGTTACAAAATCTAACTCCCATCCTTGAATGGAAAGAAAATCAAATTGGCAAATATTGCAAATCCCAAAACTTGGAATAATTCAATCAATTCATGAGACCCATAGTGAACTATTGGTGGTGTGTGCATGTGTGTATGTAAGCCTGCATATTGACATATATATAATCTTTTTATGTCTTTATTTTCTCAGTTCTTCATTGTTTGGATTGCATATTTCATTGACTGTTCCCTATTTGAAATACAAAAGATTCCTAATTGTTTGGCATTGTAAGAATAGAATGAGAGAGTATAAGTGCAGGTTTCAAAACCACAGGATACATATATATGTTTTTCTAAATATTATAATATCTTAGATATGCTTTCTATTTATCTGATTACATTTCAAAAATATGACTATTTCTTAAATATTGTCTGAGGTGTTCCTCTGTATTCACATGATCCTTTGGGGACTCTGGTATTTCAGCACTAACAGAAATACGTTTCATGTAATGTTATTTCTAGTCCAAAAGACAACTGGTAGAGTTTCTGGAAAGAAAATTACTCTGGTGCCTGTTGTGACTTTAGAAGCCAACTCTTAAGGCACCTGCAAGGCAGAAGAAAATCTTAAAGCTGGCCACAGGTACAGAAATAACCATTTGTAGAATGTGGACCATGAGATCCTGAAGTGCAAAGCTACAAACCCAACCATCATTAGATAAACAAGTCCAAATCTACAATAACAGCCACAAAACATTTACCCAGAAGCACAGCTGCTGTTAAGAATTGGACTCTGGACTTTTGTTATAGCTAGTTTTTCCTTGAAAAGGAATGTGTAGGTGAGTGAGAACCCAGAGTCATTCAATATCAACCCCTTCAAGATACTCCAAACTTTGAATCCACATCTGATTCATGAAGGGCTCCTTTCTTTATCATTTAGAAAAAGGTAATATAGGTCTCTTTTTTTATTCTAGAGCCAATGAATCATTAAATTTCAGGTAATACCCATGTAAATGATGATTTCCCCCAATATTACATAGAAAATTTCTGTACTTATAAATCAGCTTTTCTCTCACACTCATTTAAAAGTGAAAGAAGGAGGCTTTTGAAAAGATGGCAGATAGAAAGCACCAGGAATCCATCTCCTCAACTAGACAGCAATTTTGCTAGCAGTATCAGTCAGATGTAACTATTTGGTAACTCTGGGGTCTATTTGAAGACTTATAACTTCCAGGGGAAGTTTTCACTGGTAAATTGCGCTTGATTTTGGTCAATTTAAGTTCTTAGCAAAGTAGCAGCTACCCATCTCCCATCCTCTAGTGCAGTGACAAGCAGCTGTGCACATGTTTCTGGGGCAGTTTACACACAGGGTGGGCAGTTAGGACCCTGCCCTACAAATACCAAGAGTCTGTGCTCTGATCAACGATTGCTGCTTGATTGCAGAGGCACAGACACAGAAGTGGGCAGCCATGTGGCAAGCCTCTCCTCTTCCTGCTGAAGTGACTTCCAAGAAATTTAAAAGACTGCACACTTTCCCCCTTCTTTTTTCTCTTTTTCTCCTTTTAGGAGCCAGAGAACATTCAAAAACAATTACATAAACAGGGGAATTTTAAAAACTCACTGTACATGCCCTGGGAAAGGTGCAGGCTCAGAAAAGACCCCAAAAGATGTTAAGTTTATACCTCAGGCTGATCCCCAGCACAGAGACAGTGTAAAAGTGAGGGAGAGAGAGAGAAAACAAAACCAAAAAAACAGCAACTTCTAGGGAAGAGGGAAAATTCTAATTTCCAGACTTACCACATTATAAGATTCAAATATCCAGTTCCAACAACAACAAAAAAAATCACAAAGAATATAAATAAATAGAAAAATATGACCCATTCAGAGAAAAATAAATCAACAGAAACTATACCTGAGAAAGACTAGATAGCAAACTTACCAGACAAAGACTTTAAAAAGACTGTCTTAAAGATACACAAAGAACTAAAAGATGTGGGAAAAGTCAAGAAAACATCATATGAACAAAATGGAAATATCAATAAAGACATTAAAAACATAAAAAGAAACCAAAAAGAAATTCTGGAACTGAAAATTATAATAACTAAAATAAAAATTTCACTAAATGGATTCAAAATCAGATTTGAGCAGTCAGTTATAAGTGGTGAACTTGAAGACAACTGAAATTATTGAGTCTGAGGAACAGAAAGAATAAAGGTTGAAGAAAAGTGAACAGAGCCTAAGGGACATGTGGGACACCATCAAGTGGACCAACATACACATTGTGGGAGTCTCAGAAGGAAAAGAGAGAGAAAGAGGCAGGGAGATTATTTAAAGAAATATTGGTTAAAACCTTTTCAAACTTGATGAAGGACACGAATATAAATATATAAGAAGCTCAAAAAACTTTAAGTAGTATGAATTCAAAGAGATCCAGACCAAGACACTTATAATCAAATTGTCAAAAGCCAAGTCAAAAAGAAAATATTGAAAACAACAAGAAAGAAGCAATACTTCACAAGCAAAGGATCCTTAATAAGGTAATCAGCAGATTTCTCATCAGAAACCTTGGAGCAATGGGCTAATACATTCGAAATTCTAAAAGAAAAACCCGTCAATCAAAAATCCTCTATCTGGCAAAATTATCCTTCAGAAGTAAGGGAGAAATTAAGATATTCCCAGTTAACAAAAATCTCATAGATCGTTAGCACTAGACCTGCCCTACAAGAAATGCCACAAGGCATCCTTCAGGTTGAAAAGACACTAGAAATAAAAGTCTCAGCAAAGGTCAATTATAAAAGCTAGCATAGTAACTTTAGTTTGTAATTCCAATTTTTGCTTTCTATATGATTTAAGAAAGGCTACTACACCATCTAAAATAATTAGTCAATGTTTTTGGACACAAAATATATAAGGATATAAATTTGTGACATGAATAACCAAAAGGGGTTGGACACAGAGCTGCATAAGATCAGAGTTTTTATATGTAATTGAGTTAAGCTGGTATAAATTCAAATTAGAATGTCATAAATTTAGTTTGTTAAATGTAATCCTCATGGTAACCAAAAAGAAAATAGTTATAGAATATATACAAAAGGAAATGAGAATTTAAACATTTCACTATAAAAAATCAACTAAACACAAAAGAAGACAGTAATGCAGGAACTAAGGGACAAAAAAAGCTATAAAGCATGTAGAAAACAAATAGAAAAATGACAAAACTAAGTCCCCCCTTTATAAGTAATTACTTAAAATGTAAATGGATTAAACTCTTCCATTAAAAGACAGAGACTGGCAGAATGAATTTTAAAAAAAATTATCCAACTCTCTGCTGTCTACTAGAACTCACATTAGATTCAAAGACACAAATAGATTGAAAGTGAAAGAATGGAAAAATATATTACATGCAAATAGAAACCGAGAGAGCAGAGATGGCTATACTAATATCAGACAAAATAGACTTTAAATTTTTAAAAACTGTTATGAAACAAAGAAGGACATTCTATATTAATAAAAGGTTCAATATAGAAAGAAGGTATAAAAATTATAAACATTTGTGTACCAAATAACAGACCCCCAAAATATATGAGGAAAAAATTGGCAGAACTGAAGGGAGAAATAGACAGTTCCACAGTAATGGTTGGAAACTTCAATGCCCCACTCTCAATAATAAATAGAACAACCAGGCAGAAGGTAAGTAAGGAAATAGAGGATTTGAACAATACAATAAACCAACTCACTCTAACAGATATATACAGAACAATGTACTCAACAACAACATAATACACATTCTTCTCAAGTGCACATGGGACATCCTCCAGCTTAAACCATATGTTAGACCACAAATTAAGCCTCAGTAGATTTTAAAAGATAGATATTATACGTATATACCATGATGTGATGAAGTTAGAAGTCAATAACAGAAGGAAAACTGGAAAATATACAAATTTGTGGAAATGAAATACACACTTTTAAACAATGCCAGTGGATTAAAGAAAAAGTCACAAGAGAAATTAGGAAACACTCAGAGATGAATGAAAACAAAAATACCACATAACAAAACTTATGGGATGCAGTGAAAGCAATAATAAGGAGGAAATTTATAGCTCTAAACACATTTTTTTAAAAAAAGTCTCTTATCAGCACCCTAACTTTACAACTGAAAGAAATAGAAAAAGAAGAAAAAATTTTTAAAAATTAAAAAAATAATATCTCCTTTATCCATTAATCTTCCGATGGACATTTAGGTTGCTTCCATGTCTTGGCTATTGTAAATAGTGCTGCTAAACACTGGGGTTCATGTCTCTTTTCAAATTATAATTTTTGTCTTTTCTGGATATATCCCCAGGAGTGGGATTGTTGGATAATATGGTAACTCTATTTTTAGTTTTTTAAGGAACCTCCATACAGTTCTCCACAGTGGCTGCACCAATTTACATTACCACCAACAGTGTAGGAGGATTCCTTTTTCAAAAATGAGTGACATTTTTATATACTAACAATAAACATCTGAAAGCAAAATTAAAAAACAACTCCATGTACCATAGCATCAAAAATAATAAAATACAGTTGACTTTTGAACAACAGAGATTTGAACTGTGTGAGTCAACTTATAAGATAATTTTTTTTCAATAAATACTATGCTCTATCACGTAACAGTCGCCTGCCCCAAGGAGTTTGTAAATTGGAAAGCACTCTACAGATACAAATTTCTATTGGCGATGGTGGTGATAATTGTGGTGGTGCTATTATGATCATTGTTGTCATTAATATCATTATCAATCTAGGATGGCATGAGATTGCAGAGCAGTGAAATAAAAAAGCCTAAGGAGCAAGACAGACTTGTATTTGAACCTGGTTTGTGCCCTTATGAAATGTGTGACTAGAAAATTGTACTTTTATTGTTTGAGCTTCATTTTCTTCACATAAGAAATGGTAAATGTAATACTTCTCTACAGAACTGTAGTAAGAATTAGAAATAATTTGGGTGAAGTACCTAGCATGTTGCCCAAACATTGGCACATAATAGATATTCAATACACTGTAACTATTATTATTTTGTTAGTAGTAGTATATGTAAATAATAGTAGTAGTGTAGGTAAATAGGGAATAAGATAATCCACATTAATACAATGCCTGGTATCTAGTGAGCACTCAATAAATCTCAACTCTTCATCATCATCATCATCACCACCATCACTATCCTAATACTAAGATGCCTTTCTTTTTTTCTTTGTCTTCCTTTTCACACTGTTTGTTTCCAATTTAGGTGCAACTATAACCAGCGATCCTAGACAAGATGTTTTAAAGGCAAGTTTTTATCTTATTTCCAGAAAAACTTATTTTCCATTTTAGCAGAAGGTATTTAGTCTAGAATAAATACACTAAAATATAAAGTAATACACCAATAACTTCAAATAGTAATTTTCAATGCATGATGGCTTAATTCTCTTCTCTCCAAATATTTGGGAATCTATGAAAAAGAAAATTTAAATTCTCTTGTGTTTTTAAATCAGAAAGTATGGATTTTCTGTAGTTTGTCTTAAACAATCAATATTTGTCAACATGTCTGTTCTCTCCAGAGGGTAGTAATTAGAACTGAGTAGTAAATTATCATTAATGTACATAAATGTTAGTGTCATATGTATCTTGTAAAATAAACAGCTGGTGAAAGTCTTGAGTGAATCTATACATTATAAAATGGAAAGCATTTTTCAATGCATCCTAAAAGCCTAAATAACTTTTATTTCTTTCCTAAAATTGGGGACTTACTAAATAACATCATTCCTAGTTTATAATCTTCATATTTTTCCACAGCTCCCCATTCTCCCATCTTTCCTTCCCACCATATGTCTGAAACACAGTCATTTAAAACAGCAAGCCTTTGTTAATTACCAGAGACAAGTGTTAATGGATTTTAATTTTGCTTTATTATAATTTATGCAAATTTCACTGTTTTGAGATTCCAAATAAAATCCTTACAGTCACTACTTTTTTTTTTTTTTTGCTGTTGACTTTACTTTTTAGAAGGGGATGGAGAACGTTTTAATTAGTATTTGGTGACAGGAACTGTTGATAGCAATATTCTTATAACAAGAAATAGGTGTCATAAAGTTATCTTTAAAACTGTGTGAGTTTTCAATGGTGAAAAACTGAAACCACTTCCACTAAGATGAGGAACAAGACAAGGTTGACCACTCTCACCACTATTATTCAACGTAGTTTTGGAAATTTTAGCCACAGCAATGAGAAGAAAAATAAATAAAAGGGATCCAAATCGGAAAAGAAGAAGTTAAACTGTCACTGTTTGCAGATGACATGATACTATACATAGAGAATCCTAAAGATGCCACCAGAAAACCACTAGAGCTAATCAATGAATTTGGTAAAGTAGCAGGATGCAAAATTAAAACACAGAACTCTCTTGCATTCCTATACACTAATGATGAAAAATCTGAAAGAGAAATTAAGGAAACACTCCCACTTACCATTGCAACAAAAAGAATAAAAAACCTAGGAATAAACCTACCTAAGGAGACAAAAGACCTGTATGCAGAAAACTATAAGACACTGATGAAAGAAGTTAAAGATGATACAAATAGATGGAGAGATATACCATGTTCTTGGATTGGAAGAATCAACATTGTGAAAATGACTATACTACCCAAAGCAATCTACAGGTTCAGTGCAGTCCCTATCAAACTACCAATGACATTTTTCACAGAACTAGAACAAAAAATTTCACAATGTGTATGGAAATACAAAAGATCCCGAATAGCCAAAGCAATCTTGAGAAAGAAAAACGGAGCTAGAGGAATCAGGTTCCCTGACTTCAGACTATACTACAGAGTTGCAGTAATCAAGACAGTATGGTACTGGCACAAAAACAGAAATATAGATCAATGGAACAGGATAGAAAGCCCAGAGATAAACCCATGCACATATGGTCACCTTATCTTTGATAAAGGAGGTAAGAATATACAATGGAGAAAAGACATCCTCTTCAATAAGTGGTGCTGGTTAAACGGGACAGCTACATGTAAAAGAATGAAGTTAGAGCACTCCCTAACACCATACACAAAAATAAACTCAAAATGGATTAAAGACCTAAATGTAAGGCCTGACACTATCAAACTCTTAGAGGAAAACATAGCAGAACACTCTATGACATAAATCACAGCAAGATCCTTTTTGACCCACCTCCTAGAGAAATGGAAATAAAAACAAAAATAAACAAATGGGACCTAATGAAACTTAAAACCTTTTGCACAGCAAAGGAAACCATAGAAAAGACAAAAAGACAACCCTCAGAATGGGAGAAAATATTTGCAAATGAAGTAACTGACAAAGGATTAATCTCCAAAATATATAAGCAGTTCATTCAACTCAATATCAAAAAAACAAACAACCCAATCCAAAAATGGGCAGAAGACCTAAACAGACATTTCTCCAAAGGAGATATACAGATTGCCAATGAACACATGAAAAGATGCTCAACATCACTAATCATTAGAGAAATGCAAATCAAAACTACAATGAGGTATCACCTCACACTGGTCAGAATGACCATGATCAAAAAATCTACAAACAATAAATGCTGGAGAGAATGTGGAGAAAAGGGAACCCTCTTGCACTGTTGGTGGAAAATTGATACAGCCACTATGGAGAAAGTATGGAGGTTCCTTAAAAAAGTAAAAATAGTACTACCATATGACCCAGCAATCCCACTCCTGGGCATACACCCTGAGAAAACCATAATTCAAAAAGAGACATGTTCTGGGTGTACTCTGATGCTTTTGCAAAAATGTTCCTATAAAAGGGTTTCATCTTCAAGGAATTCATGGAAAAGACTCTGACAAGTACAGGTTTCTGGTAACTGACTATACTGCTGAACTGGATGAAGAAGCATTTTCAGAACTCTAATGGAAAACTGATGAATTCATAAAAGTGCTAACAAAAGATCAAGATGGAAAAAAAAAATTAATTACATGGGACTGAGTGAACTGATGAGGATGATTATAATTTTTGTGACTTTCTGTTTGAATAAAAAAAAAAAAAAGAAGAGACATGTACCACAATGTTCATTGCAGCACTATTTACAATAGCCAGGACATGGAACCAACCTAAATGTCCATTGATAGATGAATGGATAAAGAAGATGTGGCACATATATACAATGGAATATTACTCAGCTATAAAAGGAAACGAAATTGAGTTGTTTTTAATGAGGTGGATGGACCTAGAGTCTGTCATACAGAGTGAAGTAAGTCAGAAAGAGAAAAACAAACACCGTATGGTAACACTTATATATGGAATCTAAAAAAAGAAAAAAATGGTTCTGAAGAATGTGGGGCAGGACAGGAATAAAGGCACAGATGTAGAGAATGGACTTGAGGACACGGGGAGGGGGAAGGGTAAGCTGGGACGAAGTGAGAGAGTGGCATGGACACATATACACTACCAAATGTAAAATAGATAGCTAGTGGGGAGCAGCTGCATAGCACAGGGAGATCAGCTCGGTGCTTTGTGACCACTTAGAGGGGTGGGATAGGGAGGGGGGGAGGGAGACGCAAGAGGGAGGGAATATGAGGATATATGTATACGTATAGCTGATTCACTTTGTTATACAGCAGAAACTAACACAACAATGTAAAGCAATTATACTCCAATAAAGATGTTAAAAAAAAAACTGTGTGAGTTTCATAATTTGTTAATTAGCACTGATGTCTTACCTCTGAAGAGTCAAATATTCTGCTGCACTCTCTGTAAGCTTGCTTATTTTTATTGTCTTAATGACTCTGTTTATTTGTTTTTATCTTGATCAAAATGTGTGCATTGTTATACACTCAATAGTGTTTTTTCCTTCCATCCAGTGGGTCCCATTACATAGGTTTATTAGAAAGTTGCTCTGGAGACTTAATAAATACACTGCTAAAGGAAGAATAATATGAGAATTTTAGATGTAGTCCCGGCTCTAAAATTATTATTTCCATATTATCCAGGAGATATAAATAAACACAATGTTAAGCTTTCTAATATTCAAAATTATTCAAAGATACTTTCTTTTTGTATAGCTTTTTCCACAGCACTTTCACCGAAATTCTAAGTTATAAATTATCATAATAACATAAAAATGAAGTAAGGACTATTATCTCCATTTTCGCATTAGGAAAGGAAGCACAAGCCAAAGCTCCTACAGCTAATACCTGGTAAGGCCAGGATTGGAATAGTCTGGCTTGACTGGAAGTTCTTGATACTACATGTGCCTTAATCAATGAAGTTCAGAATTGAGGTAAATAAAGTCTTGCATGAAGTAACTTCTCAAATACCAGCAGGTGGTGCTTTAAAAACTATGTCCTGCCATAAATTATCTGATACTTCTCTCTTCAAGAGGTGGAGTTTAATCCCCCTCTCCTGGAAAGCAGGCTGGATTTAGCGACTTGCTTCTAACAAGGAGAAATAAAATGAATACAGCAGGAATCTCACTTCTGAGATTAGGTTTTTAAAAGATTGCAATTTCTGTCTTGGGGGCTCTCTCTTTGGTCACTCACTCTGGGAGAAACCAACTACCGTGTCTTAGGACACCCGGGCATTCTCGTGGAGAGGCTTTTGTGGTGAGAACCTGAGGATTCCAGCCAAGAGCCATGTGAGTGAGCCTGTTCAGAAGATCTAGTCAACGTTTCAGATGGTGCAGCCTCAGATGGCATTCTTCCTACAACCTCATGAGAGACCCTGAAACAGAGGCGCCCAACTGCTCCACTCCCGAATTCCTGACCCTCTGGAACTATGAGATAATAAATGCTTGCTGTTTCAAGCCACTATTGTTGTGAAGCAATAGATAACTAATACAATGTGCTTGTCAGAGCCTTTGATTCTTAGAAACAGGGCAAATAAATTAAGAAGGGGTGGTGACTGGGGCCCAGGATCCCATAACTGAAACGTTGGATACTACAAAGAGAAACAGAATATTTTTTTAATTCAGAAGGCAAATAGAACATCCGATCATGGCTTCTTGGGGCTCTACATTGCTGGCGGTTCTTGTGGTTAAGAGGTAAGCCTTGGAATCAGAACTTCTTGGGTTAAAAATCCAACTCTGATGTTTGCTGTTTAACAGGTACAGATTATGTTGCATCCCTATGCCTTAGTTTCCTTGTGTGTACAATGCAAATATTAAAAAAAAAAAAAAAAACTTCACAACGTTCTTGTGAGTATTAAAAGTGATACTGTGTGCAAAGTCCTTAACTTAGTTCCTAATACATAGTGAAAGCTCAATAAATGCTAATTCTTACAGTTAGTAGTAGTAGCAGTAGAACCGTAGGAGGGCAGAGGAGTAAAATTAGGCTTTGTGAGAGTAACACTTTGAGCGCTGGTGGGTCCTGGGACCCACCAGATATTAAAGTTGTGGGACCCAGAGGAGCCTGCAGAGTCGCATGGGGCCCAGAGACTCCATGGGCCCCAGACAGGTGGGACCTGGAGATTTCCTGATGCAGATAATCCAGTGGCCAGTGAAGTCACCCAGTAGAGCATCTGGAGTTTCTCATCCCACAAAGCATGAGTTCAGACTTTCATAGTCATTTACATGGTTTACTGAGAAGAATGGCAACTAAGATTGTGTGGAGTTTGGGTCAGGAGGAGCATAAGAGATCCACAAGGTGGTAAGAAAGAAGGCATATGTTGGGCCAACGACCAAGTACAAGAGCTGGCTGAATAACAATTGTACTGTTACTACCACTTGGAATGGTGGCCCGTTTCTTAGGACAAAGAGTAAAAGTCCCTATTATACAAAAACAAAGGGCCTGTAACTTGACTTTCAGGAATGAGTTTTCCAAGAATGGGACATGACATGTTACTTAACCTTGCCCATGCTATTCATCTCAGACTTTTACCACTTATGCCCGCATTAAGTACTCTCTTCCTCCTAAGAGGAGATGCTAAGCCTTCTCTAAACTGACAGCTCACGATCTTAAAAAGCAGGATTTGGAAATGGCAACAGTGACCACTATTATAATTAATGCCAGACATCTTCAAAGACCTTCTTTCACCTACAAATGAAACTAATTACTAGCCTTTTTTGCTGGGAGTCCTTCACTGAGTTATGCAGGAACAGCAACAGCTGGGTCATCCCTTGCAGTTATTCTCAAAGGCCTTTCGATAAATCTGTTTTGAATTCTATGGCCCACCCTTCCACCACTACCTAAAAGAAATTTTAGGATTTCAGGAAATAGAACCTAGTAAAGTGATTTATAGCAGCCCACAGTCTGGTGGGGAACATGCCAGTATTGAGGCAATGAATTCCAGCCCCCCTTGGCCATGCCCAGGTGTAAACAAACAGAGTTAAAAGAACCAGGTAGAAACCATGGCACTCTATCAAAACTCTTAAGGCAAAGAACTGGAAAGACAATGAACAGTGTTAACCTTTAAAAACTTTATTTATAGAACACCTAAGGAAACAAAAAGATTTTAAAGAATTTTAGGACTGGAACAGACCTTTGAGACCTTTATGTTCATCCAACATCATTGTTCAATTTCTCTCCATGCCACCCACCACCTTCGATTCAAAACAGCAAAAATTGAGGCTCCAAGGGGCTAGTGGTTCCCTCCATGCCAGGGAGACCAGAGGCCAATCCTTTTGATGGCTAATCTAATTCTCTTCTGACTGCATTAACGTTTACGAAATGCAGATGAATGGGCTGAGTAACCTAAATCAGAATAGTTCTTTCTCAGACACAGTGTATAGTTCCTGCTACTTACCTGGCTTTTCAATTCTGAGCATCATATAAGGACTATCAGAGTCACTCAGGCATTCACAGTGCCTGAGGGGTTCTTTTAATGTGCAAATTTATAAAGGCAAAAAAAAAATACATTGAGAAAAATGACATCCACATCTGGAATGTATGCAGGTTACTAGAAAGTTAATACACAATTATAAAGACTCCTCCTTGACAGGCAGCATGGTCGTGATTTTAACTAATATCCTTCCATCCTAGTCAAGGTATATATGAGACCTTGGAAAGGAGTGTCAGGGAAATATCTCTGATTTGTTCTCATTCTTCCTCTTCCCTCATCAATTTCCTCTTTGTCTTCTGGTTGACTGCCTTTCAGTTCACTATTAAAACTACCTGCAACTTGCAGCCAGGCAGTATTAGCGTTCTTGTTGGTATCATTGCCTGACTATTCAATCTTTGCTGTGTTCTGTGTATTTTATTGATGAAGGAGTGTCAGTGACCAGCTCCAAATGCCATTCCTTCAGATACCCAAGGGCAAAAGTAGAATTGAAGAAGATAAAGCAAAACAAGGAGCAAGAAGAAGTGGAGAGAGAAAGAATGAGAATCTACCTAAGGACAGGTTTTCTTCCAGACTCCTGGAATGGTCATCTCTCCCCCTCTGCTGAAGCCAAGGTCACGGTCAGCAGAATAAAGAGTAGGATTCAAACCCAAAGGGTGCTAGGTGAGCAAGAATGACAATCTGAGAAGAGAAAAAGGCAAAGAAGAATTTTATAGGAATAGGGCTTATCACCAAAATTATGATACCCTTCATCCAGTTTTCCTAGCATCTCCTACAAGAGTGGTTCTTAAGTTTAAGTGTGTATAAGAATAACCTGGGGAGCTGGTTAAATATTGAGATTTCAAAGTCTCTCCCAGAAATGCTGATCCAAAAAGTCCTCCATGAGGCTCAGGAATCTGGGTTTTTAGCAAGCCCCATATGTCATGATTCTGATCCAGGTAATCTCATACTATAGTTTTAAAACTATGTTCTACAATGAAACTACCCATTTCTGAAAAAAAAGGAAGTAAGAAAGGGAGTGTGAAATTATAGAAAATATATACCTTGATGTCTCCCCCCAGTTCCTGGCACAGAGCTCTTAATATCCTTGTAATTTCCTAAGTGATGAGAACATTAGGAACATTTTTTTCTAATATTTGGTCTTTGACCCCCATTCCTGACCTATAGAGCTCCTAAATCCCTTCATGGGTGATAGGAGTGTCTTTTGTTCTAATGAGGCAATGCTTGGTGGGGTCCTGAATACCTTCAGGATGAGGACTGGTCACCAGGAAGACCAAACCATGATTAGAAGCTAGGAATTTTCCACCCCACATCTTCATCCTTCAGGAAAAAAAGGAAAAGCCACACCATCAAATACTTCTTTTTACCCTTTTCATGAAACAATTCACAGCCAAATACATTTAGCACATTGGGTCTTTGATCTCCAATTTCAACTAACCAATAGGGTAATAGTTACATTTGAGGTCACGTTGAGGTCTTGACCTCCCTTATGCCTTTTTTCTTCAAGGAAACTTCCATTTTCTTAATCAACTTCCAAATAATGCACTAGTTGCCCAAGTTTTAATACCTTACATCAGAGCAAATAAGTGAGCCCGAGCGAGTGCTGGCAGCATTCACTAAAATATTGTTTTCCTACTTGGTTTCTTATTAGAATGTGGGTGATGCACAGGTGGCTAAATTCTTGAGCAGCAAGGGAAACCCCTACATTTCCACAACACTAAGATGTTCTATGCATATTATACATGTGCACAAAAGTAAATTAGTTATTTGACACTGTGTTGTAATATTTTCATTTCTTAAAAAGTTACCTTAGTTCTCATATAGAAACAGGATGTCATCAATTTATTCTGATGCAAAAACTAACTTGACATTCACAGCCTACAAAAGTATATTGAAAAATGAAATTAGAAATTGGAACATGGGAAGAAATCTCATTCAAAAATGTTTTATACACTCAAATGCCATTTTTTTTTTTTTAGAAAGCAAGGGTGAGAATTGGCACATGCAAATTTTGCTGCCTGACTTCCCCATGACTGATTATAGCTGGTGGACAGTTCATAAAAGAGCAAAGCTAACTGTCAAAGCACATTAGCAGCTGCAAAGGAGGAGACAAAAGAATAATGCCACCATTATTATTTATAGTTGTTCACTGGGGTGAGTTGAGTCCTACTTTCTCCTACCTGAGCAGTGGAGAGAACATGTGGTCTCTAAATATTGTGTTCATCTCTCGATACTGTGTTTTTGTTCATGTCAGCATTCAGTATAGTTTTAAAATGTTTGTCGCCAACAAAAGTGAGCAAAGTAGATGTCAAATTCAAAATTCCTTGAGGTCGTTAATTATCTACATTATTCTAAGAGTAAATATATCTTAAACACATAGAGTGAAAAAAATTAGTTCTTGCAATCAGACTTGTGACTGAGTATGGTTGGTGATATTGAACAGTGTGATATCAAGGGTATAAAATGGTAAGTAAAAAAATATGAGGCCCTCACCTTCAGAGAGCTTACAATCTAGTGTGAGAGACAGATATTAATCAAAATGTGTACCTATTAACTGCACAGGGGGAACTGAGAATAGTATATGAAAACGCAATACAGAGTAAACTAATATAGAGGGTCAGGGAAGACTTAGATAAGGAAATAATATTTGAGTTGGACTCTGAAGGGTGAGTAGGAGTTAACCAGACAAAAGTTTAACCAAGGGAGAGTCTGGGAAGAGAAACAATGGGAATTCTACAGTTGGAGGCAAATATCTGTGAAGGTCAAGACTTACAGGAGTATGATGTGTCCAAGAGAAAGTTCATATGGCTGGGGTACACAAAGTCGAGGGAAAATAACACAATATCAGGTCAGGGCAAGGTTGGCAGCACACACAGGGGCTTGCTTGTTGTATTGGAGATTTTGGTCTTTATCTTAGAATTTGAGAGCCACTGGGAGGTTTTGTGGTACTTGTGTGAGCTAGAGTGAGTCTGTGTGTGTGGATTGTGTACCCACACTGTATTTGGAGGCTTTGGAGGAAGGGTAGTACACAATCATACTCTAAGCACTTCAACTCAATCTCCCTGGCTGGGACACAGAGAAGAAATTGAAGTGGACATCAGACTACATGTCGGGACTCGATAGGAAGCGAATGCCTTGATCCAGGTAAAAGGTGATGAAAACCTGGCCTGAGATAATCAGTTCAGAATGAAAATCTGGCTCAGAACTGGATGGATGGTCCATAGGGACAGTGGACCAGATTTCGGAGGAAGAAGATAGGTTATGACTTTGGTGTTGAACCTGTTGACTTTGAGCTGCCTTTGAGACAACCAAGTGGAAATGAGAGTAGAAACCTGGCTAATACAATTAAGAGCCTCAAAATCGACCAAGGCTAAAATCATTTGATCTGTGAGGTGAGTTCAAGGCTAAAGTTATGTGAGCTGTGAAGTGAACTCTAACGAATGCATAGGATTTTAATATATGGGGACTGAAGGACATTCCAGAAAGAGATTTGTAATCATACTAAAGCAGGAACATATTGGGTCTGCTCTTTCATTAGCCACTAATGTAAAGCATTTTCTTTTATAACATAATTTAATCAAGACTTTAAAAAAATTAGGCCCTAAAAAGGCATTAATCCATTATTCTCTTTCCTTAGTCCAATGGAATGTTAATTTTAGAGTAGGCTCACTTAATAGATGAAGTAACTGCCTTATAAAGGGTGAGTTCCTACAGCCTATGAAATTTACAACGTTCTTCCTATAATCACAATTTATTCAAAATTTTCCAGAATTTCCTTCAAGATTATGCTTTTTTTAAAAGGCAAAATAAAAATACCTTTTAAGCTTCTCAACTATTTCAGTAATTTGTTATAGTATTTGATAAAATGTTGCCTTTGATTTTTTTTTTTTTTTCACTCAGACCCAGTGTATAGAATACCCATTTGGTCAGCTATAACCCACAATTAATTTTTTTAAAAATCCACAAAGTTTGCAAACAAATTAATTCTTTATTAAATGAGTTTACATTCAAGGTTATCCTTTTAATTAAGATCAGTCCCTTTAGTTATGTATAAATATGCTTTTTCAAGAGACAGTAAGTGTGTGGAGAAACAAGAAAACTCACCTGCATCACAGACCACAGGTGTCAGATATGTGACTGTCATCTCTCATCTGTGCTGTGGTGGAAGAAGTTGAGAACTGCTCTAAACACTAAAGTTTTGAACTCCCGTGTAGAATGTTATGAGCAATAATGCACACATTTCTCTTTCTATGCAGGTCAGAAGAAAAATTCTGAAAAAAAAAGTCATTACAAATAGTAGACTGATCTATTTTTTTCAGATACAGAAGAAGAATAAATTTTGATGGCAGCATATACTAATTTTTTTCCAACTAAGTAAAAACTAAAAAGCACAAGTAGATTTACCTTCTGCAAACTCCTTGCAAAACAATTCCAATATTTAATTTAATTGCTTAATTTGATGTGACATGAAAGAGAATGCCATCAACAGAGATTCGTTTAACTGAGCACACTGTGAAATTATACCCAAGAAGCCAGCTACTGGTTTCTTTCAGTTTTCTGTGTGACAAAACCTAGAACACTGACTATGTCCTTTAACACATTTATCACCGGGAGATTGTGAAAAACAGTAAGTACTGCAATGAATTATGAGAAAGATTTCTTTTTCAACTTGTTAAAAAGGTTTCCTTAGCATTTCCAGAGGGTTTCCTTGTTGACATAAAATTTATGTTCCAAACATGAACTCTTGATAGGATGGCATATATTTGGATGCAAAGATATTAGTCTGTAACAACTTTTTCTTATATTTCTTTATTTCAATGTGTATATTATTTTAAAGTTATTAACATTATAAACTTGCTATTTAATCCATTTTCTCAGGTTTAGAAACACGAAAGTTTGCCAATCCTCTGGAACAGGTGCCATACAATCATCAATTTAATAAATTTTTTGAGCACCTGCCATGTTCAGGTTCTCCTCTAGATCCAGGGGAACAAGAGATTTAAAAATAAACAGTCCCTGCTATCAAGGGACAAAAATCTATTGGGAGAGAACAAGACATATAAACAAAAGAAATAATTACCTTATAGAAGCAGAGTAAAAAGACTGGGAAAAAAAAAAAAAAGACTGGGAAAGTGATCAGAAGTAACGTCACAGTGATGTAAATTTTGAGTGTAAATCTGAAAAACCAACAAGAACTTGGCAGGTATACAATTTGAGGGAGGACATTGGGGTGAGAAGGCACAATATGCCCAAGGAGAGTGGACCTAAAAGACCTTGAATGTTTATGGAGCCATAGTTAATTATGGATGACTGAAATTCAGGAAGACTCTAAAGGGCATTGTACCAGAAAAGTAGATTTGCAAGTCAACTGCAAGAACATATATTACTGAGTAAATGATGGAAAGTCATTAAGCAGTTTTCATAGAGAAGTGACAAGATTTTATTTAGATTTTAGATAGATGACCCCAGTAGCAATGGGCAGAATGAAATCTATCTCAACACTGGCAATTAATACCACATTTTTAAAGAAACACTGAATTAATTAAAAAGTCAATCCTTTCTAACGATCTATGGTTTAATGAAACTGAATTCAAATGTCAATAAAGTTGTTGTTGTCATGTTTTGTTTTGGTGGAGAAAACATGACAATGATTCTCAAATTCATCTTCAATTGCTAAGCTAATTGCTTTATATTAAATATCTCATTTGATCCAGCAACCTTAAGAAGTAAATATCATAATTATGCCCATTTGTCAGATAAGAATTCTGAAGATGGGCAAGTTAAATAATTTATCCAAAATAACTATGACCCCATAGCTTATTATCTTAAAAATATGGCATATGACTTCCTTATGGCAATATTAATAATACCAGAAATTTAAAAATAATCTAAATGTAAAGCTATAGGAAAACAAATACATAAATTATGGCTTATTCATAGAAATTATAAAATCATGAAAATATACTTTGAAACATACTAATGACATGGAAAAATGCTTATAATGATGATTAGAGGATAAATGCAGGAAAAATTTTAGATATATTATTATCAAATTACAAGGAAGAGAAAAACGAAGGAGAAAGAGGAGGATGAAGATGAGATAGGATGAGAAAAAGCGACAGAGTAGGGATGGGGGGCATGGAAAGTGGGGAAACATAATGAAAAAATTATGCAAGATAAAACCCAAAATAAATGAGTAATTACGATAAACATAAAAGTCTACACATAATGGTTTTATAACAGACAATTAAAATCAAGTTATATGCTGTTTCTAAGAGATATGCCTAAACCATAAAGATTCAGAAGATTGAAAGCAAAGGGATAGGAAAAAATCTTAGTAAAAAATACTAACCAAAAGAAACCAACTCAAATTAAAACCATATTAATACCAGATAAAAAGATTTAATCAAAATCATTCCAGAATAAAAAGATTATTATATAATCATAAAAGATCATTTCATCTAGAGAAAAAAACTAATTCTAATTATATATGCACCCAACAAGATAGCCTCAAAATATATAAGGCAAAAACTGATGGTATTATAAGAAACTGACAAATACACTGTGAGAGTGGAGGTTTTTAACACATTTTTCCCAGTATCAAGCAGACAAAAAAATTTTTAATGTAGATGTGAACAGTACAAAAATAAGTTTGATCTAACTGACATATATAGAACGTTGCACCAACAATTTCTTTTCAAGTATACGTTCTTTTCAAGTATATATGGAATATTTATAACACTGACCATGTAAAAGGCCACAAAATAACTTCAACAAACTTCAAAAAATTGTAAGCATGTAGATCACAATCTCTGATTGCAATGTTATTAAGTTAAAACTGACAACAAAAAAGTAAATGAAATCTCTACCTGTATCTTTGAAAACAAATAATAAATAAACTTCTATACTACTAAATGTATGAATAGCTGATATTAAAAAAATTCGGTTTATAATGTTGTTTTTTATCATTGATTAACACCCAAAGATATTAAAAGTACATAAGTTTGTAAGAGAAATATTGAGACCATGATAGATAACTGCTAAAGCACCTAAATACCTGAAAGGAAAATCAGTAAAAGAATAAACATAAAAAGGAAGGTCTAATCTCAGAGTTTAAGAAACGCAGATTAGGCTTCCCTGGTGGCGCAGTGGTTGAGAATCTGCCTGCCAATGCAGGGGACACGGGTTCGAGCCCTGGTCTGGGAAGATCCCACATGCCACGGAGCAACTGGGCCCGTGAGCCACAATTTCTGAGCCTGCGCGTCTGGAGCCTGTGCTCCAGAACAAGAGAGGCCGCGATGGTGAGAGGCCCGCGCACCGCGATGAAGAGTGGCCCCCGCTTGCCGCAACTGGAGAAAGCCCTCGCACAGAAACGAAGACTCAACACAGTCATAAATAAATAAATAAAAGAACGTGAATTTCTTTAAAAAAAAAAAAAAAAGAAAGAAAAAGAAACACAGATTAACCCAACACCAAAATATTATGTTGTACTGATTAAATTATCAAATTTTTAATTAATTTTAGTCCTCATTGCTGATCTAGATGACAATGAAATTGTAATATTTACACATCATGGATGACAGTACAGCCTGGTGTGATTTTGGAATGCAATATGGAAATATGGCTCAAGAACTGTAAATATGTTCCTAATCTTTGATATAGCAATTCCACTACTGAAAATGTTGCCTAAACCAAAAGATGGTGAAAATCTACATATACAAACATGTTTGTTGCAGCATTATTTACAAATATTTGGAAATCATTCAGTAGAGAAGAAGTTAAGTAAATTAGGGTACAGCTACTCTGTGGAATATAAGACATTAAAAGGATAATTCTGAAGACTGTGTAACAATGCAGACAATGAAGTTTCTGAGTTTAAAAAAACCAAAATATAAAAATTCTCTCTGCTTTGCCATGATGTAGAATGTGTACAATTAAGGATAATGTCTGTGAAAAACCTCAGACTACTACCTAGTAAACTTGACTGGGATATTAAGATTAAGATTTTTCCTTTTCTTTGTTTAGAAATCCAGTTACATGGTTATGATATTTGTGTAATAAATGTAACTACATTGGAATTATTTCATGCACTCGAAGATTGTACAATACAATTTATAAAGAGATTTTGTAAAGATTGTTTTCAAAACTGATCTTTAGAGATCAGTTTATTTTCTATTTTCTAGAAGAGTAACCATTATTCCTAACTCTGCCCTTATTGGTTTCTTATTCTTCTCAAGAATTTGTTTTAATAACTTTTGAAATGGATGCTAAACTTTTACTAGAGAAAAAAAGTAAACCTGAGAAAATAAACTAATATCAAAGGTTTAATGTACTCTATAAAAAACTTTAGTTGAGTGTATGTGTAAATGAATAAATAAATGGGGGGAAAAAAACAATTAAAATGTGTTACTTCATGACACTTTGATATTAAATACTTTAATAATAAAAATGACTGGCAGAGTGGGCTAGTTTTATTGGTATGCTGACTCCTGGGTACCCAAGAACCTAAATGAAGCTGAGCGCACTCCCAGATGCTAAGAGTAGACAGAAATTATGACCTAATTCCATACAAAGAATGAGGCAATGTTCTAATCATGGGATTCTTTAGTTTGATTTTAGTATTTCCCAAACTTCAATCAGTGGAATACTAATGATCCTCACTCTGTACATGAACATTCTTTAAAAATAGTGTGGTTAGAAGTTAAATAAGGTGAGAAACATTGCATGTTGCATCTTTTTCTTGGAGATTCCTAACGCACTTCAGTGTTTTACTCCTATGATAAAGAGATTTGTTTTAACCCAACAGTCTCCAAGCCTATTTACCAGAAATTCTTTTATTGATTGATGTATCAATCTATTAATATCTATGGGACTCTAGGAATATCAATCTGATAGTATCTCATGGGCTACTAGGAATACAATTTAGAAAAGAGTTCCTTTAATATAACTGGCTTATCCTTGTTTGATTGTAGGAGCTTTGCTTTTGCCACAGCTATTGGAAAAATTTTGTTTCCTTCATCCAGAAGAAAACAGTACCCATTTCTTCCATTAATTTCAAATGGCCACATCCCTGTAAAAGCCAAATGTACCATTTTAAAAAAATAATTGGACTATGTACCACTAGATAAGTATGGGAAATGCAGAATAGGGCCATGATCATGTATGTTCTCTGTTGCACAAATAACATATATTTTGCACCAACAGTTATTGTTCCCTATTAGGAAAATTCATGTAACAGGTCCCAAAATGAATGAAGAGAATGTCTGTAGTTTTGTACATTACTCTGTTCTTGGCTAGTCTTAGCTTATCTCTTTGGGAGGTTTTCTTCTTGGTTTGTTTTGTGGAGAAGGAGAGTGGCAAGTGAACTTGTCTTTTTCTAAAAAAACTATAGTAAAAAATTTAAAAATCCTCATGTAGTCCAGCCTACACAGATGAGAGTTTATTATATTCATGATATATTATTATTATATTTATTATATTCATTCTCGCGGCCATGTTAGCCATGTGTAGGAGGAACTTGGATCCATGACCTCTGCAGTCAATGGCGGAACTGGATAGACCGGGAGTAGGGGGCACAGAACAATAAACAAGATGGCCTCGGGGTATTGCACGTCTTGCCATAACACTGAGCATCCTTGGAACTCACCAGAGCTTCCTTCCTGGTACACAGTTATACTAAAAGGTAACAACAAAGCTACACCAATGGATAGTAGCCAATGGATGGCTCAGACAGGAGTAGAAATGCTTTTTCTCCCTATACTACTAAATTTAGAGCAGTTTTCCAAAAACCTCTGTACTCCAAGCCCACAGACATGTGCAATGGAGAGCTGGGTTTATAAGAGAATTACGTTTGTGGGAAAATTACCATTTATTTAGTGTTTGTTGTGTGCCAGACTATGTTGATTGTTTTACATGTATTATTTCATTGAATCTTCACAGCAACCCATGGCATAGACCATTTCATTTTCACCATCTTAAAGATGAGAAAACTGAAGCACAGAGAGGTGTAGTAACTTGTTCCTGGGCACATAGCCTAGTAGGAGAAGAAGTCTGGATTCCAATGAAGAGGAGGTTGTAGGCATCGTCATTATCCCCCTTTTTAATGACAGAAAACCCGAGACTCAAATGTTAATTCTTGTCCAATATTCACTAGAGCACATTGGTAAATGACAGGCCCAGGAGTTGGACCAAAGTAGTGTGTATTAACCATAAGTCATATTATCTGTATTCTAACACTTTGACATCCTGACTTTGCTGACCCTAGAGACTGTCCCCCCCAAGGTTAGCCAATTCCTAGAGATAGTAAACAACTACCAGTCAGGGTATATTTCAAGTGCAAACCAACCAATCCAGAGCCCACACCCCCAACCAGCCCCCCTATGGCCTCTCACACTCTGGACCACTATCCACCTGCCCTAATCACTGCAGGGTCAGACAACCAGGGGCAGCCCGTATGCCCCAGACCCTACTGAAAGTATTCAAACTGGGCAATCCTAAAACTGCTTTTTCTGCCTCTTCTGTTCCCTCCCATGGAAATCACAGTAAACCCTCCCCCCAATTTCCCTCTCTCCCTCTGCCTTCTGACAACGCTGGTTCTTCCCTGTGTGGCCCTTCATGGTATGGCACACCCCTTCTCTTGGGATCTGTGAGTATAACCAACTATCTCTTCCATGGCAGTTGTCTCCTGATCCTTTGGCCTCATCATACCTGTAATCATAAAACCTGTATTTCAAACATGCTGTGATGTCAGTACCTGTAGTCTTTCTACTGTACTATATATACTCCTATTGTCATTATCATGTGTATACAAAGCTTTCTACGGCCAGGTAGGTAAGCCCTTTTTATATCTAACAAGAGCTTCTAAACATGTAAATTAAAATGCCATCAATATCTTCAATAACCTTTCATCTGTTTAACTTGTCGATTTATTGCTCTGCTAAAATGCAAAGTGATTTAACAAGTTCTACAAAGAGTTACCCCAATTTCTATAGCCAGGTCTGATTAATAAGTAAATTAATACTGTGAAGAAAAGAGGCTCATTGGTAAATTTTTTGCAAATAATGATTAGTTTCATGGCCTAAGAAATTGCTTGTCTTGCTAAATTGCTACATAAATCTGTATTAGACATTGAAAATGTACATTTGAAAGGTACAGTTTTGAGACTTACTTTTCTCATTAGAGTTGTAGGAATGTAATTACCATCAATTTCAACATCTGGACTTAATGTGATAAAAATTCAACATTTTTGAAATTTCTGTGATTTTAGATTATTTATTTTAAATAGTTAAATTGATTTCTTCTTTTCAAAAAAAAAAAAATTGTAGGGGGAAAAATTCTCCCAGGCTAAGACCTGATGAGCAGAATTTTAGCCTAGAGCAAATTTTTACAGCTCAGTTATAAACCCCTGAAATAGGAGTTCATAATGGAAACAGCTGCTCAACCTTAACTCTTGCGGGTGCCACTATAATAAAAACGGCAGGAGTTCACATTAACATTGGCTTCCCCTTACACTCTTTCCTGTTACCCATCCATTAACCAAACTACACTACCTAATGGAGGTAAAGGCTGCAGCTTTACTCCCAACAAAAATAACAAGAGACGCATCTTACAGGTGGTAAATAACATATTCCCCCGAACATCAGAGGGTACAAATAACCCCTGGAGGCTACTCTCCCACCTAGAGAATAACATCCCACTCCAATGATTTCAAATTAGGAATAATATCCCGGCCCAGAAAACACTAAGCAATGACACCTATTTCCTGTTTATTTTTTTGAAATGTATTACATTTGCAGTACTTCTGGAGAGAATTTTTTTTTTTTTTTTTAAAAACCTCTCCTTTATAATGGGGCTATCTTTGTAATACATTCATAGAATGCTGACAGGTAGATGATTTCCTGAAATTGGAAACAATATTTGAATTGAAGTAACTGAATATTTCACTCATCAATACCACCACAGTGTTATCCAGACTAAAATACAGAGGAGTTTCACTTGACTGCCATCTTTGAAATCCCTAAAATTGAAGAAAGGACCGATATTTTTGAGTGCTGGTAATATACCAGATGCTTTGCATCTATTATTCAATTCTTAAAACAAAACCCTGTTATTACCCCTCCCATTTACCTACGAAAAAACTGAGGCTCAGATTTTTCTGAGGCAGAAATGCCTCTCAACCACTGCAAAAAATACAGTGGTAAATAACTTTTTCTTTTCATAAGAAGTTTCTTTTCATAGTAAGTACAGGAGTAGCATGAGCTGCAGCTTTTGTCTGATGGGAAAATAACTGTGCTGTTCATTTACGAGAGAAGGGAGAAAGAAGGCACCATATTCATCAATTTTCTTTAATCTGAAGATAATTGCCATGGAGAGCTTTAACATTTGAAGACATTATTCTGAGAGTCTGTAAGGAGTACTAGGTGATTTTATTTCGGTCGCATAGAATTGGTGGCCAAGCCTCTTGTGCTCTCCAAGAGGACTGACCCTTCCGAGATTTCTCATGGCTTTTGAAAGCCTGGCAAACTCCCCATCCACTGAATGCCTGCCTCCCTGGGTAAATATGATGCTGTGGAATTGCTTCATGGGCACCTTCCTTACAATAATACCCTTTTTAGACTTCCCTGGTGGTGCAGTGGTTAAGAATCCACCTGCCAATGCAGGGGACACAGGTTCGATCCCTGGTCCGGGAAGATCCCACATGCCGTGGAGCAACTCAGCCCACGAGCCACAACTACTGAAGCCCACGTGCCTAGAGCTCGTGCTCCTCAACAAGAGAAGCCACGGCAATGAGAAGCCCACGCACCGCAACGAAGAGTAGCCCCCGCTCGCCACAACTAGAGAAAGCCCGCACGCAGCAATGAAGACCCAACACAGCCAAAAATTTTTTTTAATTAAAAAAATAAAAAATAAAATTCACTTAATTAAAAAAAAAATAATAATAATATCCTTTTTGAATCTTTAGTATAAGCAACCTCTCCCACCACTTGATGTGTTTTCTTTATATAATTTTTATTGGGGTATAGTTGATTTACAATGTTGTGTTACTCTCTGCTGTACAGCAAAGTGACTCAGTTATACATATACATATATCCACTCTTTTTTAGATTATTTTCCCAAATAGGCCATGACAGAGTATTGAGTAGTGTTCCCTGTGCTAGAACAGTAGATTTTGAGTTCCATTCTGTAGATGACAATGTGACAATAGCGAAGTTCTGGCACACAATTCCCAGTCTGTTTCCACATGAAGGTGAGCTTTGTTCTGACATCACTTCAAGCCTACTACCAAACTGTTTTTCATTTGAAAGCCTTTAAATCAAAGATGTCACTGAATAAAATAGAAACATTCAAATGTCTGTTATTTTAAGGTAACTATCCTCTGGAGCATTTTCAAAAAAAACTGATAACTTAAAGGGTAGAAGGAATGAAGATTAAAATCCTACAGTCCCCATGAAGCCATCTTGACAAACTGGAAGTGGGGTGTTGATTTCTACTCAAAAAAATTCTGTCTGAGCAACATCCCTGCCTCTCAACCATCGCAAAAAATACAGTGGTGCCATTGTCTCTAGTGTAAATGTGTTAGATGTTTACGTGGTTTCTGAACTGAGCCTTCATTTATATTGTCATCTGTATATCCTATGATTTTTTTTTTCTTTTTCCAAATTGATTTTTAAAAGTGAGGGAGCAACTACCACATTTTGATTTATTTTGGGGACACAGCCCAGCATCATGTCCAGGTGGATATTTTAAATCAATAGTTTTAATAAATATTGTGGTGATTTTAAAAATAGCTGGTATTAGCATATACAGATTTGTCTATATTACAGGTATAATTTCTAAAATTAAAAAATATTTATTATCTGAATAGATCTGGGAAGCTCTTGGAAGTAAAAGAGCCTATTTCTGGAAAATGTACAATTCACACATATATATACACTATTTTATATATGATTTCAGGGAAGTTAAAAGATCTCTTTGCCTACCTTTGGACCTCCTAGACATACAGAAACACAAATTTAAGACCCTTGACTTTAGGGACTATAATAAATGTAATCATTTTCAAAGATTCTGCAGGAATATGTATGAGAAATGAAATTCAGGGAGAGGAATTTAGATTCTGTTCTTAAATCTCTTACTTCATGACTTTAAAAACAACTTTTTTACCCTTCTTGACCAGTCTTCTCCTTCCACCATGAAAGGACTGGGGATAGTGAAGGCTCAACTCAGCACATTTTTACATCAGATAATTTATAGGGGGAGAAAATGATGGAAAGGCATCTGACTTACTCAATGCACGCACGTATATACATATATGCATATACAAGCACACGTACACATACACTATATATAGTTTTTTAGGGCGGAAGATATTTGCCTTAGAAAGCTCTAAAATTTGAGGGTGTTATTCTAAGATGTTATAAGTTGTATTTACATGGATTTCGTATGATCTCTTTGAAGCTATTTTGGCAAGCAGGTCCCTGTGCTTAACAAAAGGACTGAGCATGCTAAGGGCTGGCCAAAAAGTTCTTTCGGGTTTGCCCACGAGATCGTATGGCCAAACCCGAACGAACTTTTTGGCCAACCCAATACTTGACCTCGGAAAATACAGAGAACCCAGGTCCACATCTCGTCAAACAGTATTGCACAACACTAAACTAGCGGCTCTCAAAGTGAGGCCCCAGAGCAGCAGCCAGCAGCAATATGTAGGAACTTGTCAGCCATGTAAATTCTCAACCTAACCCAAGACCCGCAGAAACGAAGGGGAGGGGGCCCAGGAGGCATTCCAGAGGATTCTGGTTGGGAATCACCACACTACAGCCATTTCGCTTCCACAGGAAGCTGTATTTTAGCAGTAACCTGAGCCCCCAGGCACCCCTCAGCCCCAGTAAAGACCACTCCAGTCTCCTCAACTCCCCAAGGCTGACAAACTTGTCCCCTTAACTATGCCCCCTCCCCCCAGCTTTCGACATTAACACTTGCTCTGAGCTCTCTGTCTGTACCAAGATGCAAAAGACTAAGTTTAAAGGGATCAAACAGACTAATCTCTGGGCATTTGAAGGAGACGTAAGTTTGCTGCGGGCCAAAACTCTTTTCAAACACCATCCTCCTACTGCTTAGATGAATAAAGACAATCCAATTTAAATCAGCAAGCGCACGTATTGTTCTTTTAAAAAATAGACACATATGTGTTTGTTTAATTTCTGGTTTAGGCTCTTCACTTTATAAAAGTCCAAGTGAATTTTACTAGCCATTTCCCCCAGAGAATCACAGATGATAATTATCACTGAAGAAAAATCCCAACACTTTAAATTACAGTTAGAAATCATATAATTTTTTTTACTTTTAATTTTCACCATATTGTACAAATACATCTAATTATTCTCACTCTATATTGTATGTTATAAAGCGCCTTAGGGGGCTGATTGGTTTATCAATTCAATTAAAAAGTTGGTTGCTTTGATTAACGTCAACTATTATCTATTATAATGAGTATCATAATGCCATCTAATTAAGACAAAGAAAGCACTTTAAAATTTCCAAACCTATTGCCTGTATGGGTAAAAATAAAAACAACAGGAAAAAGCTGTCTGGTTCCATTCCATATAGAAACAGTCCTACAAACCTCTGTCTTTCTCCGGAATCATTGAATTCTGAAGTCTGTAAAAACTGAACACTACTATATATATAATAGATAACCGACAAGGACCTACTGTATAGCAAAGGGAACTCTACTCAATATTCTTGAATAACCTATATGGATAAAGAATCTGAAAAAGAATGAATAAATGTATATATATATAACTGAATCACTTTGCTGTACACCTGAAACTAACACAGCATCGTAAATCAACTATACTCCAAAAAAATTTTTTTTAAAAAACAAAAAAACAGCTGATCTACATGATGACAATCCTGAGGCATCAAGAAAGGGTTCAGTCATGCCTGTTTGTTCTGTTGAAGAAGGCAGGGAAATGGAGCTGGTGAGAGAAGGTAGCATTGAGTATGTATTATTGGATTCAAAGCAGTAAGAAAATGAGGGGCAACCTTCCTTTTCCATGACAAATGCCCTAAAGCTAATACTTCCAGGGATACCTCAGTGCTTTCCTGCCCTGGCATCCCAGAGGATCTGGCAGACACCTCTTAGCAGCCATGGGTGACTTAGGCAGTAATGCTCTAGGACGGGGAAGAATGGCAGGGTCATCCGCCCACTACCCACCACTAGAGTGTTCCACCAGAATCTCCAGAATCCTGGGTACTCTGAAAGGAGAACTCCAGATGCCTGGGCTATATGCCCCTGGGCAATCACTTAATAGTTGTGTGCCTCCATTGTCCCTTCAATATGGGATTGTCTGAGAACTATTAAAAGAGGAAATTGATGATCCATTTGGAGGCCTGTTGAAGAGGACAAAGTAATAACAAAATACTACAGATGTGGGGAGTTCCCTGCTGGCGCAGTAGTTAAGACTTTGCGCTCCCAATGCAGGGGGCCTGTGTTCGATCCCTGGTCAGGGAACTAGATCCCATATGCATGCCGCAACCAAGGAGCCCGCCTGCTGCAACTCAGACCTGGTGGGAAGGAAGGAAGGAAGGAAAGGAGGGAGGGAAAGAGGGAGGGAGGGAGGGAAAGAGGGAGGGAGGGAGGGAAAGAGGGAGGGAGGGAAAGAGAGAGGGAGGGAGGGAGGAAGAAAATAGTTAAAAAAAAATACTACAGATGTGGTAGCTTAAACAATAGAAATGTATTTCTCACAGACCTGGAGGCTGAAAGTCCAAGATCAAGATCTCGGCTGATTTGTTCCTGGTAAGAAGTCTCTGCCTGGCTTGCATTCAGCTGCCTTCTCATTGTGTCTCCACATGGCAGAGAGAGAGAGAAGTCTTGTGTCTCTTTTCTTATAAGGACAACAGCTCTCTCGGATCAGGGCCCCACCCTTATGACCTTATTTAACCTTACTTACTTATTCCAAATACAGTCACATTGGGGGTTAGGGCTTCAACTTATGAATTTGGGAAGGACACAATTCAGTCCACAGCAAGAACTATACAAATGCAGACTTTTTTAACCCTATAGGACCAATCCAGAGATAGTACACAGCTCACACAGCATTCTAATTTTTAGCTATGGCAAAATCATATTTTCAAGTTTCCTCCCTGAGGAAAAAGAAACTTAGAGTAGTTAGTTAAGGTTGATGAGAGGGCAAAGTGTTCTGAATATGGACAAGGCAGATTTAAACGGGAAATGTTACCAAATAGTTATATAACTAAGACATTTCTTTGGGTTGTGCCTGAATGTCCTGAATTGTCCCTGCAATTCTCAGTGTGTTTATGCTTCACTAACTTCCCTCTTTGCCTGTGGACGTTAAGATTATCATTTCATGATATGTCCAAGCAAAGGAAGATATTTGGGTCAAAAATATTAGATTCTCCAGATTCTCTTAATCCCTTTGCAAAGAATTTTTTATCTATGAATCAGGAGTCTTTGGAAACTTGGATCCTGAGTCCTGTGGACCTTCCACATTTTTAATGAATTTGTTTTTGTGGATGATGCAGATTTCATACAAAAACTTGTTTGCACCGAGAGCTATGGTAATGTCACTGGCCTTGATCATAAATGAGTTTTAAAAGTTTGGGTATTTCATTTCATTTTGGGATACATACCTCTGTGGGGAAGTGGTTTTGATGATAAAACTTATGTTGAATGAAAGGGCTTTTGGACCAAGTTCCTAGACTGAAATGATATTTTTTGTTTGTTTCTGGTCTAGATCAGTCCCGAAATCAAAACCATCAGTATGTAACAACTGCATATGTATATGGACATGTATACATACATATATGCAGGTGTGTGTATGTACTCACTTTACATATATGAATATACTTGTATATATATGCGTGTGTGTGTGTTTGTACACACAAGTGTGAGTGTATGATTTTTCGGTGGTAGTGTAATCTAATCTAATATCTCTTTCCAATTCCCATGATCTATTGAAAACAACAGTTGGTTTTTGTCCCATGAAGGAACAAATTCAGGTGCAGACACTAGTTTCGTACTGGCAAAACCTGAGTGCTCCAGCAAGCTGATTCAGCAAAATGAACTCTCCGAATTGGTGCATTAGTCACAGTGAGAGGAAGTTACAAACCAGAATGGCTGTTCATTGCAGCACTATTTACAATAGCCAGGACATGGAAGCAACCTAAGTGTCCATCGACAGATGAATGGATAAAGAAGATGTGGCACATATATACGATGGAATATTACTCAGCCATAAAATGAAACAATATTGAGTTATTTGTAGTGAGGTGGATGGACCTAGAGTCTGTCATACGGAGTGAAGAAAGTCAGGAAGAGAAAAGCAAATACTGTATGCTAACACTTATATATGGAACAAGTTTCGGATGAACCTAGGGGCAGGACAGGAATAAAGACACAGATGTAGAGAATGGACTTGAGGACACAGGGAAGGAGAAGGGTAAGCTGGGATGAAGTGAGAGAGTAACATTGACATATATACACTACCAAATATAAAATAGTTAGTAGGAAGCAGCTGCATAGCACAGGGAGATCAGCTCAGTGCTTTGCGACCACCTAGAGGGGTGGGATAGGGAGGGTGGGAGGGAGACACAAGAAGGAGGGGATATGGGGATATACGTATGCATATAGCTGACTCACTTTGTTATACAGCAGAAACTAACACAACATTGTAAAGCAATTATATTCCAATAAAGATGTTAAAAAATAAAAATAAAAAAATAAAGATAGAAAGTGGTCTTTGAGAGAATGGTTCTTCTTTCCACCTTTGATCATATTTCCTCTCGTGACTGACAGGTGTCAGCTGTCAGGCAGCCAAATTCACCTGGAAAATGTTGCTGGCGTAGGATGAATTCAAGTCTATGGTTCAATACTGTTTTAGACGGAAGTAGTGCAGATGCTTATGGATAACTTTATTTTCTCCTATTTTTCCTTCCCCCATGTCACAAAGTTGCAAGGCTCCCAAACATTTCCCATCCACATCCCTGTTGCATCTCAGGCAAAATAAATACTACACATCTTCTCATTTCATACTGGTTGCGTGTCTGTGAAACTGCTTAAACAGAGCTATGATTCTTGACTACATTTTTCCTGCATTCCTTCAGGTTGAATCATTTGTGGGTTAACAAACTATAATGATTTAGAGACTTTTAGAACAAGAAGTTCATTTGCCTCATGTAAATACTACATGATCAAAAAAAGTGTGTGTGTGTGTGTGTGTGTGTGTGTGTGTAAGATCATGATGAAAAGTCAATATATAAGAGGAAAAATGAGAAGTTTGATCTACATGAATAAGGCAGCACTTTTTCATGATGCCTTGATGTTGTCTTTTTATTTTAAAATGTGCTTTGTAAGGCAGAGAAATGTCTAAATTCATATTCCATGAAATCTGTGAGCTTAGCTACTGCTTCTTCTTTAATGTAATGTCTTCAGGACATGAACCCATTATGATAATGATCTGATTGGTAAAGAGAGTTCATTAGATAGTTTTCTCCAAAGAAATAGCTGCCAGAAAGGCATAGCGATTAGAGGTAGAAAAGCTTTTTTTAAATCTTCCTGTTTTGCCATTTTATCCATAGTAAAAAATTTATTCTTCTATGCTCAATAAATTCCCAAGAGAGTTTTGAGTTCAGAGAATAGTAGATGTCTTTATATGCACAATATTTGTTGAAAGCTCATTATGAATGGGTTTCCTAACTACATTTTTGATGCATGCATATTGTTTCAATGAATGAAAATGTGCATGCACTGGGGGACAAAATACATCAGGTTTTTATTTTGGAAGCAAGCTCAGTGTTTCCTACATATTTACAAGAAAATATATTTGTTGTGTCTTTTGCTGGCATTTTTCGTAACATATTTAGGAAGCAGGAAATTTTTAAAAATTTCTTTTCTGAAACATGACTAATACTATCATTGTGAAAATAAACCATAACAACCACATAGTTACAGACACCAGAGCAAACCAACCAACAAAGCTGTTGCTTCTTTTGGGGAATTATAGTACCAGGACTGAGAGAGGATTAAGCCAGCTTGAAATCCAGCTAAATCCCCTCGTAATAGCTAGAGCAATGGCATAGGCATAGCAGCTGTGGATCTGTGAGCCAGTACATAAGGGCAGCCACTATGAGGAGGGACAAACAGAAGTTTCAGATATTTAGGGAACAAAACAGAAGTCATATTGTCAAATTAGTGTTTGTGTCAATGCTCTGTAAGCATCTTCCACTGGAAAGCATGATACTGAGTACTCCGCTTTAAAATATCAAGCACAGGGAACTTCCCTGGAGGTCCAGTGGTTAAGACTCTCAAGCTTCCACTGCAAAGGGCACAGGTTCAATCCCTGGTCAGGGAATTAAGATCCCACATGGCGTGGCCAAAAAAATAAATAATAAATAAAACAAAAATATTTTTTTTAATTTTTTAATAAATAAAGAAAATATCAAGCACAGAAAAAAAAAAAAAAGAGATCAAGCTACCTGAATAATCTATTCTAACAAATATAAAACCTACCAAGTTCACTTAATTATTACTCATTGTATATATATATTCCTTTTCAGATTTAGGGCATATATTTGAATATTTCCAGCTCCTTTTTGACTTCATAAACTGGAAATGCTCACTAAAAGGTCACGATCCTTCAACTGAAGGTGATCAACTATCAGTTATTGGTACCACACATGAGGGTATTCTCTGTATTTTTAAATCACAGCAATGGATTCAGATGGGTTCTTTTGCAAAAGATTTTTGAATTTGTGACCTAGAAAAACTAGGAGAAGTGGAGACTGGAGGAATGTTTCAAACAGAAATCGTTGTTGATGGGCAGGTCAGTAAGGAGCTCAGACTTTGAAACTAGAATTTGATAAATAAATCTTCAGCAAATGGTAACAGATGGCTCAGGTGAAGGAAAGTGTTTCTATGAATCACTTGGTTAAATAAATATTTATTTAGTACTCACTGTGGGCCAGACAAGAATCCTTGCCATCATGAAGCCTACATCCTCGTAGAATTTACATCCTAGTGAAACTTCTAGCAAATTTTGCATCACTCTAAAAGGCATGGAGTCATTGGAGAAACTCGTTCCAGATGCTAGTTTTTAAAAAGTTAAACCGATTGTGACCGAGTTCACAATAAATGAACTCACCAAGTGATATCAAAAGGATAAATCTCAAGTTAGTGAACATATTTCAGGAGAAATAAATCACAGAGATTTAGAGAGAGAGAGAAAATAGAGTTGAAATATAAGGCTTTAATCAGTTTTCTTGATTTTTGTTGGGAAGATGGTAACTTTTGACCTTTATGCCATCTCAGTGTTTCTTGCCTGTTGTTTTATTTTTCTTCTGCTGTGTAACAAATTACTATAAACTTAGCAGCTAAAGACACCAAAAAAATATTATCTCACAATTTTTGTGGATCAGGAATCCGGTCTCACCAGGTTGAAAGCAAGTTGTTGGCAGGGGCTTGACCTCATCTGAAGTTCAGCGTCCTCTTCCAGGCTCACTGGTTGTGGGTGGAATTCATTGCCTTGTGCTTGTAGGATTGAGGTCCCCGGTTCCTTGCAGACTGTTGGCTAGAGGTTGCTCTCAGCTCCTAGGTGCCTGCCACTCGCAGGCCCTCTCATATCATGGCTGTTGACCATATCAGCCTGTTCTTAACAGCCTGAACAGGCTTAAGGGCTCAACTGATTGGGCAAGGCTGACCTAGTTGATGAACTCAAAGTCAACTGATGTACAAAATCCCTTCACTTTTGATATATCATGCCATATAATGTAACCTAATCACAAGAGTGACAGCCCATCATATTCACAGGTCCTCTGCTCACTCAAAGGGAGGGGATCACACCAGGTGTATACAGGCGGGGATTGTCAGGGGACCATCTTAGAGGTCTGCCTACCACATGGCCAGTCCAACACCAGCCCTTCTGTGGTTACCTCCAGAGCCATACTACCTCTCTCCCACTTACCCAGTGGCAAGAGTTTACTTACCTAGAGTAAGGTGAAAGTGGTACCATTTAGTGCTTAAATAAATGACTTTGGCATCAGACAGACTTCATTCAGCTTGACTCATAACACTGCATCCTGACCTCAGAGTCCTCCCTTATAAAATGGGCAAAGAGTTGTTATGAGGATAAAAGGAAGATATGCCCAAAGCACTTAGCACAGGGCCTGACACACAATTCCATGTGGGGAAGAACCATATCCTTTTTTTTTCTCCTCTCACTGCTCAGTGTGTCTGGCACAGAGCTGGGCTTCAATAAATATTTGTTAAATGACTAAATAATTAACTAAATAATTAACTTGAAATGATAGTTATTGTTTTCTTAGATGTTTCATAGACACCAAACATGACATATGCAGAGTTTCATATATGACTTACCAAATATTAATAGTAAGACAACAATCCTTCCATATAAATTTCTCGCAAATTTTTTTTTCCTTTTTTATGTCTTCTCGGTTTTAGTATTTGAAGTTGTGAATCACTCCTGTTAGGCCTGATTCCTAAAAGAAACAACTGCAGAAATGAAAAAGAGAAGTAATGAAGAAGGCAGAGTAGGAGTGCTGGTTTTTTGCAATGAAATCTTGGGGAAGATAAAGGCAGATGATGGAAAGAAGATCTTGGCCATGGGCATCTCTCCTTAACTTCTGTCAAGGGAAAGATAGCTGAGAAGTGTGTAGAGGGGTAAATGGCTCATGCTTTTTTTGCTTTTTTGTTTGTTTTAATTTATTTTATTTTTATTTATTTTTGGCTGCATTGGTTCTTTGTTGCTGAGCACAGGCTTTCTCTAGTTGTGGTGAGCGGGGGCTACTCTTCGTTGCAGTGCACGGGCTTCTCGTTGCGGTGGCTTCTCTTGTTGTGGAGCACTGTCTCTAGGCACACAGGCTTCAGCAACTGCAGCACGTGGGCTCAGTAGTTGTGGCTCGTGGGCTTTAGAGTGCAGGCTCAGTAGTTGTGGCGCACGGGCTTAGTTGTTCCGTGGCATGTGGGATCTTCCCGGACCAGGACTCGAATCCGTGTCCCCTGCATTGGCTGGTGGATTCTTAACCACTGCACCACGAGGGAAGCCCATGGCTCGTGTTTTGGTGTGAGATTTTTGGGGGCAGCCAAGTTACTGGATATCCCCAAGGTCTCAGTAGGACCCTAAAATATGCTCAGAGGCAAGATGCCTAAAATCAGGAAGACACTGAACATTTGGATGGAGGACCAGACAAAAGTTTGCCACATTGACTTCAACAAAGCTAAATGATTTGCTAAGCTGCAATTCATTAACACTTCTGTGAAGAGAGTTGCTGAAAAGTTTCTAGGTGAGCATAGGATGCCAAATGAAATGAACAGAACTACACGCTGTATTATAAAATATCATTGCTTTGGGATCTATTTAGTGTTAGTAAAGTTCTGGTCACCTATTACAGTGTGTGTGTGTTCCGGTGGAGGTTCCTGACACTAGCAGGCAATGCTCCAAGACCTACGGAGTGAGTATCCTACGATTCAACTCAATTCTGACACTGTTTACTCGGAGACTGTCTCAGATTTCACAGGTTAAGGGCTCAGTTCCTCAAGACTTGCCCCACTTTAGATTCCACTTACAAGTCCAGGTTATTACCTGTGCTTCTGACCAATTGGCTATAAATCAGAGCTTCTCAAAACCCCCACCTTGGACTCAATTAATTTGCTAGCGTGGTTCACAGAACTCAGAGAAACATTTTACTCACTAGATCCTCAGTTTATTATAAAAGGATATAACTCAGGAAGAGCCTGATTGAAGAGTTGAATAGGGCAAGGTATGGGGAAAGGGCACAGAGCTTCCCTGCCCTCTCCAAGCCCCCTACTCTCCCCTAATCTCCAAGTGTTTACCAACCCGGAAGCTCTCTGGACCCTCTCCTTTGGGGTTTTTATAAAGGCTTTATTACATAGGCATGATTGATTAAGTCATTGACCACTGGCCATCAATTCAACCTCCAGCCCCTCTCCCCTCCCAGGTGGTCGGGGGATGGGACAGAAGGTTCCAGGCCTCTAATCACCTGGTTGTCTCCCCAGGGAACCAGCCCCTTCCTTAGGTTACCTAGGTGATTTCCTGAAGTCACCTCATTAACATAAAAAAGGCACATTTATCCTATCGCTCTCAAGGCTTAGGAAATTCCAAAGGTTTTAGGAGTTCTGTGCCAAAAACAGGAGCAAAGATCAAATATTTATTTCTTGTTGTAAATCACAATATCACAGTTGGTACTTATTGTTTATATTAATGAAATTCATAGCATCGTAAAATTCACTTTTGACTTCAGTTCCTCAACCATATACTTTTCTTAAGGTCTCAAGGACTTCAGAATTTCTAGGGGCAACTGTGTATGTGTCTTTTTCTGTGTGCATGCATGTGCACTGTTGGTTTAAAACATATAGGTGTATATATGTATGTATATGTGTTTGATGATATATACATGATATATATTTTATATATATTTATATGCATGTTTGAGTACATATGTTATTATATATACATGTACATATACACACAAACGCTGAGTATCTTGTTCTCCTTTAGAATGCCAAAACCTTTGACAGAGCGTCTGTATCATATGGTTCTCATATAGTGCAACATTTATAGCATTGGTTAAGTGCTCAGCACAACATGAACACTTAACAGATACTAAAAATGTTTTTTAACTTTAAGAGAGAAGAAGTTTAAAAATCCAGTCCATTTTAAAGGGTTTAAAGTAGCATAAAAATTCAAAGGCATAGAGGTACTGTTTGGTTAATTAGAGCATCTTCCAGTAAAACCTTTGATACGGCTGACTGAACATTAAGTGGCAAAATGGCAGCTTTCACAGGATAATCCTGAGCACAAAAATTCCTGAGACAGAGGAAAACCCTTGGAAATATTTCTCTCTAAATTAATTCAACATTGTACAGTGTCTTCTAATTTTTATTATTCTTTCTAAAGACTAGAAGGTGGAAAGAGTAATCACCAGAATTTATTTGAACAACTGAGAAAATATTTCCTTAAACGGTTTATAAGTGGAAAGAGATACATGGTATTGGAAGCACAGGAAGGAAGGAGGGAGTGGAGGAGGGAAAGAAAGATGGAAAGCAAAGAAACACTGTATTGAATTAACGACAGACCAGAGTACCTGCTTTCTTCATCTTAGGTACCCTTAACACATTCATGAAACCTCCAGAGATATTTCCATAGTTAAATAGGCCACCATAGTCAAAGGAACTTCCACAATACCCTTGTCCAAAGGTCAAAATCCTTTAAGGAGATTTAAAGATATCCCCTTAGGGGGGCATTCAGGGGTGAGGAATGAGAATGTTAGGTTATTTGCACCTATATCCCCAAGACTGTACAAGCTCCCCTTCTTAAGAATATAACCTTTTAAGATGCAGGAAGAAGGGGAAGCAGAAGGAAGTAAAAAATATTAACGTCTCAGCAGCTTGATTGTGCATCTGAGAGAGATTTGACAGGAGACTCAGTACATCATGTCAATCTCACTCTAAAACCAAAATTCTGATGTCATATAGAGATGACACACTGAAAGTCACTGGGCTTAAGCGATTTCTCATCATACTTGTTTGGACACTATCCCTTTTGAAAGTCTTGGTCTGTCTCCTGTTTGACGAACACTCAACAGGGAGACAGTAGGTCTATCATATCCCTTGCAGAATTAACATAAAATGCCTATACAGACACATAACGAGGCCCTGGGTCTTGCCAGCAGTGTGGGTAAAAATTCTCAGCAGGCCCTCCCTTAGTGGGCTTGAGACCCTGTAGCAAGGACCTTGGGTCCAAAGGGACTCACAGGGAGAAAGGTCTGAAGGTAAAGAAGTTGGTCTCAACCCTACAAGAATGTGAGCCGGACCAGAAGTGACGGAGGGAAAGGAAGGTGGCAGTATTTAACCACCTCAGTTCTAGAAAATTCAACTCTCCTTTCACCACCACACCACCATCACTCCCTCTTGCTCAACATGGTGTGTCAAAGGAGATGGGTAAAGGGTGGGTCGCAGGCGGTAGGATTGAATACAACCTTCGGTTTTCCAGGCCATCTGGATTGCCAAATATCTGTCAACTCATCCTCTCTGCCTTGCGGCTTCTGAGTTGCCCAAAACAAAGCCCAGCCGCTGGTGATCCAGGGCCTTTGATCTACTATCAGTGCTTCCCACCCCCCACCCCCCCCCACCCCTCCGTCCCTTTTTGCTGTCTTTCTCCAAACTTTGAAGATAATGAGTCTTACACATTTGCAAGTAATTAGAAGGTGTGGCTGCCAAGGAAAAGTGAGTAGTTTTCTTTCAAATGGGCTTTTCACACACGTCTAATTATATCACATGCATTTATGTGGTCCCTGATAAATCGATCTGGCCCTGTAGGAAGACCACACCTAGGAACTAATGAGCCCCTCCTGCAACAATAATAGCCATTATGAACCGAGAAGCCCAGTGTCATCATGAGTCAATTATTTATCATTTACTGACAACTTCATCCTTCAACTTGCTTTTCAGCTTCGATTCGTTAACAGCTGAGGGCAGGGGACCGTATACTCCCTTACAGGAAAAAAAAAAAAAAAGAAAAAGAAAGATGATTTAAGAAAATACTATATGCAGTCCCTTTTGTTATTATACATATAAACAACTTGACTGAAAAGAAAAGCACCATCTATCTCTGTGTTCATTTTCAGTACTTCCAGAGTATATGTGTTTGTGTGTGTAATAAAAGGACACATACAATTTGAATCATGAGCAATTCTTTATTTTCCATTGCTAATGGAGAAAGGATCAGAAAGGCCTGAAAGAAGAAAATGCATAAATAAACAGATCACTAGGGTAAACCTCCTCACCCATAAGAATTATCCAACAGCTACCCTCAAGGAAAAATACAAAAATGATGGCTTGGTTTATTCAATCATTCTCTCACTTGATGAATCCATCTCACAGGGTAGGGAATAACAGATGATGAAATGGTCAAAAACGAGCAAAAACAAGCAAAAAAAAAAAAGTTGGGAAGATGCTCAAAATCATCTCACCCTGTGGGCTTGGCCAAGGTCTATGTAGTAAACTTGCCTCTCTCATTTCTGTCTCAGATGCGGAAGGACGTTTAAGGTCACTTAGCCCCATGCCTTCATTTTGCAAGGAGTAAACTGAGTCACAGAGAGAGGCTGTTTACATGGCCCAGGATCACACAATCAGTTGAGGACAGATTAAGAGTCTCTTCCGGTCCCAGGTCCATGTCGCCCTCGTCCTTCTGCAGATCTAGCCCATGTTCCCCTTCAGCAGGACGCCCCAGCTTGCTGAGAACGCTCGGAGAGCAGCACCCAGGAAGCTGGGTAGTTAAATAAAAGCACCTGGAGTCTTTCATAGTGATTCTCCTTTTAATTTTGTAAAAGAAAATATACATTTGGAGATAATCATCAAAGTAGCAGCGTGCACTTCTTCCTCTTCTCAAATACGTGACCATGTGGTGACTCACTTATCCTTGGAACTTCTTCTTCTGTCTTTTAAATGTCTCATTGTCCTTACCATTTCAAAGTGTGTGTGTGTGTGTGTGTGTGTGTGTGTGTGTGTGTGTGCGCGCGCGCACGCCTACACAGGTATGTATGTGTATAAATATTTTTTTCCCTGTTTAAACTCCCCAATTCAGGTGGGCACATGAAAAGACAACACTTGTCTCACCTTTTTGAGTATTGACATTAACCCAACTACGTAAGAGGGGTTTTCCTTGATGAGTTGCTGCTATAGCTTCTCAATTTTTCACCTGAATGCAGTCCCCGAAGACAAAAGAAGGTCACATAATAACTTTGGAAAGGGGGCCTGTTTGTTTTAGTTTTTTGTAGGAATTCAAAGTAGACAGGGGAAGAACCCAGAGGTCCTTAGGTCATCAAAAGCAGAGGTACCCACAGACACTATCATGAAGGAACTATATTGTTTTGTTTCTCCATTCCCACCTCGTGACTTGTTAGTATCCTTTCGCCTGAGAAACATAGGAGCGTGAGGCATTTTAGCATTTGATCAAATCTCTTAGAATTGAAGGAAAAGTCAAAAAACTTTGAAAGCAAATAAGCCATCGAGTAATAAATGCAACTAGATTTAAATCCCATGCTTCTTTGATGTCAGTCACTGTTTTAAACTTTTGGCATGTATTAACTCATTTAATCCTCATGACAACCCTACCAGACAGGTACTATTATTATACTCACATATCAGATAAGGAAACTGAGACACTGAGAAGTTAGACAACAAGGTTACACAACTGGTTGGCACAAGACCTGGGATTTGAGCCTGCCCTTTACCCCATTCCACACAGGCTCCTGGTATCAAGGCTGGCTTAGTTCAAGACTCCAGGAAACATCAAGTTGGCATCCTAAAAATAGAAAGTTCCTGGAAGCTTCAGGGGCCTCTTCTTTTGAACACTCTTCCCTACTCACACCCTGATCTAAATTAGGCTTGAGAAATCCAGGTAAGATCGGAATGTCCACAGGGGTAGATTTCTTGCAGGACCGTACAGGTGAGAAGGGCTATGGCTGGTCCTGATGCCAATTCGTTCCAAACTAAAGCAGAAATCCTTCTTCCAGGTGGTTGCCTCTCTTACTTTCAGTTCCCAACCCTGTTGGCCCAAGAATTCTCTCATAAATTTTGAGGATGGGATGAGTTTTCATCAGCTTTTAGGGAGTGACTATGGACAAGGAAAGTAGTTGCTCCAGAAGCAGATCCAGCCAGGGCTACTGACTTCAGTTCAACTCAACACGGCTCTGCCAGGTGAAGAAACAGACACATAAATAACTCAGTACAAGACAGGCCGTGAAAAATGTGGTAACCAAACTGCCAGGTGCCAGGGAATATAGGAAGAAGACAGCTCATGAAGAAATCAGGGCCCCTCCTTCCCTCCCACCCATTCCACTCCTGGTTCCATGGAAGGGAGGCGTTTCATGCATGGTATTTTTCACCAGGCACACAACGGAGTTAGGTAATTTCAGAAAGAAAGAGAGGATCCAAATAAGGAGAGGCCCGATGGAGTGAGCTAACAACGTGCATTCTTGGGTGGGGAGAATATAAAACATGCAACACTGAAACTATTCAGTTCATCAAAAGGGAGTGTGTATATTTCAAGCTATTTCTGCTTCCATGCTGCCTCAATTAAAAAACATCAGTTACACAACATTATAAATGAACTAGACTTCAATTTTAAAAATGCATAAAGCTTTTAAAATAATTTTTTAAAAAAAGATAAAACAAACAAAAAATGGGTTAGAATGTTGCATGTGTCTGTTTTGAAATTTCCCAACTTATTTTTCAAAGAAGTTTGTCAAATCCTATGCCAGTCTCTATCTCTGTTAATTTAGGAATGTTATATACTCACCAAAGTAATAGGATGAAAAGAAAATTTTTTAAAGAGAGAGCAAATGTTCTCCTTTTCAGATGTATCTTTTAAAGGAATAATTAGACTAGAAAGAATTTCCTTATTAAAGTATAGAAGCACTTTAATAAATACACTCATAAAGAATAGAGCTACTGCAAAATATAAACTAACCAACATAATAATATACCTTTGTATCTCTTGAAGAATTTATGGATTTTTAAGATTTTCAAAAAAAAAACCCCACAATTCAAACTTTAAAACTTAAAGAGCTTAAAGTCTCTCTTTTTTCCAGCCTCTGAACATGAAATTCATGGATTAGATGTCACTATCTAAAGCTGAATGCAGATAAAAAACAGTAGGATGAATTTTTCCATACATATGTAAACATTTTGTTTGATTTATTTGGTGAACTATTTTAGCTTTTATTCCATACCTGTGGATTTTGACTGTTTCAGCAATCTGTATCTAAGAATGCAGTGGGGAAGTGGCAGTAATTTTCAGAAGATTTTTTTAGCCCTTATGTAACACTTGTTTCCATTTGATTCTGACAGTCCTGGGAGGCATTTTCCAGCTTGACTCTTAGAGAGTTTGTTCAATCTGATAAGGAGGTTCTTATCTCTTTTCTGGCTTTTTCTCAACCAAAGAAGAGCTTTGGCCCACCAGAAAGAAACTGAATTGAAAAATGCAACTTTTTGCACCCAGCTCAATGAAGTTGGGATGACTTGATATGAAGGTTTGGTCAAGAGTGATGTATAATTTAGGCCATTAAGTCAATGGATACCTCACTGCATTAAAAAACAAAAAAAATGGAATTGATCCTTAATAACATTTTGCCTTCAGTTTACATACATATATGTGTGTATACGTAATAAACATGTAAATGTAAATCTGCCCGACCTAAGGAAATAAAATACTCTATTAACTTTGAGGTACACATAAACAATAGATCTCCATTTTTCAAAGAAATGTTTTTCTTTTCCATCCCGCCAACGGAGCAGTTCCGTATTTATACCATGCGGAGAGGCAGTGTTATGATGGAAATCAGCAAGCAACCCGTGTCCCACTTTGGTTCTCATCTCTAAGTCCTCCTGTTGGAGTTAAGATGCTCGCTGACTTGTTGGAGGGCAAGAGAATAGAGCTAGCTGTTGAAAACTGGATGGACAATCTGATCAGCATGGAAAAGTGAAAGCTGACTTTGCATCCAATCATAGACAGGTCAGAACGAAGAAAGAGAAAGAGCTTTGCAAGGAGGAAATAATATAGATAGTTCCATGTATTCTGACTTTTTATCTGTTTGTTGTCACAGAAATGACAATTATTTACTCTGAGGGCCCTACTCCTAAAAGATGAGCTGACGATTATTAAATCATTACCATCAGCTACTTCCAGAAAGGCCAAAGTAGAGACTAGCAACCTTGAAGGTTTCTTCCAATTTTACCCCCGTAGTCATCAAGTTCATGAAGAGTAACCACTGCTCCAATGGCGAACATTATAGCCCCTTCTAGAAAAACAATCTGTGTTTGCCTTCAAATCAATACACACCTAAGTCAGAGAAACTACTGCCCCGTAAGAGCTGCAAAATGTTCAAAACCAGCAGCGTCGTTGGACTCCAGGAAAGGTATTTGTCCTGAAATCCAAAACCTGGGCACTTTCTGGTACTGGGTGTCCTCAGGCTAAATCCTGGAACTCTGTATTTCTGCTTCTCAGCGCCACGATGTTTGCTTTTGCTTGAAGTTCACAAAACGCATTCAGGCTCTCAGCAAAACCAAAAAGTTCGATCATTAGACTTTTCTACCCTTGAACACTGTGTTTTATTGAAAATAAGCTCAGAAAATGGAGCTCTAACCTAGCTCCCTCGTCTCAGAACTCACGTCCCTTCTGCAGTCTCCCTTGGCAGCCTCCTTCCTCTCAGTGTTCCTTCCTACACTGGCAAAGCTGTAAGGACTTGTTTAGAGGACAAAGTTCTGAAGCTCACCCCATCTGATCCTGCCAGAGGGTGGGAAGAGAGCCCAGAATGTTGTTCACTATACAATACGGCTCAGACCACTTTATGTGCTGGCTCTTCTAGTCAAGGTCTAAAAGCAACTATTCTTCCAAGATCAGTGTCAAAACCCTATAATTTTAGAATTCTGCTGGTGGTCTTTGAAAATTGCTATTTCTAGCATTTTTTACATTGAGACCATAAAACCCACCGTTTAAAAATTGATACATTTTCTCCTCATCAGTTATTTATCATTCTCAGACATATTAGTTTGCTTACTGTTCGGCCACAGTATTGATATTCATAGGTAATAGGAAAAAAAATTGCAGAGGAGAAACAATTCTGGCAAATTGATAGCGATTACATTACACATAAATTATAATTACATAATAGTGTGGTTTGTGCTAATAAAATGTATTGTGCTTACTGAGCCTACAATTAGCACCAACGTTTTTAATACCAGCCGAACGAATTTCATAGTTGACATTTCCAGCACCTATTAGTAACGTGCAGTCTTTTGGCTTCGAATTCCAGCACCACCTACTGATGCCGGAGAATGTTTAGAAGTACTAATGACATTGAACTAGAACTTCGGAATTCTATTTTTTATAACCTTATTCCATGGTTGCCTCTTTTGATGTTCTTTTAAAGCTCTGACAGTTCTTGTTTTCTTGGAGTCCTCTGAAATATAATAAATAGATAGCTGATAGGTATATAAATAAAAAATGTTAAACACCCTGAATAGAATCGGACAGCTGATTGCACAAAATGGACTGTTGCTGAAGATGCCAGAAGGAGAGACTCAACATTTTCACTTTTCCAAATCTTGATTTTCATAATCAGAGTGTCTTATGAAACCTTTAAGAAAATAGGTCGTCTTGGAGCATGACAGGTGTTCCCTCAAGACTGGAATGTGGGTCTGAGCTTCCCAATGACCTGGCCGGTGGATCACACAGGAAACTTGCTGCACTGATTGCCTCTTTAGAGCAGGAGAGAGTGAATGCTGTCACTGTTGTTTAAAGAACAAGCGCCAGATGAGAAAGGAAGGCCAGTGTATTTATTATGAGTTTCCTGGAGGTGAGTAATGGTGGTGAGTCTGGAGGGAGGAAAGGGTACTTGGGAAAATTAGAATAGATTCTGCTGATGTTAGGATGTGTTTCCTGCTTGATCAGAAAAGACAGAGAGGCTGAAAATACATAGAGCAGGAATTTCCAAATGTGTCAGGATGAAGTCATTTGTTTAATCTCCCAAAGTCACACTGCACCTGGAAGAGGATGGGTAAGGGTGTACCAGTGGAGCTGATGACCAGTGGGAAGAAACAGCACATCGTCGGCAAAACAAACTGGTAAAACTTGGAGGCCCACCAAGAGAGTCTGCCTGGAGATGGATTTTCTGGAGAGTACAGCAAGTGCTGGCCTTTTCCCCTCTTCATCTCATTGCATCAGGATCAACAGGTGCAGTGGAAAGAGCCCAGGCGCCGTAGGCTAAGATTCAACTCCAAGAGGGGCCCTCACTAGCCATTTGACCTTGAGAAATTGACACATTTTGTCTCGGTTTCCCCATTAATAATACTGGCTACTACATGACTCACTTGATTGTTCATTTCTTTCACTGCTGTAGGTCCTGTTCTCCTTCACTTTGTTGGGAGAGGTAGAACAGGGCTGCCTGAAGTCAGCTTATATCTTGCTTATGTGGGATATGGAAAATTACCCGTAAGGATGTAATTCCCTTTCAAAAGCCATAGTCTTGTACGCCATTCCAGCTAGTACGTTTAAGTCATCGAGACGCTTTTTAATAACATTGCCACACAAATGGAAAACACTGAAATGAATCCGATTAAAGATTTTTATACTAATGGTGGATTTTATTTCTGTCTGTATTTCAATCAGTGCACTTGTTTTCTATTTATATGAAACAAGGAAAAACAATCATGTGTTACTGATTGGAAAGGTTTTGGTGTGACTTATAAAACTCAAAGCCTGATTTTGGGACATTCTTTTTACTAAGTTAAAAGTTTTAAAAGCATTATGCTCTGGAAAACATAGGACAATTAAGTAAGGTTTGGTATGTTTTGGAAGCAAATAGCTACAACACAAGGTACCCTAGAGGACCAAAACCTAGGTATCTTTTTTACATAATATGTATGTGTATATATATATATATATATACATATACGCACATATAAATATATAATTAGATTATATTTTATCAAAAGAATGTAAAGTTTTTTTCAAATAGGAAACTGTATTTTTCTTTTTCACCGCAGCCAGGCAAGTTAGGTAAGGGCTGTGCTCTGCTTCACATTTCAAAGTGGAAAGTGAAGTACAGGCAGAAATAAGGGCAGAAGCAAATGCCTCCTAACTCCTACTCTTTGTGCAAATTTTTGGACTGTCCATCTGCTTCGCTGGTGACCTTGGCAATCCGTTGGTCAAACACAAATAACTTCTCTGCAGAAAGAGGCTTAATTAGGATCATAGACTCTTGAACCTACGAAGGTCTCATGGCAAGAGAATGTTGTTCACCTACCGAGGAGGGAATGGAAAGCAAAGCAAACCAGTAAAGACTTGCTCAGTGTCAGATAGTCTGTTAGCAACAACACCAAGTCAGAATCTATGTCTTCTTATTTTTTGGATTGGAGGAGTCAATGCATTTTCCGAAGAATCTAACTTTCCCACAGTAAGAATCCACCTGGTAAAATAAAATTCTGAATTGGTTAATAGTGAAATTGGGTCATAGTAAATTCGTCGTATCCCGATTGAACAACTTGGTTATAACAAGTTTTAATGCCTTATTACATCACATTTTCTGCATCTCAATTTTTAATTACAGCCTAGTTGTTTGGACCCCTGAATTTAAAATTTTAGAGGTGCTTGTTTAATTTAACTGAACATATGACCTTGTAAATCTTTTCTCTTGGTTCTTTATGATAAATGGTCAGTGCTGAGCAGTAAACCTTCAATGAGAAAAGTCTACCAAATATACTCCTCTTGTCTCCTTCAGAGTAAAGACACTGTAATATCTCTGTGCATTTTACCTGGCATTTCATGCCTTGTCATTTCTGTTCAATGGTTTGTATCAATAAAATGGAAAATTGGCATCATGTGCTAGCTAGACGTTACTATCCTTAACTTTTAATGAGTGTCAACAGTGCTCTGGGCTCTACACAAAAAAGAAAGAGAACACCACCTCTATTGAATCTGTCTAAATAATAGATTGAAGAACAGGTTGCACGTGTGAATATTAATCAATATGCATTTACTGCTGCTATAAATGACACTAAAACACAGCTACTTCCCAGGTGTCATTACCACCCACAATAACCCAATGGGCATTTTCCTACTTTGTATTATTAAGTTTCCTGAAAAGTTGCATGTAAATCAAATAATGTTAAATGCTGTCGAGGAACCCATTATCCTATGGAGAATTCTTCTATGAAGCAATAGGTAGCATATTATTAACTTACAGAAATTTGATATAAAATTCTGGACTTTTCTCCTGTAATCACCTATTTTGAAATCTGTAAAGCAGGACTTTCCTGGTGGCGCAGTGGTTAAGAATCCGCCTGCCAATGCAGGGGACACAGGTTCGATCCCTGGTCCAGGAAGAGCCCACATGCCACAGAGTAACTAAGCACATGTGCCACAACTGCTGAAGCCCGTGCGCCCTAGAGGCCGTGCTCTGCAACAAGAGAAGCCACCGCAATGAGAAGCCCGTGCACCGCAATGAAGAGTAGCCCCCTCTCGCCGCAACTAGAGGAAGCCCACGCACAGCAACGAAGACCCAATGCAGCCAAAAAACAAAAAAGCAAAAAACTGTACAGCAATTCATTTTTTTCATTCAACATTGTTAAATCCCCACTATGTACAAGGCCATATAGAACAGAATGCCTACTTCAAAAATAGGAGAGAAAAGTCATATCTATAACAAAGGGGAAAAGGATGTATTCCAAAAGCTGTAACAACTCAAGTACTATAGAGATGTTAGAAAAATTCAAAGTGAAAAACAAACCTGACAAGTTAAAACTGCGTTTACAGAAATTCTAACATTTTATATACAAACAAAGATGACTACTATTAGAGAGAAGTTTATGTAAGCTTTTAGTTTTATTAACTCACTGATAAATATATCTGGATGCAACATTTAAATCTCAAAATAAAATTAATGTACATCAGTGGAGAGAATGGCACCCACTGAACCCTTCACCGGATATACAGTGTTGGTAACTCTGCCGTAACATGCACCAGCTATTTGGACCCGCTGATAAAGTGTCTGTTAATTTAAAATAACCTGTTTGTTAATTGCTTTCAACCCAAGTCATTTTGTTCCTGCACTTTGAACCCCACAGGTAGTTTGGAATAAATGCATCAGGGAATAAGAAGTAATTCATTCAAGCAGGCAGCCGTGGCTGCAAGAGCTGGGGATGGAGCTGCAACTGGTGCGTGCGCTCTGAGGCCCTGAGCCCGCTGGTCTGCTGTTAGATTTTTTTTTTTTTTTTCCTTTTCCTTCTGCAGTCTAGTTGCACGCTACAGCTGGAGCCTTCTGCCAAAGCGGGCTACCCCCCCAGCCCTCTGGCACACTGCGTTGATCAGTAGATAAGACCTTCCCAGCAGTCAGAGCGGCCCCTGCCATCCACGAAGCTACAGCGGTGTGCAGGGAGCTCTGCGGAGCTCACTAACAGCTGCTGCACCTGCCTCACCTCCTTGGTACCCCCAAGGTTCTCCTTGGTGCTGGTAATCATGGTGGTTGCTTGACCTTGGGCCTTGCAGCTGGCTGGCTTCCAGAAAGTTCCTCTGATGACAAGGTGTGCTGAAGATTGTTTTCACGGCATTCAGGCGCAGAGCAGGGGGTTGGGAAGGAAGCCCTGCTGCTCTTACCCCCGGCCCCCCCGGCCCCGGCTCTCCCCTCGCAGGCAGACAGGATGCAGCTTTCCCCACCACACTCCCCACCCCCACCCCCCTCCGCCCAGCATCCTGGAGACAGTGCAAGACCAGACTGTGAGAAGCAGCAAAAAAATAAAAACAAAAAATGAGAGAAAGAAGAGAATTCTAGTTTGCTGGTCTGTCAAAGATCGTTTTGCTGCCCACTCCAAAAAGAAAGGAAAGAAAAAAAAACTGACCTGCCAGCTATTTAAGTGTGACTGTAACATTTGAAAACATAGGCGACTCACACTGGTTTTTATCTGATTGCTGCTTCTCTAACTCTTTGAAGACCTCGGGCCATCTAGGAAGTTATATCCACTTACAATTTTCCAGTGACTCTGTGTGTGTGTGTGTGTGTGTGTGTGTGTGTGTGTGTGTGTGTGTGTGTTCCCAGATGAAGAACTGGCATTAGGGCGATGATTGCTGTAATATTCGTTGGGACGGTTGACAGCAAATATTGCACTCAGAAGATTGAGCTGAGGTGGAACCAGCCAGACTAGTTTTCCCACAACAAGTGCTACACCCTCTGTGAAAAGCTGCTTTTTCTTGGCAAACTCATTTTTGCTTTAATGGAACAGGGAGGCGTGTGTCATATTGGGATGATTATGCCCAGTTTCACCAAGGCTGGGAACTGGGAGAACTTCAGACGAAACTGGAAGAGTCTTTCCTGAGTTAAACCCCACATTCTGCCAAAATTATAGAAATGTGATAAAATAGTTGGATTGGTACCTTTTATGTAAAGATTCCTCTCTCAAAGGACTCAATTTGGGGACCTTAAATATATAACATCTGGTTTTTTTATCTTAAAGAACTCAAAGCAATGGTAATATTGGCCTGTTCCTCCAATCGGAGTCAAACAGCAATTTGTACTGTGTTTCTCTCTTTTTAAAAAAATAGGTTTTTCTTGAAGTTTCAAGAAAAAAGTGATTGATTGGAACTTCACCTGTGTTTTTGAACCAAATGATGTTGCAATAAACAGATTCTGAATAGAAAAAAATAGGCTTCAAAGCCCTTTCTAACCTTTTTTTTTAGTTGGCTTCTAACAAAACTCTGGTGAGAAACTACTTTCTGCAGGTATGTAATATGAGACTGGGAATAACAAAAGAATGGCCGTTACCCTGACTGATAAATGGTGGCCATGGGATTCAAACACAGCTCTCCTGACTCCAGAGAGCAATTTTCCTCTTTGCGTCGAAAATTCTCCATCTTTTCCTAGCTTCTCTGGTCTAGAGATAGTACAAGGTCACAGTAGCCCCTGCTCAGGACAGACCCCCACCTTTGGGCCTGGGAATGAATCAAACTGGCCTAAAATGGCAGAGAAGGCAGTGTGCTCCCCGCCAGAGTATTCATGCCCACCACAAAGTTTGGCTTTTCATCATACTCTGTTAATCCATCTTTGTCTCCTTTTCCTTTCATCACTTATTTATCAGGACCAGCCCTGAGGCGAAGTGAAATGCCAATTCCACTTTGTACGTTTTTGTTCTCTTGAATTATTTTTGTCATCATTGTCACCATACAAGTCCACAAGCAACCTCTGCGTTAGGTTTCTTATGCATTTGTTTGATTAATCAAAAACTTAGGAAGGGTTAAGTATGTTCAGAACTATATAGGTCAGGGTTGCATTTTTATTTTATGACGACTCATATCCATATCCCATAAGTAGTAACTGATTATTAGCCTCCAAGTTAAAAGAAAAAAAAAAAAAACTGTCTGGAATATATTACAAACTTGCCCCAACACCTGCCTGTATTTTTTAAATTGAGGTTTTCCTTCTCAGAGTCACTCAAAGGAATAACATTAATTTTCACAGCTATGGAGTTAGCAAAAGCCTCCCTCCCACATCAGATTCCTGGAAAGAGTTTTAAATTCATCTTCCTAAGTGAATGCAATTCACTCTCATCCCTCCCATGCATGATGTTTCCCATTTGTGCTCTCCCCACGTTTAAAGTCACTCCCTTCATTTCCAAACCTTCTCTTCTGCCCTGCATTTGCTGCACATCTCTCTTCCTCTTATTTTAAAAAGCCTTCCTAGAACTCCACTTGTTCTGTGAGGTTTTCCATGACTAAGGCATAAGGAGGCCATACCTGGAGACACGCCCTTTTGCACAGTAACACACACGCGCAATCTGGACTACGCTATCCAGAAACTCTGTCTTTCACAAACCTGCCACGCTCTCCATCCGTGGATGGAGAGAGAAAATTCTACATCAAGGCTGAATGGCGCCCAGAGACTGGTTCCACACTGAGGCTCCCTGGAGCGTACGTGGCGCCTCTCTTCCAAGGTGCCCAAAGTGCTCCGTAAGTATTTTGCACATTTTTCACAACTTCTCTTTGACATAGCTTGTCAACAGACCTCACTATTCATAGATAGGAGCTGATGGCGACAGAGCTTTGGGGAATCAGGCAGCTCCCAGAGCCAAAGCAGGACAGAGATTCTGCATCAAACAGAATCAGAGCAAACCGTGCACATAGCAGAGACTCCAGTGAAATACAGTCAGTCTAGGGACAATGCAAAATGGTTAAACAAACAAACAGACAAACAAACTGCTTTGTGTACCGCAAATAATCTCTGTGAACAACTTCTCCAGAATCAAAATGATAGTTAATAAAATAAAACTGACACCCATGTAAGACACTCCTTGCTAGACAACGGCCACTGAACCATCAAGGAAAGGACAGAGAGAAAACACCTCACACCTTTCCTTTCCTGGGCCTCCCTGGGAAGACATCACTCGACTTACCTGAGACCTCTGGACACAGGTCACTCCATTTTTGCAAAGGACATCAACAAATCTTGGGTACTTTTCAGAACAAAAGAGGGGAGACGTTGCCTTTATGGCCTGTCTTTATATGAGACCAGACCGAAGGTCATGGGTAAAAAATAATGCTAAATTGCTTTCACCTTTTCTTAGAGCTAGCCTGAGATTTATTTTTTTGCATATATTTTGTAACCGTTTGGCCTATTTTAGAATCATATTAATAAGACATTTTCTACAACAGAAACCACTCCACCACTTCTGTTGATCACGACAGATGGTCAGATTAAAATGAAAGGCCTGGCTCTGTATCCAAGGCGGGGCATCAGTGCCGGACGTGTTGGGGACGCTCTTGCTTCTTGTCACACGGAGGCGGGTGGCAGCAGTGGCTATCACGGTGCTTGCCTGTCTCTGGAACACTAATTTCCGAGGAAGCTTGTGATAAGCAGTGATGTCATCTCAGGCTCTTTAAGTACGCCACCAGAAGACATTTGCCCATATCAATCTTTTCTCTACTTTTTATGCCTTTCTCTTAAAAAAACGCCCTTCTTTGTATTGACATGTTTTGGGGTAAGGACGTTTATTCAAAATCTATGATTTCTGCAGCTTCCAAAGAAAAGGGTGAGGGGAAAGCAACATGTTCCTTTCTTTTTAGTGAATAAGGATCAAGAGCTATTTTTCTCATTTCATTATTGCTGACATTTCTATTCTTTTTCCATTTTAAGCTAGAAATTCAGGTTCACTTTATTTCTTGCGTAAATCTCGTTTTTTATTCCATCATTCTTTCAGAAATTTAGGAGTTGAAATCAATATGTTTTGTATGAACTATAACTTCCTTGCCAAATATTCTACAGAAACATTTTTTCATAAGTTTCACAAGCGTTTTTATATCACTGTTATTCTTTTTCCGAAGTCTTTGGGAAGAAACTAAAACCTGTTTCCCTAGGCAAATATTTCTGTTTGATGAGGGAAGAAAAGACTCTCTCATCTTCCTTCCCTTTCAATTTCATTGTTGCTTAAAAATATTTTTTTTTCTGTCCAGATACTTTCTTAACCTACCTTGTGCTGTGTAGGCTTGACCTACAAGCATATGTTGAGGCGGCTGAGGAAGGGCGCTGCCTTGAGAAACAAGCAGTGCCCCTCTCATGCATGGGGGAGGTCCCAAGTCATAAACCCACAGGGAAGACCTCAAGGGCCCACAGGGAAGGAAAGGACAAATTGACCCTCCACCCCGGCTCTCCTCCTATTCCGTCTCCACTTCAGTTTCTGATTGGTCCTACAGGAACCTTGTCCATTCTCTCTCTTTCCCGAACATCCGGATCCCTTTTAGCTGCAGTGCTCTTTTGGCAGGGATGCGGAGGGAAAAGGAGAGAGGGAAAAAGAGGGCGAGAGATTACAGTGCTCATTACCTCTACGTGGGCTCAAACTCGATGTTCAGTTCAGCATCAAGTGCCAGGAAGCTTCCAAAGGACTCTCAAGGGAGAATCCTCCTCCCCAGGGAGCAGGTTTTCTCCTACACACGAAAATCCCATGTCCAAGACCCTCTAACGTCTAAAGAACTGCTTCCCGCGGTGCTCACAAGACGTCCCATTCAGGAGAGTCTAGAATACCCCGGGATTATGCAACTTCGTTTACTGGAAGGTGAGTGTCTGTAGAAATGGTCTCCTCTCAAAGGGAAGCAGGCTAAAAATAAACTCTAGCCAATGCCAAATTAATCTAACGTTATTCACACATGGCACACAACGTGAAAACTCTGGACATGATCTCATCAGGGACAGGCCCAAGGTTCATTTAAATAATTGGGTCTCTACCTGTGTTATCTGGGCTCTTGGTTGCTCTGCCCCTGCCCATCCCATCCACTCATCCACCCCCCACAGGAGACAGAAGGTCTTTTATTTTCTATTATTTATAACCTCAAACTTGGGCTCCTTCTTCTTTCTTCCCCATTAACTTAAGTGATCTTCATGAGACACACAGACAGAAGCCCCACAAAGATGATTGAACAAGGAATTTTACTTTTTATTACATTTAAATTTTTAAAAATTTTTTAAAAGATAAAATTCTATAGATAAAGAAGATGTGGTATATATATATATGCATATATATGTATATGTGTATATATATATACATACATATACATATGGTGGACTACTACTCAGCCATAGAAAAGAATGAAATTTTGCCATTTGCAGCAACACAGATGGACTTGGAGGGCATGATGTTAAGTGAAATAAGTCAGGCAGAGAAAGACAAATGCTGTATGATATCACTTCTATGTGGAATTAAAAAAATACAACAAACTAGTGACTATAACAAAAAAGAAGCAGACTCACAGATATAGAGAGCAAGCTAGTGGTTACCAGCGGGGAGGGAGGGGAGGGCAACATAGGGGTGGGGGGATGGGAGGCACAAACGACTGGGTGTAAGAGAGGCCACAAGGATGTCTTGTACAACATGGGGAATAGAGCCAATATTTTGTAGTAATTGTAAATGGAAAGTAACCTTTAAAAACTGTATAAAAATTTAAAATCCTTTAATTAATTAAATGAATGAATGAAAATTTTAAAATTAAAACAAAATTCTAAACTTAAGAAAAAAGAAACAAAAAGAGCAGTGGAAACTTTACCTCTCCAGAGCACCAGTGTTAGCCACTGCTATACGATGATGTGATGGTGGTTTTGACGGGCGATTTCCAGACCAGCATCAGGGAAAAAAAAAAATCATGCTCTCATGGAATGAACACTGGACGAGTGTTTTCTGTGGAGCGGGAGTAGACCAGCAAATGGTAATATGTGTTTCCTGCTCTCAAACCCACATTGCCCATTGGCGAGAGAGGAAATAAGCTTCGAGAAGCCTCTCTCCCCTAGGAAGGTAGCTAAACCTACTAAGAGCAACAAATTTTGTAAATCATCTTTTTCATAGAAGGGAACCGGGATATCTTGGGGAAATGTTCTATGTTCACAACAAGACTCCGCAAAAATTAATCTGAACACCTTACAAGATTCCTCATTTATATCTTAATGCAACAAATAATGTTAGAGTCTCTTAGACATTGACTTTTTAAATGATCTGTTATCTATTAAAGAGTGGGTAATAATAGCAGCTATTATTTACTGAGCCTTTTCTATGTGCTAGTCATGGCTCTAAGCCTTTTATATGACTAGGTCATATAATCATCAATCACACAATTCTATGAGGAAAGAACTATATTATCCCCATCTCACAGATGAGGCAACTGAGACATTTAAAAGCTTAGCATTTTTACAAGGTTACACAGCTCATAAGTAGCAGAATGGGGGTTTGAATCCAGGTAATCCAGTTCCAAAGCCATGTTTTTACCCACTCTGAGAGAAAGGTCTGGAAAATGCAGAGATATAAGGTATTGAGGAACTGGTCCCTTTTCTTGTGTAAAAATTATAATTCTATTTCCTCTTAATAGAGATAGTAAAATGCAGTGGTTTAAAGTGCAAGTTCTGTCAGCTCATGTCATAAATACCCAGCTGCCACTTACCAGCTCCATGGCCTGGTCATGATGAACTCTGTGACCTAAGGTACCTAATTGCTCTGTGCCTCAGTTTCCTCATCTGTGAAACAGGGATAATGATGATAATGGTACCTACCTCCCAGAGTCATTGTGAGGGTCAAATAAAATAGTATACGAGAAACACTTGAACAGTGCCACATAGTAAATGTTGTATAAGCATAAACTATTAGCACTAAAAATTCTAAGTAAGAGAGTATTCATCCAAAACACTTTCACGGACCATCAGTAACATGGTAAACATTCCTTTCAATAGCATATTCTGACATTTCCAAAAGTCACCACTAATCCAGATGCTAAGTCCAGGAGGCTAAATCCCTCTTTCCGTGAAACCCACATTCATCCTACGGTGAGGGCAGAGGTCACGGGCACTGCTGGGGAGGAAGGAGCGAGCCAGGAGAGGGAGGACGGAGCATCTGCCATTCCTGCTGCGGACCCAGGACAGCAAGAGGCTGACAAGCACCAAGGCAGAGACAGTGTCAGGAATTGATTTCAAATCAGGTTCTTAAGGATAATGTACAGGATAATTATAATCAGTATTTTTATTGTCATCATACCTTGCAATTACCCTGGCTTAATTAATTCAAACTTGTCAAGTGCTTTGAGATCCTCAGATGAAAGGTGCCGCCGTGTTACTCCGAAGTGTCATTATTCTTCTCTTCCTTTCATCCAAGGTGATTATAGCTCTTCATAAGCATTAATAAGTCCTCTTAACAGCCCCAGAAAGTTGATAAGCATAGGAGTCATCCACACGGGGTCCAAGAGAGACATTTATCCAAGGGGTTTAGTGGTAGCTCTTCTGTAGTCAAGTTGGCTCTTGGAAGGCCCCCAAATCACAGGGCTTTGTGACTTGGGTGGCTGAAATGTGTACAAGCCTCCAATTTAGTAACAATTTAATGAGAAGCAATATCGACATGGCCCTAATTTTTTTAAAGTAACATGCAGCTTATACTCAGAGAGGTATCCTCAGAGGCTTAGTTAGGAGGTAAGAATTAGAGAAAAATTACATCACCATCTAGTATTTTCTCAATGACCTAGGAACTTTATAATCAGACAAAAGAATTTCTCATTTTCTGTAATAAAGGATTTGCCCAAGGTCATAAAATTATGGAACCTAAACTGGGAATTGACCTCAGTTCAAAGCCATAGGCTGAGTTTGCTTTTCACTGAGATCTATTAATTGTGGTCTTTTTTTCACTGCTGTTTATGCCCCTACTCTAAGATGAAGAGTACTTGAAAATAAAATACTGTGAGATAGAAATTTTATAGACACAGGTTAATACCCTTTTAATAAAACTTCTTTGGGGAGATTTCGCTCCCTAACTTCTAATCTGTTTTCAGCACAAATATCCAGTGAGCAAAAGATTTGTTAAAAATAGGTTTTGCATCTTACTGACTCCCAGGGAACAGAGAGTGTATAATAAAGCGTTTTTAGGGATGTTGAATACACCTGTTTTCTTCTGTTATTGAAGCTTTGGAATTCTTCTCCTACCTTTTGTTTAGAAATGTATATGAATGTGTGAGGTCCTAGTTTATGTCAGGCTGGGTCTTAGGACTACAGCGAGGGGCAAGAAAGTTCTGGCTCCTGGTTTCACAGTATCCTCTGAAAAGTGCCTCTGTCCTCTGCAGGGTGCGGCTGCGTCCTGGGTGCAGCCCTGGTGAGGACGGAATAGATGGGCCCCCCAATCCATCTGCTGCTGGACCGCAATTTCCTGGCACCACAAACAGCATTACTGCATAGTCCCGAATACTGATGACGATGGTTTCTTTTATCCTTAGTATTACTATTACTATTGCTGTTATCATCAAATACAATAAACTTTATAATTACTATCTGACATTCATTAAGCCTTACAAAGCACAGCCTCAGAACAGGCTCCATCAAAGGTTTATAATTTAGATAGGTAGAAATGGAAACTCCACCTAAGACCCACATTTTGAGAGGCCAGAATCTGTTTTTTCCACCACAGTTTGCTTTTCCAAAGAGTGTACAAAATTACTCACTGATTGTGTTTGCAAGCCCTGGGTTTGCTTTCTCTGTAAGTAGAAGGATAAGCTTTGAGAGAGTGCTCTATTGCTTTTCTCAGAACTTCTTGGAATGTAGTAAGTGCTCAATAAAAGTGTGTTGCCCACTTAAACTGAATGACATTACACATGTGGTCCAGGTAGCATATTTTATTTAGGGTTAAAATGTCACTAAAACATATACTTATTTGTTAAATGTATTTCAATAGTTAAGTTCATGCTATATGATATAGATTAAATTAGGCTCTTTCAAATAGTGCTTCACTGATTACCAACTGTCATAATACTAAATATTATGAATTGTCATGATCCTAGTATCACCAAAGAGGTGATATCTCACCAGCCACTATGATAACCACAGAATGTACAGACATTCCAAAGCAACTAATTGGGTAAGTAATCCCGTGAAAGGACCGGCTTGCAGTGCCAGCTCAGCACATGATAAGGCCTCTTTTCCAATCTCAGTGCAGAAGACTGAAAATATTTCTCCATTGCAAATATTAAATGTGCTTGAAAGATAAATTTAAAGAGAATCTTTTGAGTATACACTAAGGGTGACCGTATGGAAGGGTACAGGTAACTTTAAATAGTGTTAAACTTCCTGAGTTACAAGAAGAATTACTATTGCTTGCCTAACTTTCATCTCTAAAGAGTTCCACTGCTTATTTATTTATTTTTATTGAAATATAGTCTAGAATCAAAAAATTAAAATAAAATAAATTATATTCATCAATGAAATTAAAAAAAAAAAAGTTCCACTGCTTTACTTAATAATTTAAAAGCTAGTTCATCAAAGTTTCTTAGGTCTTTCTGGTAAGAAATAACCAGACCTACCTCTCTGTGATACTTTCTGACACTGTGAGCATGATTTCCCCATTAAGAGCAACCTTAATTTGCTTGCTTGATTAGTCCAGGAATGTACTCGATAGATTCACCTGCATTTAGCTCACCTTTCCCCAAGTAAAACCAGATAAAAATACTGTGGCCGTAATTCTCCATTTGTCCCCCCAGATCCACACTTCACTCCTATTTGCCCTGCTCTGTGTCCTGGTCACTCACCTCCATAGACCACATCATCTAAGTTCCCGTGACTTCTGGCTTCTGGGTGAGCTTGGTCAGTGGGAGGCACCAGCAGGGTCTTGGAAGGAAGGAGAGAGAGCCTGGGATGTGGACGCTTCCACTCCTTCCCTTAAGGCCACAGTTTTGACAGTAGGGCCTTCCTCTGACCACAGGCAGGACCCTTCCAAACCTCCTGTCCTCACCGGATGCCAGTACCACCACCCTCCCCCCTTGCGCTTTTTTTTTTTTAATATAAATGTATTTAATTTATGTATTTATTTTTGACCGCGTTGGGTCTTCGTTGCTGCGCACAGGCTTTCTCTAGTTGCGGCGAAAGGTGGCTACTCTTCGTTGCGGTGCGTGGGCTTCAATAGTTGTGGCTCGAGGGCTCAGTAGTTGTGGCTCACGGGCTCTAGAGCGCAGGCTCAGTAGTTGTGGCGCACGGGCTTAGTTGCTCCGCGGCATGTGGGATCTTCCCGGACCAGGGCTCGAACCCATGTCCCCTGCATTGGCAGGCAGATTCTTAACCACTGCGCCACCAGGGAAGCCCAGCCCCTTGCCCTTTTAGAGCAGGTGTGGTAATAGCTTCCTCTGTTGCTAGTCCCTGGACGCCTCATCACCTCTTATTAGTTCTCTTAACTCTACCCCACATATCTCTAAATGTCCCTTTATTAAACTCACTTCAGTCACCCCCTTGAGTGCTCCATATGTGTTTCCTGCCAGGATTCCAACAAGCACAACTATTACTGAGTTCTTCACAGGATGACCTCTTTTCCCCACTATGGTCCTTGAATTCGGCATATGGTGGAATGTACTCATTGAAATAGTGAGTGAAGATGTATATATACAACAAAAATGTGCCCTATGTTAATGTAAACATCCTTGGAGCTGTAACTAGTCATGTATATATTTCCATTCTAACGCCAGCTATTTGCTAAACTCTTAGACCATGGCCTATGTTAACATTAATAGATGGCTCCTACCTTGGACATCAACTTGACTAGTTGCTATTACCATTTACTGAGGACGAAGGTTCTAGACTAAAAGTGACAGAAGGGTGAGGACTGTCACTTTCAGGGCTCTCTAGGCCAATACACAGACTCTTTTATGTTTTTAAAACAAAGATTCCTTCAGTAGCCCTTTCCACACCTACACGTACACACACACACACATACACACACACACTTCTCAAATCAGAGGGCTTGGTGTAGTGTTGGTCTCATCAAACTAACTTTGAAAATGCCCCTCTAGTCCTTGCCATCCCTCCCCCTTCCCACCCTGCCCAGTCTTGCCCACACTAGGTAAAAGGGCTCCTCTGGGAAGCTTCCTGAGCCCATACCCTCCCTTTCTGCCGGGCGTCTATTCTAATGGACCTTGACAATTGCTTTCGGCTCCTAATCTGAGTTCATTTTCCACTGACCTATAAGGTGTTTTGTGCCGTATCCATTATCACCAACAAACTTCCCAGTCCTGCTGGCCTTCTAACTTGTGACTCTAGTTGCCCCATTGCCATCGTGTATCCAGCCCTTGGGCCACCACATTACCACATTTTGGTTTCCTCGTGCTGCTTTCCTGATCCGTGACTAGATACGATACTTAGAGACTGAGACTTGCGTGCCACCTACTTAATGTCTGTGTCATCCAGACACTCCACATCCTACACCTTTCCTCCTGTTGCCACCAAGTGGTGTCTGAACTATCTGAGTAGATGAGCTCCATATGCCACTTTCTTAAACTGATACTCCCGGGACTCGTGTTCTTAAAGAGGTTGTAGAACAAAGGGTAAAATTCTGGAAATGCCACAGGAGGATATAATATGTATGTGTTCAAAGTATCCTACAAGGCAGCCAGTTGCTGCTTTGATGTGACGATCAGAAAAGCTGGTTTGACACTAACCTGTGGAAACGCCTGACAAAGCATTTTATCTCACTAGATCTGACTTTTTCCCATAGGTAAGGGTTAAGTTTAGAACTCAGTCTCTATCTAAACTGGTTCATTACAAATATGAGCAAACTATTATTTGATGACTGGAAGTGTATAATAGAGGCATGGATTACACAGAAGCATATATAAAGAATGGATGACACATCTTGCAGGCAAGTTCCATTCAGTCTTTAAGGTTACCACTAGATGAATCATTTTTCTGAATGTACTTGAGTGGCATAAGAGACATCACAAAATGAAGTCTCTTACTTAAGGGTAGTATATACACAATTATTAACTATGTAATAATTCAATTGAGTAAAGCAATACGTAGAATAAATTACATAACCCAGCACTCAATAACAGAGAATATATTTCACACATGAATAAATGCTGAATGTAATGTTCATTTATACTTTGTGGAATAATCATCAGAATTTCTGCCAGCTCATATCCCAAAGGAACCTCCTGCCTAAGGCCACCTCTGGTCTATATTTTGTCCCATGTAACCCTACCCGCCTTCTGCCATTGTTGAGTGGATGAGGAATGGTACCTGACCCAGGGAGACCCAAACCATAGGCTGTCCAAATCCCATGTCCTGGGGCCTCATGATGAACTGGCTCAATTCAATTCCTTTTGGGGGACTGGAAATAAGGACTCTGGGCTAGAGAGGCTAGTGAGAGCCAAAATTATGAGGGAGTAGAAACTCTGGGTGAACAGACGTATGAAGCATAGCTGAGTCACTTTAACAACAAAGCACTAGGTGATGAACCACATTCCCCTGATGCTGGGTTTCTTGATCCCGAATCACCCTCCCACTTGAGTATCTGTGAGGCTCAGCCATACTGCAGTCCTAGATCTTAGGGTCCATAATAACCATTTCCTTATACTGGCTTCTTCCTTACAAAGCTTTAACCAGCTTGAGTGGGTCTCTATTCTTTTTAACCAAAAAATGTCCTGAAGCCCTGATTAAAAAAAAAAAAAAAAATATATATATATATATATATATATATATATATGTATATACTCTAAAGGTTTAAAAAACAAAGTGAATATTTTTTCTCATTGCAAAAGAGGGAAGTCAAAATGGTCAATATAATTAACACGTGCTCAGTATCATAAAATACCTGCTTAACACTGAATTTCAGGGATGATGGCGTTGGAATTGGCCCCAGCATGTGACTGATACAGGTATCTGCCTAACCTGTGTGAAGTTTGAGGGAAAAATGAAGGGTTTTCTGCCACACACACAAAATATTTCTGCCCTAAAGTTTAATGCTTCAAACCCATAGCTTCACCCTTCATATTTAACAATTCGATTCTTTTAATACAAATAGCCCAGGAGCAAGAGAGGCTTAATTCTTGAAGTACTGGTAGTCATTTACACCTTAGTAAGATTAAAGGAGAGTTTTTGCTGAGGGCAAAGGAAAGACACCATGAGGGCTCCTAAAGAAAAGTGAAATGAAGACAGTACAAAGTAAGAAAAGAGCGGGAAGACGAGGGAGCTGACCTCCTACCTCATTGTTTTTCCTAAAATCAGACTTGTTAGTTTCAGGTAAAGACAAACTATTAGCAGAAACTTTCACTTGGCTCCTGCTTGTTACAAGCAAACCTTTGACTTGATTGGCCTATAAATCAAGCTCACAGTTGGTAGAACTACTTCCCCTTTCCCTCACCTGCATACTCTTCCCACTAAAGCTCATCTGTCACATTGCTTTTCTGGCTGTATAGGGCACCCCTCTTTTTACTGAGTATGAAAGACAGCAAACCCACAGGACTGTTAAGGATTCGTGCTTAGAACGCAGGATGAATCCCGTGTCTATTTGTAAAAGATAATTACAATCCAGAGTGCTAAAGGCAGTCATCCCAGCGTTTCATTTATTGTATTGGTAAACAGATGGTCCTCAAAGTGTTTAAGCACATTTGAACACGCAAGATCCATTATTTATTGCACGAGATGGCGAAAAGAGGCGGCACTTAGTGTGGGCCGTTAGCAGGTACGGAAGGATGCGAGCATACTGAGGCAGGTGGCTTCTATGCAGCTAAAGAGAAAGCTATCCTCTTGTCGCATTAGTTTTCTAGTCACAGAGCTGTTGGACCAAAGCAGACTTCCATCTCCACCGGAAGCACTTTCTAGATTTCTGTGTATGTGAAAGTGAATCTGTCTCTTTTTGTTTTGCCAGCATTCCTTGGCAAACATGCAAGTTTAAAAAGGGAAAGAAAAAAAACAAAAGAACCTGGTGTTGGTTACCAAAAGGCTGGTTAAATTTAGACTGTGAAGGTCCAGAGAGTGGAAAGTGATTCATTTGGAAATGAAAGGAGCAAAACATAACGTTCTTGAAAAGGAGTGCAGGCCTCAGCCCCATCTCCCCTCCTTCTTTATTATTGATACCTCTCTGCTTTTTGATCTCTGCACTCCTTTGTTTCGGCTTCCCAGGTGTCAAGGGAGAATGGCTAGCAGTGAGTCCTCTAGCTCCTGGCCTCCCTCTCTGGCTCAGCCAGCTGGATCACACTGAATTAGCCAAGTACTTTATTATCAACCCTCTCTACACATTCTGCTCCAGGTAATAAACGCCCAAACAAGAGAGCCGGTGCCTTGTGCTGCGCTGTCTGTGAGGTTCCAGGGTCCAGGCCCATCCTGCAGCTCAGCTCCGTGCCCTGGGAGGGAGCGCATCACTTTTCCTCCCTAGCCTGTAGACACTCCCAGCTCCGTTCAACCACAGTGGTTCTCTGACCCTGGAGCTGCAGATAACGGGGCGGCCGGGGAGCCCTCCGGAGGGCTGGGATCTCTCCCGCGCGGAGCCGACAGAGCCGAGCAGGAGCCGGTTGGGAGAGCCAGCCCAATTACCACGTTGGGAAGGATGTCGTGTTCCGTGGAAGCTGCTCTTGTTAACAGGCAGTGGGGCTCGGGGACCTGAGGCAAGGCCGTTCTGACAATGGGCCGGCGCAAAGCAGATCCCTGGGCCTGGTGGGGAAAGCCACAGGGTGGAATTTTTAAAAAATTATAAAGTGGCCACCCTTCAAGACTCATGTCAGAATAAATCATGATGTGAGCTGTATGGCCCTTTCCCCTATTAGTATATATCCTGAAATAAGTGGCTGCTTCACCTTCAGGGGAAATTAGATCCAAGTTGAGACTTCCAAAACCAGGGGAAATTAGATCCAAGTTGAGACTTCCAAAACCAAGCAAATTTTCTCAGCAGAATTGTCTTCTGCCTGCCCTTTTGCCTTTTTCAGGAAGAAGTTGGGTTGAGCTCTTGGCTCCCAGGCCTTCCCTCTGGTTGGGGTTTGGTGGGCGCTGTACCTAAACCCAATAGACTTGAGTTCTGCTCTGTCCCTTCTCTACTAGCGCACTAGAGGGCCTTTTAGGGTGAACAAGCTCGCAATGTCATAGAATTGTAAAAGCACTTAAGAAAATTTGGCTGAAGAAACTAGCATTTCAAAGATAACACTGCCTTAATGTAAATTAAGGGGAATAAAATCACCTCTAGGCAAGGTTAACATTCAGGGTTGATGTGCAGCCCCTTTTTAAATCAAGATACGATTATTTTTTTAACATTCCTGATCTAAGTATTAGGGGCAGATTCATGAAAGTTGAGAGGGGATGAGTAGATCAAATCTCATTGCATCAACATTAATAGTACTTATTATCAGAGAAGGAGCTCTGGGGTGAGTGATGGGGGTGCCCTCCTCCCCTGCCTTTCTACCTCCAAATCGGTAAAGGACTGAAATGACAGAAAGGAGTTTGTCTGGTCACAGAAGCCTAGACTGCAGCATTTAGATAAAAATATCAATGGCAAAATACTGCTAAATTAATCCACCTTCTTTTGATTATTGATGTCCTACTGTTTTGTGCCTGAAACAACACACAAGATGCATCAGTCATTTATAAATTATTCATTCAGTTATTTTGGCTTTCAGTGCCTTTCCATTTATCAACTGATAAATGTACAGAAGATAAGAAGGGGAATTTTATAGTCCCTTGACATTTACCTTTGACATGATTTTCATATTTAATAAGGGGAAAACACTAATGAAATACGTTTGACAACACCAAAGGCATCACAGATTAACACCAGCGGACCGCATGAAATGAGCCACGGGTATCTGATCTCCCGGCTTTGGCCAGGAGCTCCTAGAAGCTCACCAGCTCTCTCCTGTCATATGCTTTAAGCTCTCAGCTATGTCTGCCCAACAGAAGTGGGCATAATTGCGGTTTTTGCTTTTGTTTTGTTTGTTGTTTATTTATTTGTTTGGTGTGAAAAGTTTTACTATGTGGCCTAAACAGGGGGAGGCATTGTTTATATTTGGGGGTTTTAGCTGGGTGGTGGTCTAAATAGTTGTATTTTCTAAAATGTATCTGCCAGGCAAATTGAATGGGTCTATAGGGAAGAGATTTGCCTAGTGGTTTTGTTATTTATGCCAAAGCAGCTCTCTTGAGAATTCATGCCAATCTCTCCCCATGATTCTTGAACAAAGTTGCAATGGATAACCCCTTGGCTACCTACCTCTCCACCATAACCAGATCTTACCTCTGCCTGCATCTCACTTACCTTCTTGCTTGCCTTTCCATTCGACTACCCTTCCCTGACTAAAATTCATATGCGGGGTGATCTGGAGAGGGGCAAGGTCACAGGTTATCAGATGACCCTCAAGGGACTGATCTAGGATCTGGGTTTGGGGCAGGAATTGTAGCCAAATGGAGTGGGTTGCAGAAGTTGAACTACTGGCTCTGACCAATCCGAGGTCAAAAGAGATAACAGTGGTAGTAGTTTCCTTCATGTTCACTAACTAACTGATTTATTTAAATGCTTCCCCTACGTCCAAAAGCTTCATCCACATAACTTTGTAAAATATATAGACATGTTATGAGAATAACCTAAATGGATTCCAGAAATGAGGTCAGATAGATAGACAATTTTCATTTGGCTGGCCTCTGGAAGGAACTAGGGATGTAAAAGTCATCTAATTTTAGAGTAACTGTGATACTGGACAAGAAACCAGGAATTCAGGAATAATACCTCACAGGTGAATTTATCAGGATCATTTAAGTGAAGTACATGATAATGTTTGTAATCAACAATGTTATATAACTATTCATTACTATTTCACTCAGAATTTTGTGATTTCCTTGAGAAAAGGAACCAAATTACACTCACATTAGTATCCTCATAACTTAGCACAATGTCAGGCAATTAATAGGCATTCAATAAATATATGTTTTACCTATTCAGCATTTATTAAGGGCTTACCATCTGGCAGGTACTGTATTAAACACTTGGCATGAATTATTTTATCTCATCAGCCTCACAATACTATCAAGATTAGTTCTCAATACTATAAATCACTTAGAGATTAGGGAAATAAGATTTAGGGAGGGTAATTTTCCTAGGGTCCCACAGGACTAAATGGCAGAGCTAGGGTAAAAACACAGACAATCAGACACCAGAGCCCACACACACCACCTTCTGGACTAAACATATGACTCTAGAAAAGTGTGAAAGGCAGGTGCTGGGTCAGAAAACCAGCACAAAGCTGGCTTGATGCTTTTACTAAGTCACTGGGCTAAAGTTTGTTAAGTTTCTTACGTATTATCATCCCAAGGGGCTAAAGCAGGAGTCTCTGGAGGTATATAGAAAATGAAATGCACAAGTCAATACTTGTACTTTTGTATCTAACAGCCACTGTGGAGAACAGTATAGATGTTCCTTAAAAAACTAAAAATAAAACTACCACACGACCCAGCAATCCCACCCCTGGGCATATACCCAGAGAAAACCATAATTCGAAAAGATACATGCACCCCAATGTTCATTGCAGCACTATTTACAATAACCAGGACATGGGAGCAACCTAAATGTCCATCAACAAAGGAATGGATAAAGAAGATGTGGTATATATATGTAACGGAATATTATTCAGCCATAAGAAAGAATGAAATAATGCCATTTGCAGCAACATAGATGGACCTAGAGATTGCCATACTGAGTGAAGTAAGTCAGACACAGAAAGACAAGTATCATATGATATCGCTTATATGTGGAATCTAAAAAAAAAGAGGGTACAAATGAACTTATTTACAAAACAGAAGTAGAGTCATGGATGTAGAAAACAAACTTATGGTTACCAGGGGATAAGGAGGGGAAGGATAAATTGGGAGATTGGGATTGACGTATACACACTACTTTATATAAAATAGATAACAAATAAGAACCTGCCAAATAGCATGGAACTCTACTCAGTACTCTGTAATGTCCTATATGGGAAAAGAATCTAAAAAAAAAAAAGAGTGGATATATGTATATGTATAACTGATTCACTTTGCTGTACACCTGAAACTAACACAACATTGTAAATCAACTCTACACCAGTTAAAATTTAAAACAACAACAACAACAACAAAAAAAAACCTTGTACTTTTGTTTTTATAATGGCAGGGGGAAAAAAATCACCCAAAAGCAATACATAGAAAAAAAAACAAAAACAGAAAAGCAACTCTAAACTCTTTCTTTAATAAATCATTTAGAGTTGTAACACTACAACTCTAAATGATTTCTTTAAAGAAATAACAAACACCAACTCCCAATGAATCAGGAAGAGATGCCAGATGCAAAGGTCAAGCTATTGAGAGAGAAGGCCCTTGGCTACAGATCTCAGCAAGGCCAACGGGCACATTTCTTGAAGGCGAGTGGCCCTGCCTGAAAGGTAAAACCAACCACCATGTGTATTAGTTATCTATTGCTGTGTGACCTGTTACTTTATAACTTAGCGGCTTTAACCATCATCATCTGTTGTCTCACAGTTTCTGTAGGTCAGGAATCTGGGCATGGCTTAGCTGAGGCCTCTACTTCTGGATCTCTCCTGAGCTGCAATCAAGGTGTTGGTTTCCAATTTATGTTAAGACTTCCGCAGATTGGTCTTAGGATAAAGCTTATGTTCTCACTATGAAAAAACAATTTAAAGTAGCATTTTTTTTATGAAGGTATTTTTTCCCATTATTTATTTATTTATTTTTGGCTGTGTTGGGTCTTCGTTTCTGTGCGAGGGCTTCCTCTAGTTGTGGCAAGCGGGGGCCACTCTTCATCGCGGTGCGCGGGCCTCTCACCGTCGCGGCCTCTCTTGTTGCGGAGCACAGGCTCCAGACGCGCAGGCTCAGTAGTTGTGGCTCACGGGCCTAGTTGCTCCGCGGCATGTGGGATCCTCCCAGACCAGGGCTCGAACCCGTGTCCCCTGCATTGGCAGACAGACTCTCAACCACTGCGCCACCAGGGAAGCCCTATGAAGGTATTTTAAACAAAGATGTAAGGTGACTTTTCCCCTCCTGCCTTTCTGTCTGTTTCATACTCCTGAGACAGCTCCTTAGTCCCCGAGCTTGGCATGTCCCTATCAGTCACATCCTGGTGAGAGGCTGGATGAGATCATGTCCAGTCATTAGTGCCTGCCAAACTCAGGACTGAATAAACATAGATCAAATCTACCCCAAAATACATGGAAAAACAACAAGGTCACCATTCATGAAGCTAATTAGGTAGTATATTTTTGTCAGCGTATGCTTATAAAAAGAAAATGTACTATTTTATGAAACCAAGACAGAAAGGAATTCATGCTGCTGTGGTTAAAATTTGTGGGTGAAGGGTTATCATTATAACTTTCCAGATGGAGGCAGGTTTTTGAACCTCCCTGAGCCTCAGTTTCTTAATCTGTAAAATGAGAATAACAATAAATGGAGTTTTACTGAAGATGAAGGAACTGAGCATATAAAGGACAGTTAATAAGTGAGCGCTTCCTTCTGTCTTGTAATAAAGTTATCTTGTTGACCTCTAAGATGTCAAACAAGAGGGAAGGCATCCTAAGGTCTGTTTCTCTGTCTCTCCCTCCCCCTCCCACCCCTTCCCTCTTTTCTGGTAGGTGAGTCCAAGCATCCGGGCATCTGTGGTCATATGACAGCTACCTTAATTATAAGTTTGGATTCATGGAATGGGGAAAAAAAAAAAGTCACGAAAAGTTGACTCTGTGAAGTAAAGCCTAAAAAATTACAGTGGGAACAAGAATTATTCTAGTGCTTCCTGGTGACTACATACTGTTTAGAAGGAGGATAATCTTGAAGGAATAACATGTGGATCAAATGTGAGCTACACCAGGCGCTCAGCAGAGATGGGAGTATCTTCTTTCCTGTTACGTTTGCCCAGCCAAGTTCAAATGACGTAAAAACATACAACATAACTCTCCTCAAATAAGAAAAGCTTGTGTGTGTATATTTCATTTACATAGTCACTGAGTTTAAAAGACCTACACCTTACATTGTAAAGTTTCAGCCTTTAAAAATGACTTCTGCCTACCTGAATGAACAGTAATATATAATCAAATTTTTCAGGCCTGAAAGATATGGACACAATCCAGCTTTTACCAATCCTAATTTAAGTTTCCTGTTCTTTTTCTTAAGTACAATGGCAGCCAAATGAAAGAAGAGAATCTCCTTCTACCTAATTAGCACCACCCAAATGATCCTGAATTTGTTTCTCAAAGCTTTGGACTTTTCTTGACACATGATTTTCATTGTATCAATACCACTGAATTAACTCTAAGTGCATCGAGAGATCTCCTGACTCTTCAAATAGGTTCATTTTCAAGGGCTTGTTTCTTGTCTCATCCACATTTATCATATTCTCCCCAATATCCATACCTCCTCATAATGTCTCTATTCCTTTAAGGCCACCAGCCTTTCAGTTACTCAGGTAACTTCTTGCCTGGCTCCTTTTTGCTGTATTACAGGCACAGTAAGCTACCAAGTCCAACTGATTCTACCAGTGGAGAAGGTGTACATCCCACCGTACCTCTTCCTTCCCACCACCAAAGAACTACTTCAGACTTTCATCACCTTCTGGCTTGTACCATTTTCAACAATTTTTTCTCCAGGGATTCTGCTTCTTTTTCCATTTCTAATCCACTCCACAACCTCTAGATTACAATTCCTAAAAGCACAACCTTGAATAAATCACTCCTGGCACAGTCATTCCCTCAAAACATTTTAATGACACCAATTTGGCCTCTTAAAACATTTTAATGGCGTCTAAGTAAATACTGAAGGCCCATGGTTAGCCAACCTCATTTTACACTTCCAGACTTTTCTCCACACCACTGCCTTTTTCTCACACCAAAGTCCAACTAAACTGTTCAGCATGCAAAACTACACCGTGCTTCCCGTCCTCTGTGCTTTTCCTGCTTTGTTCTTCCTGCTGCTTCCATATATTCTTCCTTTCTTCTCTACCTCCCCTCACTACTTGAAATATTAGTCACTCTTTAAAATTTAACATAAATCCTGGGAAGGACTGCCTGGTCTCTGGAGTTAGAAATAAGTTTGCCTTCCTCTGAGCTTCCAGACCATGTTGGATTTGTCTTTCCAGACTCAACCATTCATTTGAGTTATTTAGGTACACATCTATATTTTCCTCTTATACATAGATATGCTCCTCAGAGTCAAGATCTGCCCACTGGGAGATAATGCTCCATGAATCTTATGCTCCTGCATATCTTCCATGCGGAGACTCTGGCTGCATTTGTTTCAGACGATCTTCGCAAGGATGATGGTTGCAGAGCAGTCTTGGAAGACAGAGGTCATATCTCCCTTCGGACCACAGTCGGGCGTGCTTACTTCCTCCAATAAAAGATTCAGGCTTCCAGAGCTCAGAGTTCCTCTCCTGTAACACATCCCACTGTAGGTATAGGTATCGTCTGGCCCTTTTTACATTGTCCTTTGGGGACTGAGGCTCAGGGAACCAGCCCAAATGCTCATACTGTGGCTACTCCTGTTGCTGTGAAAAATCAAGTTTTTTGTCCCTGACCCAGGAGCCTCGTGCCTTCTGCAGCACCTGTGAAACTCAGGCAGACTCTGGGAGATAAACTCTACAGTAATCCCCATGGTCCCTATCTCTTCATATTAATGCCCTGTGCTGTGCTCTCCCCTTGAGCGTGGGTAAGAGCTGTGAGTTGCTCCTAACCAGTAGGATATAGGAAAGGTGACAGGATGTATGTGATTATATGTACATGATTATGTCACATATATTAGTAATATTTGTCCTACAATTCTGTCTTCCCTTGCTGGCCTTGAGGAAACAAATGGCCATTTTGGGAAGGACCACATAGCAAGGAACTGAAGGCAGCCTCCAGCTGAACCAGCAAGAACTGGGGCCCTCCATCCACAGCCTGCAAGAAACTGAATGTTGCCAATAACCACGTAAGCTTGGAAGCAGATCCTTTTCTAGTTGAGCTTCAGGTAAGAACCCAGTCCTGACAAATATCTTGATTTCAGCCTTGCAGAGGACCCAGCTAAGCCATACCTAAACCTAAGCCCCATAGAATCTGTGAACTAATAGATGTGTTGTTTTGAGCCACTAATTTTGTGGTTCTATTGTTACTGAGCAGTTGATATGAATAACAAGCTTACTTGGTAGCTTGCAAGTAGGGTAAAATCTCAGACCCTTCACAGTCCTTGACTGTTTTGGCAGCAAGGATTGGATGCTGACAGACATGCGGCTTTTTGGAAGAGGAAGTAGGAGGGCCTTGCGGGATAATTGATGGGAACTGAGGAAAGTCCATGGAAATAGGCAGTAAACATGTTGACCAAATTGTATGGTTAACCAGGCAATAAGTGATCCTCTACTTTATTACCTGTTACTGAAGAGAAATTGTCTGCAACCTCCAACCCAATGGTTATAGGCTAACTCTCAAGAAGCAGATTCAAAAACAGCAAGCTGAACAGTGCCCTGATTATTGCTAACTCTCCTCCCGCAAGGGAAACTTCCTCACCAATCTGACGGTCAGCCTCGCATCTGACCCACTGGAACAACTAATACTAAGGTTCATCCTGGTGGGGACCAAAAGTGCTGACTTCTATCAGACAGCAGTTACAGAGACACCCACTTATACTGTGCATTAACGGAGGGAAATTTGCAACTACTACGGACAGGAATCCATAGCATTATGGTCATACCCAAAAAATGGCATTGATCTCTTTGGGGGAAATTTTATTCCTCACTCCATTGCCAAAAGCAAAGCTGACGCTCAATGGAACCCTTGGGCATGGGCGTGGTTCACAGACAGATGAGCTACATTGAAGCCCAGCTGTGTCCACGGAGCTGCTGCAGCTGCCCAGCTTCAATGTCACCTTTGAAAAACTAAAAATGCACATGCTTACTCTTATCTCAAGTCTATTCTCACAGTTCTAGCCACTATTCCCCTTGACGAACTATGTTATATTTTTACTGGCTTTTCGACTGGAGCCAATGGCCTAACTGTTTGGTCTGTGCACTTAGAAAACTATAGACTGGCAAATTGAAGACATTCATATTTAGGGCCATGGAATGTGAAAATAAATCATGCTGCTAATGGAATCATGTGTCCCTCATGTAGGTGCCCATGTAAAGGATTATTCTCTGATGAAACGAGTAGAATCAAGCTGCTGATTGCGTCCGTACCACCCAGATTGGCACCGTTGCTACCTGAAATCATCATCTTACTGGACATGGCAACACATCTACCATCTTACACTGGGCCAAAAATAAAGGATTTCATGTCCTTGGAGGCAGAGTTATCACTGCATGACAAAACTTCTGACTCTTTCCAAAAGTTGACCTGACTATCTTACAGTGAGGGAAGCAACATTGAACAGGGTGTGGCTTCCATCCATTCCTGGCAGGTCAACTTCATCAGACCTTTAACTCCCTCTCAGTATAGGTGGTACCTCAGTGCTGCTGACACTTTTTGGTTTATGGTGTTACTTTTCCAGTCTGATCACCAGAATCTAGCCACAGTGTTGTTGTCTTTATAACTAAATTGAGTCATGTGTTTAGTTCTCTGGATCACTTGAATTCTGACGCTGCTGTGCCTTTATCACCAAAGCCACTCAATAATGGGCTAATAGGCAGGGTATACAGGGCATTGTTGAAAATAATAGTGCAATCAGCCAGCAAGTAGTGGAGCTTAACAGCTGAGTGTGGTCAGCGGATGAGACCCTCAAAGAAAGCCCTGCCAAAACCATTGTCACTCACAGTGACTGTGAGTATACCCAAGGCTGTGCTCACTCAGGAACAATATCAGAGAAGTAACACTGCAGGCAGGGAGAAAGAGACTCCACGAAAACAATTCAGCCAATTGCTAAAAATTAACAAGTAAATAAAAATAACGAGCCCCAAAGTGGGAAGGGAGCCACCAGCACTCAGAGCTGCTTTAATGTATTATATAAAATTCAGTTTCCAGCAAAAAGTTATAAGACATGCAAAGACATGCAAACAGTAAAGTATGAGCCAAACACCAGGAAAAAGGCAGTTAACACAAACTGCCTGCGAGTGTAACCAGATATAAGATTTAACAGAAAAAGTCTTCAATGTTGTCATTATAAATATGTTCAACTGTCTAAAAGAAAATAATATTAAAGAAATAAAAGTAAGTATGATGACAATGGACAACGTTACATCAAATAGAGACTATCAATACAAAGATAGAAGCTATAAAAAAATAATCAAATGGAAACTCTGGAGTTCAAAAGTATAATAACATAAATTAAAAATTCACTAGAGAGACTCAGGAGAATATTTGAATGGCAAAAGAAAGATTTAGCAAACCTGAAGATAGATCAATTGAAAAACAAAAATAAAGAAAATGGAAGAGAGAAACGTCAGACATTATAAAGTGCACCTACATATGCACAAATGAGAGTACTAGAAGGAGAGGAGAAAGAGGAAGTAACAGAAAACATATTTGAAGAAATAATGGCTGAAAACTTCTTAAATGTATGGAAAAATAATAATCTATACATCCAGGAAGCAAAACAAACTCCAAATAGGATAAACACAAAGAGATCCACAAACAGACTCATCAGAGTAAATATACTGAAAGTCAAAGACAAGGAGAAGCTCTTGAAAGCAGTAAGAGGAAAACAACCCATCACTTAAAAGGAACCCCAATAAGATTAACAATGGATTCATGAGCAAAAACAATGGAGACCAGAAAGCAGAAGGATAATATATTCAGTGTTCAAAAAAAAAAAATCTGTCAACCAAGAATCCTAAACAGAAATCTATCTTTCAAAAATGAAAGCAGGGGCTTCCCTGGTGGCGCAGTGTTTGAGAATCTGCCTGCCAATGCAGGGGACACGGGTTCGATCCCTGGTCCAGGAAGATCCCACATGCCACAGAGCAACTAAGCTCGTGTGCCACAACTACTGAGCCTGTGCTCTAGAGCCCGTGAGCCACAACTACTGAGCCTGCGTGCCACAACTACTGAAGCCCACGCGCCTAGAGCCCGTGCTCCACAATGAGAGAAGCCACTGCAATGAGAAGCCCGCGCACCGCAACGAAGTGTAGCCCCGCTCGCCGCAACTAGAGAAAGCCCGCACGCAGCAACGAAGACCCAACACAGCCAAAAATAAATAAATAAATTTTTAAAAAAATGAAAGCAAAATAAAGACATTCTCAGATAAACAAAAACTGAGAGAATTTGTTACTAGCATATCTACCTTATAAGAAAAACTAAAGGAAGTTCTTCAGGCTGATGTGACCACAGACAGTAATTAGAATTCATATTAAAAAACAATGAGGGGGCTTCCCTGGTGGCACAGTGGTTGAGAGTCTGCCTGCCAATGCAGGGGACACAGGTTCGAGCCCTGGTCTGGGAGGATCCCACATGCCGCGGAGCAACTGGGCCTGTGAGCCACAACTACTGAGCCTGCGCGTCTGGAGCCTGTGCGCCGCAACAAGAGAGGCCGCGATAGTGAGAGGCCCGTGCACTGCGATGAAGAGTGGCCCCCACTTGCCGCAACTAGAGAAAGCCCTCACACAGAAAGGAAGACCCAACACAGCCATAAATAAATAAATAAAAATTAAAAAAAAATAAAAAAATAAAAAAATAAAAAATAAAAGGTGCTTAATAAATGTCAATTGAATTGATGTTTAAAAAAAAAAAACAATGAGCATTGGTAAAGGTAATTAGGTAATTATAAAAGACCATATAAATAACTGTTTTTTGTTGGGTTTTTTAAATTTATTTTTTAAATTTATTTATTTTTGGCTGCATTGGGTCTTCATTGCTGTGCGCAGGCTTTCTCTAGTTGCAGTGAGCGGAGGTTACTCTTCATTGTGGTGTGCGGGCTTCTCATTGTGGTGGCTTGCCTTGTTGCAGAGCATGGGCTCTAGGTGCACGGGCTTCAGTAGTTGTGGCACGTGGGCTCAGTAGTTGTGGCTCACGGGCTCCAGAGGGCAGGCTCAGCAGTGGTGGCGCACGGGCCCAGTTGCTCTGCGGCATGTGGGATCTTCCTGGACCAGGGCTTGAACCCATGTCCCCTGAATTGGCAGGTGGATTCCTAACCACTGTGCCACCAGGGAAGCCCCCTAAATAACTGTTTGTTCTCCTTTCTTAGCTTATTTTAAAAGCAGTTGTATAAAGCAATATGTATGTAATATATTGTTGAGCCTATAACATACGGACACGTAACATATTTGCCAATAACAGCGCAAAGGAGGTGGATAGGAGCAAAGCTGTATTAGGCTAAGGAAACGTCTCCAGAGGGTAACTCAAATTCAGAAGAACAAATGAAAAGAACCAGAAATGATAAATACAAAGGTTAATGTAATGAAAACTATATTTTGAGGTGATAAAAATGTTCTAAAATTGACTGTGGTGATCGTTGCATACATCTGTGAATACACTAAAACCATTGAATTGTACATCTTAAATGAGTGAATTGTATGGTATGTGAATTACATCACAATAAAACTGTTTTTATAAATTTATAAGTAAATAATATATCTGACTCAACTTTCACACAACTTAGTGAGGCAGTTTGGTCACTGAATGTGGCCGGATCCGGAAAATGATCATCTCTTCTCAGATGCTTCCTGGGAGATGATCAGAACAAAAGGTATAGAATCTTATATAGATCTATTTTGGGGGTTTTTTGTCTTTTTGAGTTTTATTTATTTTTTTATATAGCAGGTTCTTATTCATTATCTATTTTATACATGTTAGTGTAGATATGTCGATCCCAATCTCCCAGTTCATCCCATCACACAGATCTGTTTGGATAATTCAGGATTCTACCCCAACAATTACTGGATGTGATACTTCTTTATCTCTCCCTTAATGGTGACCTCAGGCTGGCCTGTTTGTGTCACCCTCTAAGTAGCACCCAGCCAAAATGGGGACAAAGGAGTTCAAACTTAATTCTGGCCCAGCCACCTGGATTCTCTTATCATATCAACATAGTTTTACACTAAAAGGATAATGACCACTTGCTTGCTGAGTCCCTCTAAAGTGGTCCACATGGGTCACAAAGGGTCCCTAATAGGTCTCTGTAAATTTTATAAAAACGTCCTTGCTTGTTTTATACCTGACCTTTCCAGGCAAAATGTATGGGTTGAGTAGAGGATGAATAAAATATAGGCGAAGTTATATCTCCTTTAATAGGACACATCAGTTTCGTGGAGGTGTAAGTTGATCAACAACCCCAACACCTGGAGAGGGAAAAACTTAGACTTGGGAGGTATTAGGGAGGGAGGAATATTAATGATCTTTGTTTTTCAGGACTGCCCTGAAGACTTCTTTGCTGAGAAAGACCGCCTTGTGTAGGTCTCCCAAAATATTGTAAGCTCCAAAACTTTAAGTGACTGCTGGGTCTGGCGTCATCCATCTCCACAATTTGGTTATCATTTCTCTTGGCTTTACCAAGAGTTCCATCAGAAACAGCAAGGCATGGCTATAGCTTCCTGCGCCTCCCAAACAAAACACCTGTCACCCCCTCCAGATGGCTTTCCAACCCCCATTCCAGTAGCCATTGATCCATCAATCATTCCAGGACACAGAAAAATGACACGTGGCTGGTGGCATGGACAAACAGGACAGGTGGACTCATTGCCCTTAGGCAGTCCCTGCAAAAACAATACTGTGCTCTAGTATTTGAACCACACTAGGAACCTAAGGTCAACCAGTTGGCTAGAAGACCACATTGGAGGTGCTGTCCACCTGTGCCTCCAAACTGATAGAAATCCAACTTGGGAGTCCCCCAAATTGTAAACAACAATTTATTTCCAGGAATACCATATGTGGAAGCCAGTATTATCTTGCCTTCCTCCTGAAAACATGGTGACTTACACCATAGCTGGAGGGGTTGGTGGGTGGGGGTCATACAAAACCTTGAAGTGTTTAAAGAAACTCCACCAGTAGATCATGTAGCTCTCAGGTGACTGTGGAGATCTATCCTAATGAGCCTACCAGGGACTTACTCAGGGGAGCATGCCAGAAGGGAAACTGACCTGTTATTTATGCTCACTCTACAAGAAGTTATCCCTACGATAGGAGTATTCCAATTAGAAAAGGTGATACAAATTTTGACCCTGATTTTAGTAGAAGTGTTCACCACTACCATTCAAGTCAGTATAGCTCACTGGCCAGTGTTGTTATGAATGATAGAATTGCCATAGGCTTCCTCTTTTCAGATGAAGGTAAAGTCTGTGCAATCACTAATACATCCTACTATACCTGGATTAACACCTTGGGCAGAGGAGAAAAACCAACATGGAAAACTAAAGGAGAAAGCTACCTGGTTTTCTAAGGTAGATAGATCTTGATAAGTCATCAAAGGATTCAGTCAGCTAATTGAGTCTGGGACCCTTGAGGTCATGGTGGGTCAGTACTGCAGGTTGGCCTCATCCTGCAGCCAGGATGCCCTCTTAACAGAATGGATCCCTATTGATAATAGTTTTGAGTAAATGCTGCATGAGATAAATTGAATCAATCTGGTCCCAGCCTTGGTTGGTCAGTTTAATCAGAGTGGCAGTTGGAGTGACATACACATGAGTAAATTGACCAGAATCCAGAATGGTGTAGAAACAAGCAGTAGATACTGTGAGAAAACAATTTTCTATGGTTCTCTCTTGTTTCTGTACTTGACTGTTTTTGTTCCAAGATGTTTGTATAGTGAACAGCTTTGGAAGATAGGGATGCAGCCTCCCTTTGGAGCAAGGGGCAGGTAGCCTTACAGTCCAGTATAATAAGGATAATGTCTCCTTCCTAGACAAAGGGCAGGCATGCTTATTGCTTATTACAAAAGATTCATTCCCTAGGTTCAGGATTCTTCTTCTATAATTCAACCTACTACATGTGCGAGTGTCACCTGGCCCTCTTTATGCTGCTCTGTGACAACTGGGATTCTGGGAACAAGAGCAAATTCTGGCTACTGCTATTGCTGTGACTAATAAAATCTTTTGTTTCTGACCTGAGAGTCTCATGTCTTCTGCCAACTTCTATGAAACTGTGGCAGCTAAACTTGTTCATGGTTTGTTTACAGTTCTGGACTATGCCTGTGGCCCACTCATCTTTGCACACTCCATTTCTTCTCACTAAATGAATAAATAAAGGAATCTGTATTTGAACCACGTACAGACACCCAAAAATATAGATGCAGTCCGCTGGTCAAATTCATGCCTCTTATGAGATATATATTCTAAGCACAACATATATAATTGTGTATGGTCCATGGAAGAATGAAATATCACTTCCAAAATATATTCGCCCAAACAAAATTTTCAACATAGCATATCTATTCATTTCAGCTATCATGAAAGTTTTCCTAATCCCCACAGCCAAATGGGCTGTGACTTGGTCTTTAGGAGTCTCTATCATGGCTAAAATTAATGCATCAATGTCCAATACGGTTCATCTCATGCACATCAAAAATTCTCATTCTCATTCTCCCCCTCCTCTTCTTTTTTTCTCCCCTACTGTCTTTGCATTCTTAAGATTCTCTGCATACTAAAAAAGAATAATAATGATGACGTTTGAATCCTGAGTTAAAGGCTTATCAGAGTAGCTCCAATAATAACTTCATTGAACATATACATAAAACAAATCACATTAAGAGTAAAAACAGGGACTTCCCTGGTGGCTCAGTGGTTAAGAATCCCTCTGCCAGTGCAGGGGACATGGGTCCGAGCCCTGGTCCGGGAAGATCCCACATGCCACGGAGCAACTAAGCCTGTGCGCTACAACTACTGAGCCTGTGCTCTAGAGCCCGCGAGCCACAACTACTGAAGCCCATGCGCCTGGAGCCCGTGCTCCGCAACAAGAGAAGCCACCGCAATGAGAAGCCCGCACACCGCAACGAAGAGTAGCCCCCGCTCACCGCAACTAGAGAAAGCCCGCGTGCAGCAACGAAGACCCAACGCAGCCAAAAAATAAATAATTTTTTTAAAAAAGAGTAAAAACAGCTTTCTTTACCCCATATAAATATTTGCTTCCTCAGATAAAATGCTTGCTAACTTCCAAACCTTGTAGAAGAATTAGAAAGGCAATATGTTGTCTATCTTTAAGTAGGTTTTTTTTTTAAGCTTTCATTTAAAGATAATTATCAGTGGACCAAAATAGATTTAGAAAGATGATTCACCTCAGTTCAGCATCAATCAGATAAGTATCCTCCAGCCACAGTCCTAGAAGCTACGATCCAGTGTGAAATGGTTTGAGGCAGTTAGAGGTAGGCTGGGGCCGCAGTCACTTGGGAGATGTCTGGTGGAGGGTGTGCACAGCAGGAAGCCGTCCAGTGTGGGTAACGCAGCCGTGGGTTCCTTCCCGCCGCCTTACGTCTGTCCTGAAGGTCAGCCTCATTCTGGGGATCGTGCTGCTCGCGGCCACTAGACTCCATCTGTTCAGGATAGCATTGCTCACTGTTGACCTTCCTGGGCTTTGGGGTGAGAGGAGCGATGTCCATGGTCAAATCACACCACTCCCAAGGAAACAGTCCACGTTCCTTTAGAGATTCATGAGAGGTGGCCTTTCCTGTTGTCCCCTGAGTTTCTGTGTCAAGCACCTGAGTGCTGTTCAGAAGAGAGGGGAGGAGAGTGAGAAGCTCTTGCATTCCATGCAGAAGCGCTGAAATTACCCCTTTATCCATCCCACTGGGGCATCGTGAGGCTTCCTTAATTAAGGTTTGTCACTCTTTGAAACCTTCAAATGAAAGTTGCTGAAGAAGTGCCAGGTAGTGGTTACTGGCGCTTATCTCTCTCTCTTTGGTTTGTAAATCAGCTAAGAATTTTCACAGGGTCAAAGTTTCTCATGAAACTTGGGGTACCAAGTCACTCTCCTTAAAAATATATAGTCCCCTGTCCATTGATTTCCAATTCTGGGGTCTACTGGAAGCACACGCAACAAAAAAATCGAAGGTGAAAGTATGCTCAGGAGTCAGACCTTATAATAGTGACACTATCTGCATCCATCAAAATCACACTCCCAGACTAGGCCCTGCAAATCCTTCCCACCTTCTCACTGTTACTTTGTTTCTATTTGGACTATTTCCGTTTCCATGAGCAATAATGGGTCAGAAATAAAACTGTACACTGTGATTCCACTTTTCAGTTACACCTCTAGGACAGGTGTGTGTTCACCTTGCCAGTGAGGGTACTTTTCTTGCACTTGTTGATTTTACTGATGTGTGTTAGAGCACCTGTGAAATCATCATTTTTAGAAACAACTGTTTGCTGCCAGAAAACTAATCATCAAATTAATAAGCCCCAGAATCACAGAGCCCAGAGTCTGCCTCATTCTGTTGCAATAAGGATCACGTCTCACTTCCTTTTGAAACTCGATTATAACAAGCAAGGTTTCAAAAAGCTTAAAGGTCACCCTAAATGGCTCTGAAAGCCAAGCACGCCTGCCAGATATTGCTGGTACCGTAGAGCATGGAAGGAGGGATGGAAGCTGGGGTTCTCCAGACTTGCCTGAGCCTGCAAACCAGGCTAAAAGAGGGAGAAAAGTAAAAGGTTTTTGAGTCCTCTGCCCCCTTCTTGGAAGTTTTCAGATGCCATAGTTTAGACCAAAGAACAGTCTTGGGCTCATCTAACCCTGACCAAAATTGATTTTCCATCCGGCAGCTGCTCAAGCCCTGGGTTAGCTCATGCCCTGTCTCACAAAGCGCCTTTGCTAAATATGGTACCATAACCCATAGGGGACCTTTTTTAAAGTTTCCCCAAGAGTGACTGTATTCTCCTCCTATCTACCCCAGAGTTTTCTTTTGTCTGAAACTGCAACCTCATTTTTTGTAATCTCATGAATGAAAAACTATGAATATTTACTTTAGAAAGAATTTATGTGATGTGGCCACATTTGTTGATTTCTTAAATAAAGCTAAATTTCTCTCTAAAGTATGGTAAACCCTAGGGCTCAGTTCAGATAAGTGTGCTGTGTTTCACTGCCAAAAAACACATCCGTTTTTTTCTACAGTCACCATAAACCAACCACCCTAGAAAAACCTGCTTCGTTGTCCTCAAGGCGCTATTATTGTCCAGAATATTTTGCATGTAAGTGAACCCTGAGAGTTGTTCTTCCTTTCTTTTATAATTTGTCACTGGGAACTTCCATTTTTATTTATTCTTCCACTTTTAGCACCTGAGTACTTATGGGATCTGCAAAAGTACCTATTGAAATATGCAAATAGTATATAGCATGTGAATGTCAGATGCATGGAAATTAAATCAAATACAGGAGGGAAAAGGAAGCAGAGTGCATTAAAGCTAACTTTATGGCCCCAAGCTGTAGATAAATTGTGGTCTGTGGTAGTTAAACAACAGCTGTTCGGATTTAAAATAAAATTATGATAAGGATCCCCAGAAGATAACACTTCTTGAGGTAACAGCATTTACCTAAATGCATCTGTTAGCAACCAGCACTGACAAGAGTGTTTATGTGAAAGTTTATTCCCATTTGTTTGCCTATGTTCTATCATTCCCATTTCCAGTGGATAGCAGTTCTCATGGAGTGAAATTTATGTTTAGGTTCTAGTACAGCCTTTCCTTCCATGTCTAGGCAGGTAAATTTCTGCTTCTAGCTGGCTGTGGTCCACAATGGCAAGAGAATGTCATCAAGAAAGATAACACAGTTCTGTAGTGCTGGGGAGAGAACAGCGGGGCTCACACTCTTGTACCAGGGGTCCATCCAATCAAACCCAGTCAGTCTTTTTTTTTTTTTTTTAAGTGGTTCTTGTTTACATGTTTAATCTTAATAAACAGACCAACTCGGCACACTCATCTTCAGGACACGAACAAGGAGCAGCCAGCTGGGCGACACAGCGGAAGTCCGTCAGTCAGTCCTATACTCTTGGTGAGCAGCCTTTCTTTAAGAGCTTTACACCCAATAAAATTTAAACTTTTATATATTTTTCTTCATTTATTGTGCAAGAGTTTTATTGCAGACACATAGGAAACCACCCAGATGGAACTGCTAAGAGTGGAAACTGTCATTTCCCTGGACACCTCAAACCTATGTTCATCTTCAAACCCAGCTGATTATTTTCTCTCTCTCTCTCCTCACTGGTCCCATCTTTTGTTCCCTCAAGATCTTAAATTCTGTCCCCTCTCACCATGTTCACCACCATCATGTCCACCAAAGTGCATGCCCCATAGCAGAGAGGCTATATACCTAAAAATACATCTCTCCTCCTATATGTTCTTCAGTAAATAAAATATTTGCCCAAGCCAAAAGAATGCATACATTCTTTAAACAACCTATACTTTATTTGAAACATGATATTCATTTATATACTTTAAGGATATTCAAGAAATCAATTTTGAACTGAAAACGTTCCCACAAATCTTCAAGTCTATAGAGAGAGAAAATCTACATGTAGAAGCAGCCTCTTTGCCTGCCTGGAGCCAAGAAAAATCCTAATGGAGGATTTTCAAATACAAATGGATTTTGAAACACTTTGCTTTTTTCAAATGATTTTTTTAAAAATGGGTTGGTAAGGAAAGGTTATTATCAAAATAGTAGCAAACTTTTAGAAATATAATTAACTTTGTAAAATCTGTCAGTGAATTGAAATATTACAATTTGGGTTGTTTTATGATTTTCACTTTTTTGATAATAAAAAATTTGTTTGTTGACAATCTTATTGTTTGCTCTTTATAATATAAATAAACTTTTTTCTGAGCCAGGGCAAAGTCCATCTGACAATCACAGATTGGGTAATTTAATTGAAAATGTATTCTGCAAGGAGGCTTAATAATAGAAAGATACTCATCTGTTTATATTTAGCCGAATGGCTGAAGAAACAAAGTAGACTAAATATGCAACTAGATTGAATGTAAAGTAAATAGGAAATGCTATTGATTCACCTATATTCATTAATTAATTATGAATCGGTTTAAAATACCATGAAGTGTAATATGTTTGAGAGCCTAATGAATCCTCAGTATTACTCACATATAAGCTAAACAAATGAATAAATAATTATTGACATCGTGTAGAAAAATCAAGTGAACCAGATCACTGCTAGAAAACATAAAGCATTTACTTCACAAAAAAATTGCAATTGTCCTTTAAGATAATAAGACAATTAATAAAAATTATTGATTTATATTAAACATATAAATGTAATCCTTACAAGTAATTTTCTTATAGATAAATTATGCTTTCCACAGTTGTTAGCCAGAGTTTACAATAATCTAAATATTAAGAAAACCAAGACAAAAAATAGTCAGCTTTAAAGGCACCTGCCAATTTGTATGTTAGAAAATAAAAGCTGTCCGAGTGAAGGAAATGGCTTTGATCAGAGTTTAAAGCACCCTACTGGATAGCCTGCTTTAATAGCATTAGGAAAACAAAAGTTCTCTGCATCAAAGACAAGTAAAACGGGAAACCACAAACCCGGATGAAACTCCATATAACCTAATGGCTTCATATCTAGACTATATAAAGAACCTCTCTGCTACAGACTGAATGTTTGTGTCCTCCCAAAATTCATGTGTTAAAATCCTAATCCCCAATGCAATGGTATTAGGAGATGGGGACTTTGGGAGGTAATTAGGTCATGAGGATGGAGCCTTCATGAATGGGATTAATACTCTTATAAAAAGAGACCCCAGAGAGCTCCCTTGGTCCTTCTGCCACGTGAGGATACAGTAAGAAGATGGCTTTCCATGACCAGTAAGTAGACTCTCAGCAGACACCAAACGTGCCACCACCTTGATTGTAGACTTCCCAGCCTCCAGAACTATGAGAAATAAATTCTGTTGTTTATAAGCCACTTAGACTATTGTATTCTGTTACTGCTGCCTGAAAGGACTAAGACACTCCACAAATCTATTTTATGTTTTATTTTTTTAATTTAACTACAGTTGATTTACAATATTGTGTTAGTTTCAGGTGTACAGCTTCAAATTCTTTTCCATTGTAGGTTATTACAAGATATTGAATACACTTCCCTCTGTTATACAGTAAATCCTTGTTGTTTATCTATTTTATATATAGTGATATATACCTGTTAATCCCATGCTCCTAATTTATCCCTCCCCTCTCTTTTCCCCTTTGGTAGTAACCATAAGTTTGTTTTCTATGTCTGTGAGTCTTTCTATTTTGTAAATAAGTTGATTTGTATTCTTTGTTTAGATTCCACATATAAGCGATATCATATGATATTTGTCTTTCTCTGTCTAGTTTACTTCACTTAGTATGATAATCTCTAGGTCCATCCATGTTGCTGAGAATGGCAATATTTCATTCTTTTTTATGGCTGAGTAATATTTCATAGTATATGTGTAGCACATCTTCTTTATCCATCTGTTGATGGACACTTAGGTTGCTTCCATGTCTCAGCTATTGTAAATAGTGCAGCTATGAACATTGGTGTGAATATCTTTTTGAATAAGAGTTTTTGTCTTTTCTGGTTATATGGCCAGGAGTGGGATTGCTGCATCATATGGTAATTCTATTTCTAGTTTTTTAAGGAACCTCCATACTATTTTCCATAGTGGCTGCACCAATTGACATTTCCACCAGCAGCGTAGGAGGATTCTCTTTTCTCCACACACCTCTCCAGCATTTATTATTTATAGACTTTTTGATGATGACCATTCTAACCGGTATGAGGTGATACTTCATTGTAGTTTTGATTTGCATTTCTCTAACAATTAGCAATGTAGAGCATCTTTTCATATGTCTGTTGGCCATCTGTATGTCTTCTTTGGAGAAATGTCTATTTAGGTCTGCCAATTTTTGATTGGTTTTTTTGGTTGGTTTTTTTTTTTGATATTGAGTTGTATATTTTGGAAATTAAGCCCTTGACAGGTTGCATTATTTGCAAATATTTTCTCCCAGTCTTTTTGTTTTTTTGTTACAAATCAATTTTAAAAATACAAACAACCCAATAGAAAAGTGGACAAAATATGTAAACAGAGAATTTATGGAAGAGAACATTCAAATAGTCAAAAATATGAAAAAAATCTTCAATCATAAAAAGAATTACAGATATGAACATTAAAACCATGAGATTTCATAACCATCAGATTGATGAAATTTTTCCAATTCTAACAACACATTGTATTAGCAAATACATGAAATGACAGAAGCTTTTATGTACAAGTGATGGGAGTATAAACTGTTACATGCAATTTGGAGAAAGTTTGGCGTTATAGGTAGCAAATTTGAAACTACTCACAACCTATGACTCAGAAATTCCAAAGCTGGAGAAACTCTTGTACATGTGCCCAAGAAGATATCCTCAAGAATTTTCATAGCAGCATTGCTAATTAATGAAAAACTTAAAAAAAAACCAAAGCTCCATCAAGGATGTAATGTATAAAAAACTGTGATATAGTCATGAAAAATTAAAAATAGCTATAAAACATTATATATATATGTGTGTGTGTGTGTATATATATATATCAGCATGAATAAATCCCCAGACCATAAAGTTGAGAGGAAAAAGCAAGTTGGAAGGACAAGTACAGTTCAATAATATTTATATAAAGTTTTAAAATACATGCAAAAAAGCACTATGAATTACTTATTAATACTAACATATATTATAAAAATATAACAATATGTATGGAGATGGTAGACGCCAACTTCAGGAGACTAATGATCTCAGTTGAGGGGAGAGAAGAGGGCAAAAGGGTAGCGGCCTTAATTGGACTTGTAATGGTTTCTTTTTTAAGCTGAATGATGAGTACCTTGCTGTTCATCAGACTATTCATTATGATTTTTGTTTACTTAAAACACTTCATAATTGAAAAACAAAAATGCCATCTATCAGCCCCAACACAGCCTTTCTAGCTTCCCATTAAAATACATAAATGAAGGTAAATAAAAAGACAATGTTCAAAATAATGTTCGTATTAGTTTGCTCGGGCTGCCATAAAAAAAAAAAAATACACAGACTGGGTCTCTTAAACAACACAAATCTATTTTCTCACAATTCTGGAGACTGGAAGTCCAAGATCAAAGTGTTGGCAGGGTTGATTAATTCTGAGGCCTCTTTCCTTGGCTTACATATGGCTGCTGTGTCCTCACATTGTTTTCCCTCTGTGTGTACATCCTTGGTGTCTCTTTGTGTGTCCAAGTTTCTTCTTCTTATAAGGACACTAGTCATATTGCATTACGGTCCACCCATATAACCTCATTTAACCTAAATTACCTCTTTAAAGACCCTATGTCCAAATACAGTCACGTTCTGAGCTACTGGGGGTTAGAACTTCATCATATGGATTTGGGGGAGTACAATTTAGTCTACAACAATGTTGAAATCTAAGACCAATAGACAATTGATTCCTAGAATGTGGAAGGAAGTAACACTTACCACGAGGACGATGGAGCAGTTTGAAAATAAACGGTCGGTTACCCACGTTCTAGCTTCGGAACCCGAGCAGTCCTTCTCCACCCCTACCTCCCATTACGTATTCTCACCTGAAAAGCAAGGTCTAGCCACAGTGTCTGTATCCATGGAGAATGCCAAACCATTTTATAAAAAAAAAATTTTGTTTTTACCCGAAATAAGTAATACTTTCTATTTCTCTGAGACTTCAAGGTGATGTTTTCCCCTAATTCTGCAATATTTTTTTGTAAGCCTCCTGTTGGTATGTTTCTTTTTTCTCATTTTCATAAAAAGATAAATTTTGTCAGCTAGAGATAGGATCTTATTCTACCCCCACTCCCTCACTTCCCCCAGAGTTTATCCTGAGCCAATGAAATACATGGAAAACTCCATTTCCCAGAATGCCCCGTACCTGATAAGGACCACATCTCCCAGTATGCAGTGTACCTCCCGAAGTCTTCCCAACTGCCTGCACCATTTTCATTTGTTTTGTTTTTTAGTTAAATTCTCTAAATGGATATACAAAGTATAAAGGCAGAAATATCATCTGAGGTGGAATAAAAATCAAGCTGTCTTCAGGTTTTTTCCCTTCAGCCCTAAATGCCAAAATACAGTGCAACACTGTTTACAGAATTTTGAGAGAGAGAAAGAGATGAAAAAACAACAAAAAACCCTGTGATCCTCGAATTTATACCCTGTCAAGTTTTATTTGATGGCAGAAGGCAACAGAAAGAACCTCCGTCGTGGGGCAGTTTATCGGTCTTTACTAATTAAACAAAACCATAACTTTGCTTTTTCAATATACATTTTAAAGATACAGGAAAAATCATTACCCAAGAATGTTTTTTTCAAATTGATTCTGCAGCCAACGAACAGAGCTTTCCTCTGCAGTGCTTCACCCAACTGTTCCTTTGCTGCTTCTGAAGCTGTTAATTTCCCAACATCAGAAACGCTTTTTAAGCCACATGTTCTAGATTGACTTCTTTGACAATCACTTAAAACAAGAAATAATGCTGTTCTGTGCCAGCATTTACCAACAGTGACCAAACTTTTCACACGCCTGATACAAAAAGAGCTCTTTTCAAAAAAAAAAGAGCTCTTTTCGCCTTGCACAAAAGCAGAACCACAAGCACCAGCATGAAGGCCATTTTCATTGCCAAGTTTCTTGGATATTAATTTTTTTCTGCATCAGGAAGGGGAGGGTGGGACGAACTGGGAAATTAGGATTGACATATATACACTACCATGTGTACAATAGAGAGCTAGTGGGAACCTGCTATAAAGCACAGGAAGCTCGGCTCGGTGCTCTGTGATGACCTAGATGGGGGGGATGGCGGGTGGGGTGGTGGGAGGGAGGTCCAAGAGGGAGAGGATATAGGTATACATACAGCTGACTCACTTCATTGTACAGCAGAAGCTAACACAACATTGTAAAGCATCTATACTCCAATAAAAAAAAAAAAAAAGATGTATATTGAGACACCTAAGTATGGTTTTACACATACTTGGTCAAGACCAGTAAACTGACCTATTTCATATTTTATCTGACACAAATCCCCCTCTATTACCATCTTCCTTCTAAGACTTGAGAATATTTCTACTTAATTATGATTTTGAAGCAGTCTATTCAATGGTACTGTCAGGTTTCCTTTGTAAAGAACAAAATCCACCCTAGCTGGTTTAGCCAGAGTAGGGTTATTACAAGTTTTAAATGGGTTCCTGCATTGTTGGGAAGCCTGAGGAAACAGCCTCTGGGTTAGGTTTCAGGAATGACTCCCAAAGTCGCAAATCTCAGCCACCAAAGGAGCCTCTTCAGTGACGAGGAAAGCTCGCTCGTCGCAGAGGGGTAAGGAACCACCTCCTGAACTTCACCACCACCATCCCACCCAAGAAGCTTGCTATGATCTCCACCAGCCAATGGGCCTCCTCTCCACCCACCACCCACCCCCAGCTTGGTGTTTCAACAGCTACTGAGACTCCTGCTGTAGCAGAAAAACCAATTTCCCACCCACCTGTGCTTGCTAGGAAAATTAATCCACAGAAGCACAGCGTCTACCGCCCTTCCACCTGCCATATCTTAGCTGAATGCATCTAATTCATATACTTTCTGGAACCTAAATTACATTCAGAACCTTAGATACAAGGGATTCGGAGAAATGTACGAGAATACACACTAGAAAATGTTTGGAAAGGATATTGAGTGCTAATCTGTTATATCCACAATTATACAATCCTAATTGTATTCTTAAATAGATGATAGAAGAAGGCTAAGGACACATCATGATTCTAATGGTCCATTCGAGCTGCTTGTAACTGAGCATAAGGTTTACAATAGTAATAATTTTAATAATAATATCATTAATTGCTAACATTTGATTTCATGCTCTGTGCCAGCCAATATTCTATGTGCTTTATGGGCATTATGCCATTTAATCCTTATAACAGCCTTAAAGTATGAACTCTTTTTAGCCTTAATTTATAAATGAGAGAACTACAGCTTCAAGAGGTGAAATAATATGCTCAAGGCGACATACTGCTAAGTGATGAAACCAAAAGAGTCTAACCTGGACGGTTCTACCCCCAAGACTGCCTCTCCGCTGGATATTTTATTCAGTAGTTCTGAGGGGGGGTCCAGGAGACTATGCTTTTAATAAGCTCTCCAGGGTGATTCTCATGGACGAAAGTTTTATTAACGTCCAGTATCTTCCCATTTCAGATAATCCTGTGTTAGTTTTATAACCAGAAAAATGCTCTAAAAATTACAACATATGTAATTCTGCATATGCCATATGATCATTGCTGTGTAAATAATCTACACACTGCAAAAAGACTGAAAGTGTTACCAGGGGTGATCTTTGTAGTATAGTGAAACAAGTGAATGATGCTTTGCTATCTTCTACCTTTTGCATTTTCCAGGAGCTCAGCTATAAGGTTACTTTTATTTCACGTCTACACTGGTCAAGTTCCATCTCTCATTTCAGAGACCATTCACATTGGCATCCAAGTGTTAAAGACGTAGTCTCTTTTTGCTTGTTTTTTACTTCTTTTCTCTTTCCCTTCCCAATGCAATTTTAAGTTAAAAATCCAGAACTGAAATGCTAACTTAAAATTTCCTAGTCTTTTACTCAGACTAAGACAAGAAAAACAAAATATTGACCACATAAACTCAAGTATTTTATTTCTATTTAATACATTAGACACTGGTAAAAAATTATTTGAGAAACCAATTCTGAACACGTATAGCAAGACCTGTTGATCACACTATCTATGTTTCCTCTTTTTCCTGAGTACCTCCATCCCTTCTTGTCTGTAAGTCTAAAGGAAACCTGGCCGTGCTGTGAGTGTGGTGACCTCGGGAATGACAGCCAGTGCCGTGCACTGGGCCGGTCCAGCCACTGCACAGGCTAACGGCACACTTGGCATCCGTGGCTTCAGCTAGCCTAGCTCAGCAGCCCTAATACATCATCCAAGCAAACATTAATATTTTACCTCAGTTATCAAGTGTGCCCATTCAAACTTTTATCTAAAACATTCTTTATCATCTTTTCATTAAGTTCTCAAGAGCTAATGGTTTCTGCGTTCCCCGGGTAAGGCTGATGCTCTGAATAATGAAAGCTCATTATTTCTCCACAGAACGCTTGTTAATTCAAATGATGATATTAAAACTATAGTAGCCTTTAGCACTGGGGTGATTTCTAGCATACTTTATCATGTATCAATATATACTCTGTTTGTCAAAACTGCCCAGGGCTGGGGCTGACATTCTCTCTGGAGGAGTCTAGTGCTTGAAAAGGCACTGAATACACCAAGGTGACAACTTGCAGAGTTTGCGCCTCTAGGAAATGGAAAGATGAAACTTGAAGTGCCACCACCTCCCTTGATTTCCTTATTAGTATTCATACAGAGACTGTGCCCTCCTCTTCCTGCTCCTAACGGGTCTCCCTTTTGAATGGAATAAAAGGAAATCAATATTTTGAAGCACACACAGGGGGTTCTACACACGAGATGTTAATTATTTCCATTTAACCGATCCCAAAATAATCTTCACACAAAAAAAGACTGGTTTAGTTATTACCTAGACATACACACGTGCATACACACAGACTGCATTCAACTCAATGCTTAAGGTGGTTGATGATATTCTTGGACAAAAAGTATTGGTTCTCTGGATTATTTTTTTATAGGGCATTATTTTGTTCATTGAGATTTGGGTCTCTTAAAATACGTCTTACTTAATCTCATCTCAGTTTGTACAGCCAAGCAGGTTCCCATGGTTACCATATTGCTGTAAGTTTCTTGAATGGGGCTCCTCTTGTCCAGTTTTGATAGCAGGATACAGGCTTACCTCGTTTTATTGCACTTTGCTTTACTCCGCTTCCCAGATACTACATTTTTTACGACTTGAAGGTTTGTGGCAGCCCTGCATTCGCCAAATCTGTATCGGTGCCATTTTTCCAACAGCATTTGTTCATTCTGTGTCTCTGTCACATTTCGGTAATCCTTGCAATATTTAAATTTTTTTATGATTGTTCTATTTGTTATGGTGATCGGTGATCTTTGATGTTACTATTGCAAAAAGATTATGACGCGCTGAAGGTTCCGATGATGATTAGCATTTTTTAGCAATAAAGTATTTTTTAATTAGTGTAAGTGCATTGTTTTTTTAGACACAAAGCTATTGCACACTTACCAGGCTACAGTATAGTGTAAACACAACTTTAGATGCACCGGAAAACCAAAAGATTCATGGGATTCATTTTACTGCAATATTCGCTTTATTGTGGTGGTCTGGACCCAGACCTGTAATGTCTCCAAAGTCTGCCTGTACTTCTGATGTTGACAAACCCACATGCCTCCCCTTCTTAGTGTTTTGAGTAAAAGGTTATATGTAATTGAGAAGCATATTAGCAGCAGGACCACACTGAAAGAGGCAGCCATGCCTATTAGAACCAATATGAACTATGCTCCCAGCCACTGGATTTCCCTTTTCATTTCTCTCCCAGTCACTCCCCACCTTCCTGTTATTGTAAGGATTTGCACAAAATAGAAAATTGCTTCCTTCTGGCAGCTTTTCCGATTCTTCTATTTGTCCTGTATTTTTGAAGCACCTGAAATTCTAGTATCCTAGGAAGTCTCCAAGGACAGGGCAACTTTCCCCAAACTAGGCATTTTACCTTTCTGAAATGACGTAAAATCTGAAGAATCTCATCTGTGCCTCCCTCTAGAACCTGGGAGGAATTGTAATTTTAAAAACCAAGCCATTCTCTAAGATGCTTGGAGCTGCAAGGTCAACGCTTGGGAGCACGCATGTGTGCTACAACATGCAATTCTGTACCACTGTCTCTTAATTATCTCTCCTGTGGAAGGCTAGCTGGGCATCTGCCCACAGGCCCTATCACACCAACATGGTGAACTTTCTGCATCACAGTTGCACTGTTAGAACAGTAACTATCCTTTAGAAAAGATCTACACGCATTCCTATAAGTGTATTAATTATACCACTCAATATTTTTTGCATTTTATATTAATCATGTTAGGTAATAGAATGATGCTTATTTAAAAGAAGTAGAAGCCACCCTGTTAATCCAATATATTAATGATAAAGGGCATCTGAGTTAATTTATTGTAGAGGAGCAAAGTCATCCACAGAATACTTCATCATTGGGTCAATTTAAGAAAAATGTGGTGTAAGAAAAATATGTAGGTCATTTCCCATTGTATTCTTGGTTTTCAGTATTCTGATTCAATATCAGACTATGTGCCAAAATATCTTCAGGGCATATATACACTCCAATTACATGCAGGGAACTGCATGAACCTCTTCCCAAAATACAAAAGGAGCTTCAGTCTTAACACAAATAAAAATGAAGTAGACTTAGATGAAACTGGTATATATTGATAGCTAATTGATCATTCCATTTGGTCTCGAAGGCTGCTAAGCATTCTTTTCCATACAAGACCCAAGAAATAAATGTTATGTCAATTTTTTTTTTTACTATTTCAAACCTCATTCTCACCCAGGCAGTCCTTTAAAACTTCAGGCTTGGGCTTCCCTGGTGGCGCAGTGGTTGAGAGTCTGCCTGCCAATGCAGGGGACACGGGTTCAAGCCCTGGTCTGGGAAGATTCCACATGCTGCGGAGCAACTAGGTCCGTGAGCCACAACTACTGAGCCTGCGCGTCTGGAGCCTGTGCTCCGCAACAAGAGAGGCCGCGATAGTGAGAGGCCCGCGCACCGCGATGAAGAGTGGCCCCCGCTCGCCGCAACTAGAGAAAGCCCTCGCACAGAAACGAAGATCCAACACAGCCAAAAATAAATAAATAAATAATCCTTCCCTCTACTTTAAAAAAAAAAAAAAAAAGCTTTAAAACTTCAGGCTTTCTTGAGAGTAGGTAACTTTAGAACAAATTAAACATGAAACATTTGGAAAATTGACTTACTGACATCTAAGAATAGCAAATTAATTTTCAAGAAGAAAAGATGCTTACTGAGATTGACCAAAGAAAGGGTAGAAAGCTAAAGTAAGGGAATGTCCGAAGTAGATTCCACTTTCAAACAATTTCAATTTCAATAAGTGCTCTATTCCAAGTATATTTCTAAAGGACAAAGCCAATTATAAATGTTTGCGTGATTAACACTTATGGTATAAGGACATAAGCAATGAAAATAGACTAAAGTTAATTCCACCATCCCTACCCCCCAAAAAGTAAGCTTAACTGAATGCTGTACATATGAGAACATATGTTTTCAGAGCTTTGGTTTGTTTTTTGTTTTGAATTCAGGAATACAAAATTCTTTCAGCGAATCACAAGTTGGACCGCGTGTCATCCTCACCTATTGAGAATATATTGTATTATCTATCACAAATAAATCCACTTGGATGTAAACAGGGCCAGGCGAAGTGCTATAGGCTTTCTTGCTCAGCTGAAGATCTTTGCTGATCTCTATCTAATAAAAATATATTTCTTCCTGATCTGTAAATTATTTCTAAAGAAGGAAATTTACTCCTCTTTGCATGCTTTTTAGCTGTACCTGTTGCTGTCTATAGAGTAGAGCAGGGATCAGCAAACATTTTCTATAAAGGGTCAGAGAGCAAATATTTTAGGAGTTTTGGACCATAGGGTCACCGTTGCGACTGCTCAACTCTGCCATTGTGGTGCAAAAGTAGCCGCAGACAATGCATAAGTGAATGAGCATAACCATGGCCCAACTAAACTTTATTCATAAAAATGTGCAACAGCCTTGATTTGGTCCATGGAACATAGTTTGTTGACTCCTATGAAGGAAAACTTGTATTAAAAGCATTCATTTACACATAGTGCTGTTATAATTACTTGAAACCACTCACTAAAACTATCAGTAAGAACAGAATTATACTGCTTAATCATTTGTGATGAAGTCATATCAAATCTGAGTCTTCAAGCACATAAAAGACTCACCAGACAAATGACTGTATCTATAAACACCACATAAATCAACCCAATATCTGATGATCAATTGGACTCTTGACCTTACTTACTAAAACCCAATCTTTACATTAAAAATTTTTAGAGAGGATAATGAGGAAGGAAAAAAATCTCACATAATGACAAAAGTGTTTAAAGCAACCACTCACGTTACCTCTCAGTTGATGCAAAAGAAGAAACAAAGATCCTCTCCCGCCCGGCTGCCTGGCCCACACACAGTTGTTGCAATTACATAAGGAAAGCCACAACTGGACCCTTATAGAATGAAAACGATGTCTTGAGTGATCTGCCTGCGAACCGCAAGTATTTGAACAACTTAAGAAGGCCTGAGATTTTCTTCTAGGATGGCTCATCCCCCATGGAAGATCTGTTTCAGTCCTCCACATTATGTAGGTTAGTCTCCTTCAAAGTTGTAAAAGAAACTGATGAACGGGGGGCTGTGGTTTATCTAAAAATGAAATGCAGTGATGGAACCTCAACCAACTGGGAACTTTTTGAGACTTCCCTGGCGGTCCAGTGGTTAAGACTCCACACTTCCAATGCAGGGGGTGCGGGTTCCATGCCTGGTCAGGGAGGTGCACCCCCCAAATAATTAATTAATTAATTTAAAAAAATATCCAACTGGGAATTTTTAAGTTGGAAGGGGCCTCAGAGATTATGTAGACTCGGGACGGCTCTTAACTTTGGACCTATGATTGAACTTCAGTTGGGTCCCCAAAATTACCTACAATTACAGGCAAAATTTGGGTGTTTAATATCTGAGTGTTAAAATATCTATTTAACGTTTTTCTTTTGTGAAAGTCTATTACATCCACCAGTTCTCAGAGAAGCTGTTATCCCTTATGGTGGGTTGAATAACGACCCTCAAAAATATCTGTCTGACATAGAAAACAAACTTATGGTTACCAAAGGGGGAAGGTGGAGGGGGGATAAATTAGGAGTTTGGGATTAGCATATACACACTACTATATATAAAACAGATAATCAACAAGGATCTGCTGTATAGCACAGGGAACTCTACTCAGTGTTTTGTAATAATCTATAAGGGAAAAGAATCTGAAAAAGAATAGATATATATGTATGCATAACTGAATCACTTTGCTGTACACCTGGAACCAACACAACATTGTAAATTGACTATAATTCAATTATTAAATTTAAAAAAATTAATAACTGGGGAAAAATATATCTGAGTCCTAACCCTGTGAATGTGACCTTCTTTGGAAACAGGGTCTTTGCAGGTGTAATTAAGTTAAGGATCTCAATATGAGAACATCTTGGATTTAGGGTAGGTCCTAAATCAAATGACTGCTGTCCTTATATGAGAAAGGAGAGGAGATCTGAGACATAGAGAAAAAGACCATGTGAAGACAGAGGCAGAGATTGGAAGCATGTGGCCACAAGCCAAGGGACAGCAGAGCCACCAGAAGCTGCAAGAGGCAAGGAAGGATTCTCCCCCAGAGCCTTGAGAGGGATTGTGGCCTACCCTATAGATTTCAGACTTCTGGCCTCTAGAACTATGAAAGAATAAATTTTTGCTGTTGTAAGTCCCCTAGTTTGTGGTAGTTTGTTATGGCAGCACTAGGAAACTAATACACTCCCCAGAAAGTTAAGACCCAAAGTCACACCAGAAGCCCAATAAGTGTTACAAAAGTGTCCTAAGGACTTCCCCGGTGGTCCAGCGGTTAAGACTCTGTGCTTCCACTGCAGGGGGGCGTGAGCTCGGTCCCTGGTCAGGGAAGTTCTGCATGCTGCATGGTACAGCCAAAAAAAAGTAGCTCAGCAGCTCAGAGACAGAACAATGGCCTAGAAATTGGGTCTCTTTACTCCAAGTTAAGTGCACAATCTTCTACTATCCAATAATGTCATGTGCTGACTTCTGTGTGTTAGATCATGTAGAAAAGCTAAACAGTGTAAGTTATGATTCCTGTACTCAGAGCTCTAGCAATCCAGTCATGGATAAAATACAAAAATTTGTTCATTATTCAACAAGAAGTGTAGCAGTTACAAGCACAGACTCTGAATCCAGACTGCCTGGGTTCAAACACCAGCGCTGCCCCTTGCACACTGAGTTACTGAACATGCCTGCACTTCAGGAGCATGATCTGTGTATTTGGTTGGTCACAGTAGCTACTCAGAGGGTAGCTGTGAACATGAAGTGAGCTGACGCATGGCCATGACAGTAACTGGCCCAGAGTATAGTTACTATCTGCAAGGCTCTCTGTGTTTGGTGCTGAGGATCAACAGCGATAAAGATACAGTCCTTGACTTCAAAGAGCTTACCTTGGGAAGTTCAGGCAAAATGCCATTTTTCCAGCAAGTAACTGATGTGCTATAAGAGTCAGGCAATTTTAAGGAAATAAATAGGAGAAGTAATAGTATAGGTCTAATCTTGGAAGCATATGCTCATGGGATCAGTGAGGATGTCCTAAAGGAGTAGTTATTACTCCCAAATTTGGGATAGTATTTAGCCAAAAAATTGTTAGTAATAAATACAAAAGAAAATACAATCCAATCTGAATTATAAATAATGGCCTATAAGTACTTGCGGGATTTCAGAAATGGACAGATTGGAACAAGCTTGGAATCATAAAATCCAAGGTTCAGAAGGCTTCTGAAAAGTTTTCTGGCCCAACTTCCAACCTGTGCTTAAATGGTTTCTATATCTCTCAAGCAGTCACATAGCTGAACTTAAATATTTCTATTGACAGGGATCTCACTACCTTGCAAAACAGTCTATTCCACTTTTAAGGATCTCTGGTTATTAGAAAGCTCTTATTTATATGAAGTTGAAACTCACCTGCCTGTACTTTTTACCCATTAGTTACCCACTAACTTATTAGTTTATTCATTAGTTCTCATTAACTTCTTGGGGCAAACAGAACAAGTCTGTTTCCTTTTTTATATGACAACTTTCAACTATTGCAGGAATTAGCAAACCTTTTCTGTAAAAGTCCAGGGATTAAATATTTGAGGGTTTTCAGGCAGCACTGTCTCTGTCAAATTGGCATAGATAATATGTGAATGTTTAGGGTAACTGTTCCAATAAAACTTTACTTGTGACACTGAAATTTGAATTTCATGTTATCTTCTTTTGAGTTTTTTTTCAACCATTTAAAACATGGAAGACCATTTTTAACCACAAGCCATACAAAAACAGGTAGTGAACCAGATTCAGTCCCTGGGCTGTCCTTTGCCAGCCCCTGAAATATTCTGATAGGGGATTTCACACTTTCCCCCAGCTGAGCTTCTCCCTTTTCCAAATTAAATATTTCTTGGTATCTTATTTACTTCTTGTAAAACATGGTAATACTTTTCATTATTCCAACCTAAAATTGCTTTTTTTTTTTTTTGGTTTGTTTTTGTCTTTTTCTCTGTGTGTGGCCATTACTCACATGTATTGAATTATTTGCTTTGACCGGTATTCTAATCCATTTAAGATTCATTATCTCTTTTAACCCTCAAGCCAATCCTTAAAAGGAAGTATTATTAATTCATTTCTTACCTTGTTCTAGAAGCTAATATTATCCCTGTTTTATAAATGAGGCAACTAAGGCTCAGAGAAGACAAGTGACTTGTCCCAAATCACGTGGTTGGAAAGTGACAAGAAGGATTTGAAGATGGATATTCTAACTCCTAGTTCAGACCACTTCACACCACACCATGTCCTCTGTAGCTAGAGGTCTTGTAGCCCTGTAGAAAGGGAATGAGGTTGATCCAACATGATTCATGGTTGGTGAGCCCATGAGATTTCTAAAGATCATCACTTCTCTTTATATACTTTTGAACCATCCTTTCAGTAGACAGATCTAGCATCTTATCCAGAATTAGAATCAAGGTCTTCAGTTTGTAGGTTGCAGAATCATCCTCTTGCCTCTTCTGAGAGCTCTCAAAATCTTGAAAAAATGGTAATCTGAGCTAAATCAGGATTTAAAGAGAAACAAAAGGATGTTGGTAGAAGGCAGGATGGGATTAACAAAGCAGCTTGTCTGCTATGTGCCAAACCCTACGTAAGCAAACTAGCCACTGATTGGTTTCAGGCAGTGAAATCAAGCACTGATTTAATGAGAAAAAAATGAATCTGTTTAGTTAACATACTCAATGCTGTTCCCCCAGCTCAAATCCAGACACAGAAATTTATTTCACCTGTATTCCAAAAGTAAGACAAAACACTTACAAAGGGGGGTGGGTAAGCACCAACCTCCAGCAGTTCTGAAGACAGGAGGCTGGCTCTCACTTACTAGTATCATCTTGGTACAACTAAGGTATAATTCCAAGCTTTAGAAAGTGAATTGTTTTTCTTACATAACTGAGAAACTATCTTTGGAAGCAATCACAAGGGAGATGTTTCAGAAATGTTTTGCACAACTGCATCTTTGAAAGAATAAGAGTATATCCTCCTCTTCACAAAGTGACCACTGTGTAGGAAAGAACATCATTTGGATACAAAATTCTGAAGGACTTGTATGAAAATCAGTACTGCTACTTTACAGTCTTTGCAATATCTTATCAAGGATACTTTCCATCCCCTTTTTAAGCAGATGTCAACTCTAACCAAAAATTTTAAGGTGAGCTACTGTCTTGATGACCCAATGAGTTTTAAAATATTATCTTGGCCCTTTTCTGTTTTAATATTGTTTTTAACACTGTTGGCATTTCCTTTCAGGAGTTAAAATGCCACCTTTCAATGTGGGATTCGAGTACTAATCAAAAATACTTTGCGGTTTAGTAGAGCCTACCAAGAACTCTGCTTTTCCTAAATTGATACTTTATGATTTAGGGATGGCTGCCTTCACTGATGCTGTCCATGTTCCAACAAAAAGCTCTCTCTAAGGAGACCTGCTGGAGGAGCATTGGTTTATATCCACTGGCCTGGTTCACATAAATGCCAATCCACACTTCGTAGACCATATGCCTGAACCTGGTGTCCGACTGGTCCCAGCTCTGTTTCATAAACACCCAAGTCTGAACCCCCCAAACCCTGGCAAATAATGTTCTGGCACCCAACTATCATGGCTTGATTTATAATAACACAGTCCAGTCAACACAGTTGTAAAAAACTTTTTTTAAAATGTGATGGTCTTAGTGTACTTCCTCTTTATAGAAAGAATCAATATGCTCTGTTTACAAGGTTTTAACAGAATATGAAATGTTGCAAATTTTAAATGCCACAATAAGGGCCTATATACTTTGAATCTCTTCTGTCAATCTTATGAAGACACTGCCCCTTCTATTATAATACATGTTACTTTGTCTCATGATCAACTTTTCACGTACTTGTATTATTTATTACTGGCCTCTCTCAGCAAGAGTAAAAGCTCCAGGAAAGCAGGAATTTTTTTCTTTTGTTCACTGATGTATCCTAGGCACCTGAAACAGTTTCTGGTACATAGTAGGCACTTAATATGTATTTATTTAATAGATGGATGGAAGGAAGGATGAACAGATGGATGGAACAATATCTTCTACTAGATAGTCAACATCTAGTAGTATAACTATGAAAAGTAATACATGCACACTGTTAAATAAAATTCAAACAAACAACCTGTAAAAAAAAATTATGACACTAATTAGGGAGATGTGAACACTGGATATTTCATATTAATAAATTATTATTTGTTGAGGTATGAAATGTATTATAGTTATGGTTTACATGTTGAAGTACTTAAAAATATAATGATGGCTAGGATTTGTTTCAAAATAATCTGGAGGAGAAGCAGGGCAGTGAGGGGAGATATTTACAAAACAAGATTGGCCATGAGGTGATCATTATTTTGGGGTGATGGATATATGGAAGTTTATACTACTGTATTTGCATTTGCATATATTTGAATTTTTTCATAGTAAAATGTTAAATATTCAAGCCATAAAAAAATGGCAACCGGGCAAAAGTAAGACTCCCTCCCATCTCTGAACACTAAGCTCATTTTCACTTAAAAGGAAAATCAGAACTATTAAGCATCTAAAATACAACAAGCACTATTCTAGTTAATGGAGATACAGCTGTTAAGAAGCATTTGCACACTAGTGAGAGAAACAGACAATAAATAAGTTAGCAAACAAATAAATACATGAGACAATTTCAGAGAGTGATAGGTGCTGTTAGAAAGCAAAACCAGCTCTTCTCCCCAAAAGCAACCAGTGTTCCCAGATATTCCAGGCATTTACCAGCACACACTCACGTGTGCGTATACGCATGTGTGTGCATTGTGCACTCTTTTACTGTACACACCCTTTTTTACTCAGAAGCATCCATGTCGTTCTGTACTTTGCTTCTTCCCCTGAACAATACATCCTAAAGCTCTATGTCCAGACTGGGACCTCTTGAGAGCAAGGACCTCCTAGAATTTACTTTGCATCCCCAGGATGTGACACAGCGCCCGGCAGCTGTCAGGTCCTTCAGCAAATGTTTCATGCATGGAAGACTTAAAATTCTTCAATTTCTTTAAAACCATCAAGAATGGTTGAACAGGGCTTCCCTGGTGGCGCAGTGGTTGAGAGTCTGCCTGCCAGTGCAGGGGACACGGGTTCGAGCCCTGGTCTGGGAGGATCCCACATGCCGCGGAGCGGCTGGGCCCGTGAGCCACAATTGCTGAGCCTGCGCGTCTGGAGCCTGTGCTCCGCAACAGGAGAGGCCGCGATGATGAGAGGCCTGCGCGCCGCGATGAAGAGTGGCCCCCGCTTGCCGCAACTAGAGAAGGCCCTCGCACAGAAACGAAGACCCAACACAGCCATAAATAAATAAATAAATAAAAATTAAACTTTAAAAAAAAAAAAAAAAAAAAGAGAAGCCACCGCAATGAGAAGCCCAGGCACCCCCAACGAAGAGCAGCCGCGCTCACCGCAACTAGGGAAAGCCCACGTGCAGCAACGAAGACCCAACGCAGCCATAAATAAATAAATTAATTAATTTAAAAAAATCATTAAAAAAAAGAATGGTTGAACATTGGGCACACCAGCTTCTCATCCTCTCTGCACCTTTGTCTCTCTTACTCCAAAGGTAGATCTCAGGGCGGTTTTGCAGAGCTGCATGGTGCCTGGCACGTGGAGGGCCTTTAACAAACGTTTACCAGAGGAATTTGGAAAGGGATGAGATTCACAACAAGGCAAAGCCTGCCAGACAAACTTCTCGTTAACGACAGCTGGGCACCCGGTGGCCCCGCCGGGAAGTAAATGATGGCCAGTCGCTGGTGCGGACAGGTGTTCTCTGACACTGGGAAACAGAAAAGCTATGTTTACTGTGCCTGCCCATGGCCTGGACTGGTTTTGGTCTGGGTTGTTAGTGGGGGTCAGAGGGGGCGTTGGGGTTTTTTTTTGTTTCTTTAACCTGCTCAAACTGTTTTAAACACCAGAGCCTTTCAATAATATGTTTGCTCCAAGAATCACCTTTAATCCTCACCAGACCTCGTAGGGCTGCTCATGAAATCAGTGGGAGGCCATTTACATCGCTGTGTCTTTCCTGAAGGGCTTGGATCTTGTAGGGTCCAATGTGCTGTGTTAATTTTGAAGAATGTGTTATTAGCAGTCTTACCGATTCTGTTGTTATTTCGCTGGATGGCATTAACAGCAGAAAAGCTGCAGGAGTGCAGTGGCCCCCAGATAATGTTGGCCTTGAACTTTACTTCATTTTTAATGGCTTGAGAGAGGTTAGAGGTGTTTAAATATGTCCTTAAAAAAATAACTGAGTTGGGCTTCCCTGGTGGCGCAGTGGTTGAGAATCTGCCTGCTAATGCAGGGGACACGGATTCGCACCCTGGTCTGGGAAGATCCCACATGCCGCGAAGCAACTGGGCCCGTGAGCCACAACTACTGAGCCTGCGCGTCTGGAGCCTGTGCTCCGCAACAAGAGAGGCCACGATAGTGAGAGGCCCGCGCACGGCGATGAAGAGTGGCCCCCGCTTGCCGCAACTAGAGAAAGCCCTAGCACAGAAACGAAGACCCAACATAGCAATCAATCAATAAATAAATCTTAAAAAAATAAAATAAAAAAAAAAAATAACTGAGTTACTGAATGGATTTTTAAAAATTGGAGTGAAAAGGAAAAACAAGCTACTGTAAATTGGAATTTATTTACATAGTTCCTAGCGTTACTCAAAGTTGAGTTAATGCCCTATTTGTGTACACAGAGCAAAGGGGTGTGATGATATTCTTACCAATAATGCGTCAAGGTCATTACATTAAGCCTCCTTGGCAGGTTACCGTATTTGAAAGATGGGAAGACCAGTCCAAAAATAGACTTAGAGACCCCTTCTTCAACCTGAGATCTTGTTGAATTCTCCCTTTTAAAAGTCACTTAAAGGTCCCACTTGAAGCAACAGGAGGCTTTAGATTGGGTAGGAGCTCAGACCTTTCCATGAATGCTACGTGTGCTGAGTGAGTTGTATATGTTGGAGGGTGTATAAATGTAAAGAAGAAAAGAAGCTAGAGAAAGTGTGCACGTTTGAAATTGGAAGGGAAGATACCAAATAAATGTGAGACACCAAAATCACCGTAGAAACCAAGACTGGCTGAAGTACTCGAGGCCCACTCAGGCAGTTCGCCATTGTCTATAACAAAATACTGACTGGGGGACTTAAACAACAGACGTTTACTTTCTCACAGTTCTAGAGGCTGGAAGTCGGAGATCAAGGTGCCAACATGGTCAGTTCTGGCGAGAGCCCTCTTCCTGTTTCCCCTGGTGACTTTTCCCGTGTGTGTGTGTGTGTGTGTGTGTGTGTGTGTGTGTGTGTGCCAGGGGGGCATCTTTGCCTCTTAAGGGCACTAATCCTATCATGGGGACCCTACTCTGATGACCTCATCTGAACCTAATCACCTCCCAAAGGCCCCACTGCTGAATACCATCATATTGGGAGTCAGGGCTGCAACATATGAATTTTGGGGAGATACATACATTCAGTTCACAACCACACCTAAAGCAATTGTAGCACTTTATAACTATTTCATTTGGTTATTATGAATATATCTATATTTAAAGAAGTCCTCTAATTTAAAAACATGACACAAATGAACTTTTTTACAAAACAGAAACAGACTTACAGATATTGAAAATAAACTTACGGTTACAAAACGGGCAACGTGGAGGGGAAGGGATAAAGCAGGAGCCTGGGATTAATATATACACACTACTATATATAAGAAAGATAACTAATAAGGACCTACTGTATAGCACAGGGAACTCTACTCAACATCCTGTGATAACCTATATGAGAAAATCTGAAAAAGAATGAATATATGTATATGTATAACTGAATTACTTTGCTGTACACCTGAAACTAACACAACATTGTAACTCAACTATACACCAATAAATGTTTTAAAAAATAAAGTGTTGGGGCTTCCCTGGTGGCGCAGTGGTTGAGAATCTGCCTGCCAATGCAGGGGACACGGGTTCGAGCCCTGGTCTGGGAAGATCCCACATGCCGCGGAGCAACTGGGCCCGTGAGCTACAACTGCTGAGCCTGCGCGTCTGGAGCCTGTGCCCTGAAACAAGAGAGGCCACAATAGTGAGAGGCCCGCGCACCGCGATGAAGAGTGGCCCCCGCTTGCCGCAACTAGAGAAAGCCCTCCCACAGAAATGAAGACCCAACACAGCCATAAATAAATAAATAAATAAATTTTTAAAAATAAATAAAGTGTCACTAAATTAATAGTAAAAAAATAAAGAATAAAAAATTTAAAAAAACTGAAGAAGTCCTTTTACATGCTTGCTTTAGGATGATCGTTTATTTGACATTCAAGAATTACTTATCATCATTTACTCTGTGCCAGGTGCAGCTGTGGGCCTTGGGAGATAAAAAAAGGATAAAAATAGTTGTGGTCCCCTGTCCTCATGGGGCTCACAGTTTAACGAGAGAAGGAGACAGACAATGAAGAAGTAAACAAACAAATAAATAAACAAGTAAATAAAATAAATCAGTCACTGCTTGTGATTCTGCTTTGAAGGACAGAAAAGGGTACAGTCCTAGAGAAAAGGGTGGGGGGATTCAAGGGATCCACTTTAGATGAGGAGCTTAAGGAAGGAGACTTTGAGGAGGTAACTTTTAAGCTGATACTTGAAAGATAAGGAAGAGCGTTCCAGCAGGCGGAACAGCAGATGTGAAGGCCTCCAGGCAGAAGAGAGTTTGGCCTGTTACAGGAACCCAGTGAGGTCCTCGTGTCTAGAACACAGTGAGTGAGGGGGAGAGTGGCACAGTATGAGGTTGAGGAGGCTGGCAGGGCAAGATCACATGAGGCCTTGCAAGCCAAAGTAAGGCATTATTTTATTCTAGGGATGATGGAAGTCATCATAGATGTCTAAGCCAGAAAAGAGGTGGTTTGCTTTGTGTGACTTGTACTCTCTTAGCTCAGGTGAAGCAGTCAGTAGATGGAAATACAGGAGGCAGGAGGAGACAGAGACAAGAGTCATGGGTGATGGAGAGAGAAGCGCCTTGGATATATTTGGTCCACAAGGATTCTTGAGACCTTAGTGGTCATAGAAAACTCTTTGTAGATCTAGTGGTGCTTGACAACCATTGTTCAGGTGATGAAGGGACTACGCATTCAGCAAACATTTGTTGGACGTCCACCCAGGTGGGCCACATGGCGGCCATACAAAGATGAATAAGACCAAGAGCTCTCCGGCTAGTCAAGGATGCCGGCAAAGACGCAGAAGACATTCAGAGAACCTGGTAAGAGCTCTGACAGGGGTCATCCCGCAGGAGGAGGAGGACACAGAAGGTTGAGCCCCTTCTCTGGGCAGGTAGCAGGGAAAGTCTTGTACACCAAAGAGATGGTGCCTGAGCAGACTGCTTGAGGAGCCAGGAGGATGTGCCCCAAGTGGAGAGACAATGCAGGCAACAGAGATGTGTGAGCAGGGCCTGTGTGGGCCGCCATGCTGGTGAGTGTGGCCAGAGCACTGGGTCCCTGTGGGGAGGGACAGTGAAGGATCTATGTGCCACTAAGAGGTGAGGGAAAGACTAAGACGGATGTCTTTAGAAAGAAGTGTGAAGAACAGTTTGCAAAGAGAATAAAGACAGAGGTAGACTCTGATGCAATAGCCCAGGCAACAATAATAAGTCAATCTGAGGCAAGATTATGATATTCATAATAAGAGTGCGTTAAAGCCTTTTATTGTATTACCTAGACCACCAGGTGCAACACCCAACACGTGGCATTTTAAAAATCTTTGTTAAACTGTATCAAGTAAATATAATTGTGTATGCTAATACACAAAATGTCCAGTTCTAGATTCAGCAAAAGATAGTATACCTCCACAGAGAGGCAAAGAGCTAGATGCTATTTTTACATATTTATGAGGTCCAAACAGGTTAATGTATATTCTTGACATCACAGATTTATTTCTATGTTAATTCACTTTCAGAAAGCATGTATAACCATAATATACATGGTGAGAAAGTAATTTTATTCATATGTTTGGACATAAAAAATATCATTATGCAGTCTAATAATCCCAGTTGACAGTCCGAATCATTTTTTTAAAAAAGAAAACAGATGTATTAAGAAAGAATTCAAGAAAAGCAACAACCAAGCCCTGATCTGGCTCCTCTGTTTTGCCGGGTGGCACTGATTTATACCAGCAAGTACAGTCATTTGCGAGTTCATTTCGTGATCAATGCCTGGCCGAGTTTGCCTTTACACATTATGAAAAGTCATCTCAGCATTTGCATTTGTGTAAGCAGGCCTGCTAAAGAACTCTGCCTATGCTTTTCAGGCAACTGGGAAAGCAGTTCATCTTTTTTTTTTTTCCCCTGTTTTATTTACATACTGAATTTTTTTTTACCCTATGATGACAGCACAGGTATTGATCTCTGGAGAGACACCGAAGTTCTACTATACACCATTTCAAAAGCTTAAATGAGGTTATTTTAGATGTCGGTGCAAATCTCTTCCAAAAATAAGAAAGGACAATTTTATTCTGTTTGGATAACCTTGACATTTTTCTGAAGAGATTTAACCTAGAAGGCGTGAAAGTCAATCAGGGAATGCTGGTCCTCACTCTCTTCGCCAAGATTGGGGCCCCAAGCTCAGGCCACCTCCAGCCAGCCAGCTGTGGGTAAATCCTGTGTGCTCGGGCCGAGCTGAGCACCCACACTTCCCTCCACCCACGATGGACAGAGAGAGAAAACGGCTCCATTCTTTGGGACCACAGATCATTGAGAGAACTGCGTAAGATGGCTTTTTTCCTTCCTTTTTTCGCCCTCGCTTCTCTTTACACTTGAAGTTCAGACGAGTGACACATCGCTGGCTTTCCACGCAGCCCCTCAGCGGCCCCTCCTTCTGGATAAGCCTCAGCCTCCTGGCTGGCCTGCCGGGGAAACTGGTTCGACACACCCAGGGGAAAAATGACAGCTTTTCACAGCGAGCTGCTCGGCTCATAAATAGCACGGGGAAGCGTCCTCACAGGTCCCAACCTGCCTCTTTCAAAACGTCGGTGCAGCCAGCCTGGTAGACATCTTCAGGGAACAGCGGCAACTCTTTCCAGAACTTTCTGGGAAGTGTTTACCACCGAAACAGATCACAGGTGACATTTTACCATTCTGAGGCCTGCAAGTGCATGACAGCTCGCCTTCCTGCTGAAGGCTGGGGGGTTCCTTCTTCTTTCTGTATGACCCTGGGGGGCAGGGAAAGGGAGGGAAGGACAGAGTTGAACAGGAGGGAAGTTAGCTTCGTAAAGAATGAGGTGCCAAATCCCTGGCAAAAGGCCTATTTTTTTATGCCTTGAGGTAAGAAAGCCAAGTGCTTTTCCTGGAACTTGCTCTACACTTCACACCCCTTTTTGCAAATTTCTGCTATATATGCTGAGCTGTGTGAGCTTCTGGACAGGAGTGACAAAGTAAGTACACACGAGATATAATTTAGTTATAAGCGCTGGAAGAAGTTAAATTCATTCAGGGTTTATTTAACTGCGGTGGTGTTCATGGAAAGCTCATGGCATCCCAGCAAAACACCCCCAAATGCACATTTAAATTCTTTTAAGGCCATATTTAAACCTGGAAGATACAAGAGACTTGCTAATCGCATCATTATACGGGCTTTAAAAACTAATTTCTTTTTCAATTTTTGAATTTTATTTTATTTATTTTTTATACAGCAGGTTCTTATTAGTCATCCATTTTATACACATCAGTGTATACATGTCAATCCCAATCGCCCAATTCATCACACCACCACCCCCATCCCCCTGCCCCTTTGCCCCCTTGGTGTCCATATGTTTGTTCTCTACATCTGTGTCTCAGTTTCTGCCCTGCAAACTGGTTCATCTGTACCATTTTTCTAGGTTCCACATATATGCGTTAATATACGATATTTGTTTTTCTCTTTCTGACTTACTTCACTCTGTATGACAGTCTCTAGGTCCATCCACGTCCCTACAAATGACCCAATTTCGTTCCTTTTTATGGCTGAGTAATATTCCATTGTGTATATGTACCACATCTTCTTTATCCATTTGCCTGTCGGTGTGCATTTAGGTTGCTTCCATGACCTGGCTATTGTAAATAGTGCTGCAATGAACACTGGGGTGCATGTGTCTTTTTGAATTATGGTTTTCTCTGGGTACATGCCCAGTAGTGGGATTGCTGGATCATATGGTAATTCTATTTTTAGTTTTTTAAGGAACCTCCATACTGTTCTCCATAGAATGTATCAATTTACATTCCCACCAACACTGCAAGAGGGTTCCCTTTTCTCCACACCCTTTCCAGCATTTGTTGTTTGTAGATTTTCTGATGATGCCCATTCTAACTGGTGTGAGGTGATACCTCATTGTAGTTTTGATTTGCATTTCTCTAATAATTAGTGATGTTGAGCAGCTTTTCATGTGCCTCTTGGCCATCTGTATGTCTTCTTTGGAGAAATGTCTATTTAGGTCTTCTGCCCATTTTTGGATTGGGCTGTTTGTTTTTTTATATTGAGCTGTTTATATATTTTGGAGATTAATCCTTTGTCTGTTGATTCGTTTGCAAATATTTTCTCCCATTCTGAGGGTTGTCTTTTCATCTTGTTTGTAGTTTCCTTTGCTGTGCAAAAGCTTTTAAGTTTCATTAGGTCCCATTTGTTTATTTTTGTTTTTATTTCCATTTCTCTGGGAGGTGGGTCAAAAACAATCTTGCTGTGATTTATGTCATAGAGTTGTCTGCCTATGTTTTCCTCTAAGAGTTTTATAGTGTCTGCCCTTACATTTAGGTCTTTAATCCATTTTGAGTTTATTTTTGTGTATGGTGTTAGGGAGTGTTCTAATTCCATTCTTCTACATGTAGCTGTCCAGTTTTCCCAACAGCATTTATTGAAGAGGCTGTCTTTTCTCCATTATATATCCTTGCCTCCTTTGTCATAGATTAGTTGACTATAGGTGTGTGAGTTTATCTCTGGGCTTTCTGTCCTGTTCCATTGATCTATATTTCTGTTTTTGTGTCAGTACCATATTGTCTTGATTACTGTAGGTTTGTAGTATAGTGTGAAGTCAGGGAGTCTGATTCCTCCAGCTCTGTTTTTTTTTCCTCAAGACTGCTTTGGCTATACAGGGTCTCTTGTGGCTCCATACAAATTTTAAGATTTTTTGTTCTAGTTCTGTAAAAAATGCCACTGGTAATTTGATAGGGATTGCATTGAATCTGTAGATTGCTTTGGGTAGTATAGTCATTTTCACAATATTGATTCTTCCAATACAAGAGCATGGTATATCTATCTCTCCATCTGTTTGTGTCATCTTTGATTTCTTTCATCAGTGTCTTATAGTTTTCTGAGTACAGGTTTTTACTTCCTTAGGTAGGTTTATTCTTAGATTTATTCCTTCCTCCGAAATTTTTTGGAAGAGTTTGAGAAGGATGGTGTTAGCTCTTCTCTAAATGTTTGATAGAATTCACCTGTGAAGCCATCTGGTCCTGGACTTTTGTTTGTTGGAAGATTTTTAATCACAGTTTCAATTTCATTACTTGTGATTGGTCTGTTCATATTTTCTGTTTCTTCCTGGTTCAGTCTTGGAAGGTTATACCTTTCTAAGAATTTGTCCATTTCTTCCAGGTTGTCCATTTTATTGGCGTAGAGTTGCTTGTAATATTCTCTTAGGATGCTTTGTATTTCTGCAGTGTCCATTGTAACGTCTCCTTTTTCATTTCTAATTTTATTGATTTGAGTCCTCTCCCTCTTTTTCTTGATGAGTCTAGCTAAAGGTTTATCAATTTTGTTTATCTTCTCAAAGAACCAGCTTTTAGTTTTATTGATCTTTGCTATTGTTTTCTTTGTTTCTATTTCATTTATTTCTGCTCTGATCTTTATGATTTCTTCTATTAACTTTGGGTTTTGTTTGTTCTTCTTTCTCTAGTTCCTTTAGGTGTAAGGTTACATTGTTTATTTGAGATTTTTCTTGTTTCTTGAGGTAGGCTTGTATTGCTATAAACTTCCCTCTTAGAACTGCTTTAACTGCATCCCATAGTTTTTGGATCATCGTGTTTTCATTGTAATTTGTCTCTAGATTTTTTTAATTTCCTCTTTGATTTCTTCAGTGGTCTCTTGGTTATTTAGTAATGTATTGTTTAGCCTCCATGTGTTTATGTTTTTTACATTTTTTTTTTCCTATAATTGATTTCTAATCTCATAGCATTGTGGTCAGAAAAGATGTTTGATATGATTTCAATTTTCTTAAATTTACCAAGACTTCATTTGTGACCCAAGGTGTGATCTATCCTGGAGAATGTTCCTTATGCACTTGAGAAAAGTGTAATCTGCTGTTTTTGGATGGAATGTCCTATAAATATCAATTAAATCTATCTGGTCTATTGTGTCATTTAAAACTTGTGTTTCCTTATTAATTTTCTGTCTGGATGATCTGTCCATTGGTGTAAGTGAGGTGTTAAAGTCCCCCACTATTATTGTGTTACTGTCAATTTCCTCTTTTATAGCTGTTTGCAGTTGCCTTATGTATTGAGGTGTTCCAATGTTGGGTGCATATAGATTTATAATTGTTATATTTTCTTCTTAGATTGATCCATTGATTATTTTGTACTGTCCTTCCTTGTCTCTTGTAACATTCTTTATTTTAAAGTCTATTTTATCTGATGAGTATTGCTACTCCAGTTTTCTTTTGATTTCCATTTGCACGGAATATCTTTTTCCATCCCCTCACTTTCGGTCTGTATGTGTCCCTAGGTCTGAAGTGGGTCTCTTGTAGACAGCATATATATGGGTCTTGTTTTTGTATCCATTCAGCGAGCCTGTGTCTTTTGGTTGGAGCATTTAATCCATTCACATTTAAGGTAATTATCGATATGTATGTTCCTATTACCATTTTCCTAATTGTTATGGGTTTGTTTTTGTAGGTCCTTTTCTTCTCTTGTGTTTCCCACTTAGAGAAGTTCCATTAGCATTTGTTGTAGAGCTGGTTTTGTGGTGCTGAATTCTCTTAGCTTTTGTTTTGCTTGTCTGTAAAGCTTTTGATTTCTCCAACAAATCTGAATGAGATCCTTGCTGGGTAGAGTAATCTTGGTGTTAGGTTCTTCCCTTTCATCACTTTAAGAATATCATGCCACTCCCTTCTGACTTGTAGAGTTTCTGCTGAGAAATCAGCTGTTAACCTTATGGGAGTTCCTTTGTATGTTATATGTCATTTTTCCCTTGTAGCTTTCAATAATTTTTCTTTTTCTTTAATTTTTGTCAATTTGATTACTATGTGTCTCGGCATGTTTCTCCTTGGGTTTATCCTGCCTGGGACTCTCTGTGCTTCCTGGACTTGGGTGGGTATTTCCTTTCCCGTGTTAGGGAAGTTTTTGACTCTAATCTCTTCAAATATTTTCTCGGGTCCTTTCTCTCTCTCTTCTCCTTCTGGGACCCCTATGATGCGAATGTTGTTGCGTTTAATGTTGTCCCAGAGGTCTCTTAGGCTGTCTTCATTTCTTTTCATTATTTTTTCTTTATTCTGTTCCACGGCAGTGAATTCCACCATTCTGTCTTCCAGGTCACTTATCCGTTCTTCTGCTTCAGTTATTCTGCTATTGATGCCTTCTAGTGTATTTTTCATTTCAGTTATTGTATTGTCCATCTCTGTTTGTTTGTTCTTTAATGCTTCTAGGTGTTTGTTCTTTAATTCTTCTAGGTCTTTGTTAAACATTTCTTGCATCTTCTCGATCTTTGCCTCCATTCTTTTTCCCAGGTCCTGGATCATCTTCACTATCATTATTCTGAATTCTTTTTCTGGAAGGTTGTCTATCTCCACTTCATTTAGTTGTTTTTCTGGGGTTTTATCTTGTTCCTTTATCTGGTACAAAGTCCTCTCCCTTTTCATTTTGTCTATCTTTCTGTGAATGTGGTTTTCGTTCCACAGGCTGCAGAATTGTAGTTCTTCTTGCTTCTGCTGTCTGCCCTCTGGTGGATGAGGCTATCTAAGAGGCTTGTGCAAGCTTCCTGATGGGAGGACTGGTGGTGGGTAGAACTGGGTGTTGCTCTGGTGGGCAGAGCTCAGTAAAACTTTAATCTGCTTGTCTGCTGATGGGTGGGGCTGGGTTCCCTCCCTATTGGTTGCTTGGCCTGAGGCAACCCAGCACTGGAGCCTACCCAGCTCTTTGGTGGGGCTAATAGCAGACTCTGGGAGGGCTCATGCCAAGGAGTACTTCCCAGTCTTCTGCTGCCAGTGTCCTTGTCCTCACAGTGAGACACAGCCACCACCCACCTCTGCAGGAGACCCTCCAACACTAGCTGGTAGGTCTGGTTCAGTCTCCTATGGGGTCACTGCTCCTTCCCCTGGGTCCCGACGTGCACACTACTTTGTGTGTGCCCTCCAAGAGTGGAGTCTCTGTTTCCCCTAGTCCTGTCAAAGTCCTGCAATCAAATCCCGCTAGCCTTCAAAGTCTGATTCTCTAGGAATTCCTCCTCCCATTGCCAGACCTCCAGGTTGGGAAGCCTGACGTGGGGCTCAGAACCTTCACTCCAGTGGGTGGACTTCTGTAGTATAAGTGTTCTCCAGTTTGAGTCACCCACCCAGCAGTTATGGGATTTGATTTTATTGTGATTGCGCCCCTCTTACTGTTTCATTGCGGCTTCTCCTTTGTCTTTGGATGTGGGGTATCTTTTTTGGTGAGTTCCAGTGTCTTCCTGTCGATGATTGTTCAGCAGTTAGTTGTGATTCTGGTGCTCTCGAAAGAGGGAGTGAGCGCACGTCCTTCTACTCCACCATCTTGAACCAATCTCCCAAAACTAATATATTATTATTTCCATGTCAGACTATGAGAGAAATAGTGAATGTTAAAATTAAAGGTATGATGCTGTGTTCTTAGATGGAATGCTATCAGGAAAATAAGGGGGACATTTCAGGTTAAGTGTGGGGAAGGAAGGAAAGAAAAGGGGGAAAAATAGATTCTCATTTTGAGATTGCAATTTCATTTCATTTTAATAAGATTTTAAGTTTGGTTTGTTTGGCAAGTCCAATAGTATAGCAATAGGGACTAAAGGTCTTTGGATATGTCATTGCATAAGAGGACTTATTAAAGTTTAGACCTGTTTTATGTGTTATTTTTAATACACATTTCATGGCATTTACTGCAGAAGTCTCTTTGGGGAAATTAACAATGGAACAATTTCTATATTTAAGAACCGTAAGTTCTCATGTATGTTGAATTAACCTATTGTATATCACCTTAATACTGGGTACAAGGAAGGAAATTTCATTAAAACAGTTATTGTGCCCTTTTGGTTTTCTCTACTCCACTCAGTAGATAGTCTTGGAAAACTCTGCCATAGCCTTAACTTTATCTCAAAGACATGAAGTGATTACGTGCTTTTGATATATTATGTTTTCTGTTAATAAATAACTTTCCTATAAGGAAAAATCAACAGCAGTTAGAAATTAGATAATTATAAACAAATTCTATTTTACTATCTCTCTATAAACATACAAGCATGAATATGAGGACATCTAAAAATGCAGAAATATTAAGTTATATATTCCATGTATCAATATATAAAAACATAGCTGGAAGGAAATTTTTTTTCAAAATCAGGAAATAGTTCCTTATCTACTAGGTTAAAATCCTAAATCTCCAACAAATGTATAGTTCCATATTTTTTTTAGTATTTCGTCCCATACAATATTTAAATAGCTATTCACATTATTGTAGTGACTTGCATGTACAGTGGGGGTCAGATGGGAAAGAAAATACCATTCTTATTTGTAAAGCAATGAAAACACAGGATAAATCTGGAATTAAAGCTGGCCTTTGAAACAAATTAAATATATGTTAAAGCATTTCTTCATGTCTAACTGTTGCACAAGTTGAGTTTTTTACATAGGTTAACACTTAATGCTACTTTCTATGCACTCTCTTACTCAAGGGTTGGCCTTAAATTCATTTTCCCCCTTGGATCAGTATTCTTGATACCTATGGAAAAGAACATCCTGGCTCCTCTAGAAAGTAGATAAAGTCAGAATTCAGGAAGAAATAAACATGATACTCCAATGGGAAAAGTATAAAAACCATCATAGTCAGACAGCTGGGCTTTGAATGAAAAGTAAGTAAATCAATACCTCCCAGAAAAATCCATGCCGCTTCTTACACAAAACCCAAACTACTACCAGGACTTTCAGTGTAGACATTCTGCCAGACATAATGTATTTGATAAATCTTCTGGCTTTTTATCTTCAGACTGGTTTGCTATATTAATTCAAGAGTCTCAGGAATATGAGAAACAATGGCCATAATTCAAAATTTTTCATTATCTGTTCTTGGATGTGTCTTCATTTGTTATAACTGTTGGGCTATAATAAAGGAGCTTCTTCTGTCTTTTCATATAAATTTGGGTTTATTCTTTCCTGGTACTGATTTCAGCCCTGTGCCACCCTGACCCAGGGGAAAGGTGTGGGCTCCTTCTTCCCCAGGTACCTACAGGTTGATGTAATTACTACTCCCAGCACCAACCCTGCCTTTGTCTCTAGTCCTTCTAGCCTTAGGAACCTTCCTTTTATTTCAACTAGAATCATGTAATTAGTGAAAGGATCAGGCAGAGCCAGACTTTTCCAAATTGCAAGTGATCACAAGATCATTAAAATCCAAGGGCCAGGATTATTAAAAGCATGGTTTATAATGGAAGCCATTCCTGTAGAAGGAAAAAAGACCCTGTAGTAAATCGACAACAGATAACCTATAAATACTTATTCCCAGAATTCTGCGTCTGGATGGGGTGTTCTCCTTCCCTCATCCTCTTTTGTGGGTGTTTACCCATCTTCTTCCTAAAGGCAGGAGATTTACCAATTAAGTTTAAAAGGCTACAATCTTATCAGTCTTGCTAAGGCTCTGTTAGCATAATAATGTAGCAGAGTTTTTATAAGAGCTGGTCAGCATTAGCAAGAGAAAGGGCTGTTTGTCTTGTAGATGTTTCATTCAAAGGGCCGGGAATGGTCACCCACCCTCCCCTGCTCACTACTCCACAATCCCTCAAGGGAGCAAAGGTTCATAGAGGGGAGAGTGAGAGACAAAGTGGGAAAGATCCAGGTGAGGGAAGGCACAGGTCAGCCGTGCTCTGCCTGCCCCAGGAAGACGATGCCTCCTGAAAGGGTGGGAGGGAGTAAAGGATTTTCCCGGGACTAAGTACCTGGGGGAAATGGAGGTTTCACAAGGGTTGAAAACAGCCCTACACAAGAGACTCGGGTCTAAGAAGTGGAGGACAAGTGACTGAAAAGGCAACTAGGCAGCAGCAAAGCCCCAGCTGAAGTCATCTGTGCAAGACTGGACCAGCAGCGCGAATTGGCCCTGGAGCCGGTTGATGGGGTGATCTTCGTCAGATGATGGGGACTGGCAAAAATCCTGGTAAAACCTCCATGTAAATCCTGATGGGGTGGGTGTGAGGCGATGATAAACTAGTCCTAAAGCTCACCCTTCCTCAGCCCTCTTACTGTTCCAGGTTAGGATTAAACAACAAGGAATGGCTGAAACTGTTTAATCATTCCTGCAGAGTGAGAGCCTGTGTTCTTCAAATTTACTCAGTCATACACAGGCAGGATTTGTGTAAACACAGCTCATTGGCCTTGCATTTCCCACACCTAAAGGAAGTGAATAACTGTATTGAATTCTATTTTTTTCCCTTGTTTGTTGCTTCATTACATGGAGTTTGGATCAAAGCCTACGTTTAATATAAATAAAAGTTGATCTGCTAAAATTTTATGAAAAAGATCATTAAATCCCAGAAAAGTAGCCATTCCTAAAACCTGAAATTTTTCATTTTTCTGATAGACTGCCAGCAGCACTTTGTTTGGATTAGAATTAAATGTCTGCCAAATTGGAAACTGTAAAACTCAATCTCAGAAGTTTTTTTTATAAATTTAATATAAGATTTTAAGCATCTCTTCTCAAATACTCGCTCTAGCAAAAAAAAAGTCTTTTCTACATAAAAATATGGTGAATTTATAAGCCAGTTACTTCCCACGAATTTGGGGAGGGGAGGAGGAGGAAAGAGAGACAGCCCAGGATAAGCTTGTTTTCCTGATGCAACTCCAGAGATTCGCCAAGTCCTAGAATAAGGTGGTTTGTGAGGGAAAAAAATCAGAGGTGACAGAGTTTTTACCAGGCTCTAGTCATGGCAATGAGCCCAGCACACCCCGATGTATCTTAAGTGAGAATGAAGCAAGATGGACCATCGCAGCCCTCCCTGGGAAGGGGTCTCCCTGGGATGGGAATCAAGAAGATCATGATCGCCAGGTCTTTCACTTATGGAGAGCTGGCCACGTGCCAGGCCTTGCTCAACACTTCCTCAGAGATTAACTAACTCTCAAGACCCATACGAGACACAGGTCAGATTCTACTTCACAGCACCAGAAGCCAGAATAGAGTAGAGAAGGGTTTATCCCTTCCAGCTCCCCAGTGTGAAGTAGACCCCCAGTCATTCTCAGTTCCATTGCCCTGTTTTATTATTTCTTTCATTACCTCTATCTCTATCTGAAATTATTTAATGTATTTGTTTGCTTCTGTGTTCCCAGACGATGCTTAATAAATATGTATCGAGTAAATGAATGAACTTGCCCAAGGTCCCACAGCTGTTGGTACCCAGGCTAAAATTTGAACTCTGGTCTATCCAAATCCAAAGATAACTACATATTTAAAGTTTTGTTTGTTTTTTAATTTAAAAAGAACTACTTAGATACTTACTAATGAAATGATATGATATCTGGGAGATGCTTCAAAATAATACAGGAGCTGGAGGTTGCATGTAACTGAAACAAAACTGACCTTGTGTTGATAGTTGTTGGGCCTGGGTGATGAATAGGTACAGGTTTACTGCAGTGTTCTCTCTACCTTAGTAGAGGCTTGAAATTTGCCATTATAAGATGTTTAATTCAAAGAGAACTTCAACACTCATTTCATATTTCTGTTCTTTCTTCTCCTACCTCAGTCTTTGCTGTTACCAGTCTAAATTTCATTCTCCTTCTCATCCTATGCTATCTAAACAATTTCCATTTCCCTTATTGCCTTTTTCCCCCGTTTCTTTGACTTAGTACAGTAGACAAAAAATTTTATTTTCCCCTGAACACTTCTACATACAAAATATTGCCATATCCTCAATTCTGGCCATTAATTAAAAAGCAGGAATTTCATTCCAAAACTGTTTATGTGCAAATTAGCAAATTTGTGTACAACTTTAATATAATCAATAAATAATGATTTCACATAAAATTTAAAATTCATGTATGCAAAAAAATTGCAACACAGGAAACATCTGACTCATTGTTATTTAAACTATTAAATATAACTTATATCATTATTTACTAAATGTTCTCCTGAGTTAAGCAAGCAAGCAGTAACACCTACTCAAAGAAATTATAGGAAATAAGACTAGCTTTAAACACCAAATAAAAGAGAAATGTATTTATTTATTTATGCTTTTATTCTTCTGTTCCCATCATCTTTCTATCACTGTGACCATGGCAAACATTATTGTTTTCTCAATCTATTTCCATTCTCTGGTGCTTCCTTGTCAGCCGAACCCAAATGTTGTTGGAGCAGTGATGTGTCTAGCCCCAGGTGAGATGTTCACTCTCTCACCCACTCTCACATCTAAAATAGCCTTGTAAAGCCATTGGCCAATGAGATATACATGAAAGTCCACTCACGTGCTAGGAAAATTTTAGCATTTGTTAGAGGGGACAGAAGCAGTTGGCTCATCCTTCCCCGACACTGCACGCACACACACGCACACACACATCTTCCCTCCATGAATGTAGATGTGATGACCGGAGCTACAGCAACCACTGTGCAACTATGAGGATGGCATCCAACAAACATAGGATGATAGAGTGGAAGGAGGTAAAAAACCTGTGCATCTAATGTCATCACAGAGCATCTTAGTCAATGCCAGCAACCATATACCTTTGGACATCTGCTCGTATTTTTTGAGCCAGGTCTTTCAATAGTTGTAGCCAAATACATTCCTAACTGATATAGTCATCCTTGCTGAAAATCTTCAACTGTAGATTAATATTAATAAATTTCATAAAGAAAATGAGATTTTAAAATGAGGAAGATCCTAAAATAGATGCTACTTACAGACATACAAGATCATGATTTTGTTCAGATCATAGAGTTTACTCAGCGGCTTCAGTCAACACCTCAGGCTTGAGGTTCTGTGAGTATTTAAAAATAAATACACAAGCTTCCATTCACTCAAAGGACTGTCTCATTCAGAATCCAGTTTAGGGTACTAATCTAAACAGTGGATGATATGAGGCACTGTGTATTTTACCATAAGTAAAATTACTTATTGTGGAAAAAAAAAATGTAGCACAACGTTTCCACTGTCCACTCCCTGTCTCTTCATATCTCTTATCAGTTTCATGACAATCAAAAACAGTTCCAGGTTCATGATCTTTTCCCCTCTTGGAGTACCTTTTTATTTTTTCTATCTTCTCACCCTGACTTCCACCCACTAACACACCATCTCCAATTCCTAATTCTTTCGCCCCCCGGAAGTAATTGTTGGACTCTATGGCCATCCTATAGCAATTATTAGACCCTTTCGTTTGCCCAGCAAAAATTCGTTGAGCACCTACTATGTGCCACATGCAGTGTGAGGGGCTGGGAGTATACTGGTGAATCTAGTGGTCTAGAGAAACTCAGATTCTCTCTTAAATGTCATCTTAGTATAACTACTCATGCACTGCATCTTATTTTTATGTGGTTGAAACTAATGTATATGAAGAAAGCACAATTTCTTAAATATTTTAAAGCTTGATATTCCTGACTTGCTATTTCAAATGAGTAATTTGCTAGTGACCTTTAGATGCTTTAATAGGGTGACAAGACTACTTGGGCAAGAATAAAAATGGTTTTGTATGTTTTAAAAAGTACTGAAAAGAAAAAAGTATGTTTGAGCATTTGGGTTTCCTCAGAGGTTATCAGCCACTTAGAAAAATCACCAGGTCTAGGCAATAAACACACTCACACATACCTATACGTATTTTTTAAATATAGAATGTTAGACTTCAAGCAACCTTAGAGATTTGATGTATTGGGAAACTGGGTCCTAAAAAGGTTCAGTGACGTGCTCAAAATTAAAAAGCTAGTAGGTGCTTAAGATCCAATTATTTCACTCAGAAAGGAGGTTTACTACAGCAGAAGTTAATTAAATTAGATAGTAGAGCAAGAGTCCTCAAATCATGGCTGGAAATCTGACTCTGACCCTCTGTTGAAAACAGACAATTACAGAGAAAGGAAATAGAACTCAATCTACTATGAAAGGCAGAGGGGCAGGTACAGTAGTCGGTATGAACCATGAGAAGAATGGGACAGAGCTGCTCCAAGTTACTGACTTCATGGTTACAGCATTTAAAGAAGTAAATGTAATATTTTTTCTGGTAAGGGAAGGTGCTTTGTTTTAAAAGCCTACTGAGGATGGGGGAGACGGAATTCTGCCACAAATATGGCTGAATAGTCTTTGAATCTGGGAAGCAAATCCAGCTGATTTGTAACTTTAATGTAAGAAAATGTCAGAAGCTTGATGGGGAAAGTGAGTTATAAGAGTTGAGACTAATGAGAGGTTACAAATTTGTTCCTAGGTGGCATTTTTTTAAAAAAAAATCATTCTCCATGTGATTATCATTGCTTTGCAACATAAGCATGATGTCTGTGAGGGACCAACCATGGAGGGTCTCAAGATGGACATTCATAGATCTTATGGAGTCTGTGTATTTTGAGGAGAGAAGGTTCATCATTTCATCAGATTCTCAGAGAAGTCTCTGACTCTAAAAAGACCAAGGATTCTATTAATAAACTTTGTGACTCCAAACATGGATTGAAACATGGTCCATGCATAAACGAGGCCAATGCACATGTGGGCTTCTCCCAGCTTCTCTCACTCAAGGTGACCAATAATTTATGCCAAGCAAGTAGAAAAGAAATGCACATTTCACTGATTTTATTACCTTTCCCTAAGGGTAGGGCAAAAAGGTGAAAAAAACTAAGTTGTCAACAGGTACAATTTTGTACTTACTTGTAAGAGAGTGAAAGTGTAGACAAAATGTAGTGTAGAAAGTGTAGATAAAATCACTGTTTTGTCCATTACCAGCAGCTTCCTCTTTGCAGTACCATTCCTCAGCCTGGCCCCAGTTGCCCAGGGTAATGTGAGGAAGCGTGTGGAAACCGTGATTAATGGTTCTTACTTATCTCCTATTAAAATGCCTAGCAGCCTTTGAATACAGGTGCCTGAAGATTTTAAATTTATTAATTTATTTTTCTTAGAATCAGTGTATCCTGATGCTAAATTGCTTTAGCACTTTGCAAAAATTCTATAAAACTAATTTATGAAGTAAGTTTTCTGGCTATGCATGACCTGGACATTTCTCAATAAAAGATTCAACTTTTTTTTTTTAATGTATTTATTTTATTTATTTATGTTTGGCTGCCTTGAGTCTTCGCCACTGCATGTGGGCTTTCTCTAGTTGCGGCGAGCAGGGACCACTCTTCACTGCGGTGTGCGGGCTTCTCATTCTGGTGGCTTTTCTTGTTGCGGAGCATGGGCTCTAGGCACGCGGGCTTAGTAGTTGTGGCTCGCGGGTTCTAGAGCGCAGGCTCAGTAATTGTGGCTCAAGGGCCCAGTTGCTCCGCGGCATGTGAGATCTTCCCAGACCAGGGCTCGAACCCGTGTCCCCTGCATTGGCAGGCAGATTCTTAACCACTGCGCCACCAGGGAAGTCCCTCAACTTTTTTTTTTTTTCTTAACTCAGTGCTTTTGTTTTTCCATGTATATGAATCCTTTCCCAAATTGGCAATTTTCTTCTACCTCCTTCATTTCAATATTGTGCTTTTTAACTGTGCCATGGGATTGCTTAGCATTATGCTGTCAGCGGTTCACAGGAAAAGAGTATATTTTATTTTAAAGGGGATGAAAATACCATCTTTCATACTTCTGTTTAGTTTGTGAGAAGGCGAATATATAAATACAATGAACGCTAAATAAAATTAATCGCTAATTAATTAAACGCTAATAAAATTTAATTAAAATTAAACTCAACATTTATTGTGTACCCACAAGGTACCAGGAACTGTGGATAATAACAATAATATTGAGAAGAACAAGTGTTTATCAGTGGGTGTTCTCTGCCAGGCTCCGCAATGTGTACTTTACATCGACTCTGATTCAATCCTCACCACCACACTACGAGGGAGGTATTATTTTTAAGCCTCATTTTACAGGTGGGAAAACTGAGGCAGCTAGTAACTTACAGAGCTGGGACTTGGCTCAGGGAACTCTACCTAAAGCCTGTGTGTTTAAACACCTGACCTTCACTGTCTTGTGCGGGGTACAGAACAAAAAACAGGCAAATGGAGCTAAAAAAACCCCAAAGAAACAGTTTTTTATTTAAATTTTCTAGAAAGTAGTCCAGTGTCATGAAGACAATTTTAAGACATATTATCACTGCATGTCTCATATTTTTTAAAATTAATATGACATAGAAAGAAAGCAAATGATGAGCCTTAAAACTTCTTTTCTATATGCTACACTCAACTCCTTATTTATTAAATCAAGCTTTAAAATAATACCTGGAATCTTGTTAATTACTCATAAATTCCTGTGCTGGGGTGTCCATATTCTTATATACTCTTTCTTAATAGTGAGAAGGCAAGAAATCTAGGTAATGCATCTTCCACTGCCAAATGACCATTGAGGGCAGCAAAGAATTGAGAATACGAAAATTCATAGGGGAGACCTTTAAGAAGCACAACCACTAGAGGAAAAAAAAGAAAAACAAACAAACAAAAAACAGCGTGTTTCCCTTCCTCACCTCCAGCCACTCTCTGTTTTTCCCACGAGATGTGGACGGTGGGCATCTCTCCTTGGTCTGTGGCATGGATGCAGCTCTCCACTTCTGAACTCTGGCTGAGTGCCACGTGGAAGAGCCAGGACACCTCACCTAGGGAAAGGCTTGCCAGGTCTCCTGACTGATAAGAGGAAAGTAAACAACATCCATTGCGAAAGGAAGCTTGCTGTGACAAGGTTTTGGCCCACGCTCACTAAACAATGATGTTTAAAGAGTCAAAAAAATTTTTGCATGAATTTTCATTTCTCCTGGATTTTCCAAATATGTCCTCGGAGGTTCATCCCCTACCCGTGCTGACAAGAACCAACCACGTGCCCAGTGGGTGGAGGTGAGTGCTTAGGGCAGAAAGGGGGGCCTTGGGTTCACAGATACCTTCCTCTCTGTCACCATCCAGGAATTCATACCAGATGAAAGACCATTCCTGTGCCCTGAAGCTTTCTATCTTTGGGGGTCTTCAGGTTACATTCAAATATCACCAAAGGCACAGTGAGCCCTAGAATATAGTCATGAAAATTGTTTATCCAAGAGTCTGGATACTAGAGAAAATCACAAAATTGTTAACAAAGGACTTTTGTTAGTGATGACTCAATTTATTAATCATGACGTCATAATAATTTTTTAAACATTTGTTGTAAATGTGAGGCAATGTGTGAAGTTGCCTGGCTGCAAATTACAGTTGGTGGCATCAATACAGGCTCACCCAGACCACCACAGACACGCTAACATGGATTATAAAGGATATATCACAACTGAATCCATCAGGAGTTTCATCTGAAAAAAATCTCGTACATTTCATGCAACAAAGATTATTATTTCTGAGGAGATTCTATTCAAGAGGAACAGGCTAAAGAGACATTTGGAAAGGAAAGTGTAGCAAGAATACGAAAGTAACATTGATGGACATTTTCTCAAAAGCTACCTCGTTATTTTTATGTATCATTTGGGATCCTTTTACAACTCAAAATCTTTTAGGCAAAAAAAAAAAAGAAAAAAAGAAAAAAAAGGGGGGGGGGGGAAAGGGAATGCGTTGGCATACGTAACTGTGAAGTCCAGGGGGTATGGAAGTCCAGAAAACCTCAGGTATGACTAGGTCTAGGCACTCAAATGATTCTATCAGGAACCTGACTCTCCATTACTCTCAGCTCATTTATCCTTCTTTGGCTCTATTCTCAGGCAGGTCTCTCTCAAATCATACTAAACACAGCTTGCAGCTAGTCTCCTACCAGTTTAACAACAACTACAGAAATAGGATGCCTCTCTCCCAGTGATACAGGAAAATAGGGGCTGGATCTCATTGGCCTATTTTGGGTCATGTGACCAGCCCAAAGCCAATCACTGTGGACCATTATGAGACTTTGTTTTCATCGACTGGGTGTGGGTACCTGAGGACCCAAGCAATGGGATCAGCCTCACTTTCACCTGTGTAGTAGTTCTCTGCCATAACTAAGTACCGCAGGCTGGGTGGTTTAAGCAACAGAAATTTATTTCTCACAGTTCCGGAGGCTGAGAAGTCCAAGGTCAAGGTGTCAGCAGGGTTGGTTTCTTTTGAGACCTCTCTCCTTGGCTTGTAGATGGTCATCTCCTTGCAGTGCTTTTATATGATCTTCTCTGTGTGTGTCTGTGTCCTAATCTCCTCTTCTCATGAAGACACCAGTCATATAAGGGCCCACCCATTTGACCTCATATTCTCTTAATCACCTCTTTAAAGGCCCTATCTCCAAACATAGTCACATTCTGGGGTACTAAGAATTAGGATTTCAACATATGAATTGGTTGGGGGTGGGAGCACACTTCAGCCTTATAAATTTAATTTTCTAAGAAAATTTTGAGGCTGTTCTCAGAAGAAAGGGAAATCAGTGCTGTCCAGGCACAAGCAACCTGTCTGCTAAACTCTTCCGGTCTCTGCAGACCCTGTCCCAGCAAAGCCTGCCATGAGTTTGCTACAACTCGATTTGAGACGCCAGTATTTCCAGTCCTTCGGGAATGCCTCCACTTGGAAGATTACCACGCTGGTTAATAGTACTGGAAAAGAATTGTAATGCTTTCAAGCCATGTCCCCTAAGTGTGTTCCGATAAATGTTGGATGACTGGGGATTTAGATAGATGTTATTTGGAGAAAAAAATCTTTTGCTTTAGAAATTCTCAAACTCAAATTAGACAAGTTTCTAGACCACAGAACTTTCCAGAGCCTTTCAAGATGTTAAGAACTATCGTGAATCCCCAAGAATGAGTATGTTGTCTGCAGCATTCATCATTCTTCCAAACACACACGAGGGAATGCTTCCTTATAAAACTGCCAGCCACATAGTTGGACTTAAAAACTAAGTTTTGGGGCTTCCCTGGTGGCGCAGTGGTTGAGAATCTGCCTGCCAATGCAGGGGACACGGGTTCGAGCCCTGTTCTGGGAAGATCCCACATGCCGCGGAGCAGCTGGGCCCGTGAGCCACAACTACTGAGCCCGCGCGTCTGGAGCCTGTGCTCCGCAACAAGAGAGGCCGCGATAGTGAGAGGCTCGCGCACCGTGATGAAGAGTGGCCCCCACTTGCCACAACTAGAGAAAGCCCTCGCACAGAAACGAAGACCCAACACAGCCAGAAATATAAAAATAAATAAATAAAAAATTTTTTTTAAAAAACTAAGTTTTGAGTTGGGGGTAGAGCTAAGGCAAGGGAATGTCTGGACATCTGGAAATGGACTTTTGCCAGTTCTAGAGAGCTTCATCCTAGTCTGGCACACGAACCAACTCAACTTCAGCTGACGGGTAGTGGGAGGTTTAGAGCTGAAAGAAAGCCACTGAGGCTGGCTACAGCGAGGAAAAGTAATCAGGGCAGAGGGGAAGGAAGAGAAGCTATCGTCCAAGTCACCAAATTCGAGAGCTATAGCAAGATCAAGCATGAACTAGGTGACTTAATTTATAAGGAGCCAATCTATCTGATCGTGGTTGGTGGGGAGAGGCCCACAGTAAGATTTCCTTAACAGTGTTTGAGTGTCTGGGTCATGAACCAGGGAGATTCATCTTAGCTGATGGGATGGATATTGGAATCTGGGACTATTCCAGAGGGGGAATAACCCACTGGCCTAGGCAAGGGGTGAAGATCCAAGTTCCAGTTCCAGAACCAGAGTGGGAGCCAGGAGCCAGGGATCTAGGTAGAAAGCAGTGACACAACCTGACCATGCTCAATAGAAGTCTAACTTGAGGTGACATGGGACTGATATTCACATAGTTTTCAAGATTCCAGATCCATCCAAGGGAGCAGCAGATTTTGGGCAAATTTACTAGCAGGGAAAGACTACCCAGTGCCATCAGACTACCAAGCTGACTGTTTCTCTCACCTTCTCAGCTTTAACTGCTGTAACTGTCCCTCTTTTCATGTTTTACCTGGGTAAATCCAGTTGATTATTTATTTATTTATTTGGGTGCATCAAATCTTAGTTGCGGCACGCGGGATATTTCGCTTTGGTGGGCAGGCTCTCAAGTTGTGGTGCGCGGGCTCTAGAGCGCACAGGCTTAGTTGCCCCGGCATGTGGGATCTTAGTTCCCCCACCAGGGATCGAACTCACGTCCCCTGCATTGGAAGGTGGATTCTTAACCACTGGACCACCAAGGAGGTCCCCAGTTGATTATTTAAGATCCAGCTCAAGCAAGACCTCCTCGGAGAAGACATTCCTGCCCTCCATCACCCCCCTGTATCACCTCCCAGGCTGGGTTAGGTGCACTTCCTTCACGTTCCATGGAACCTTGGTATAACACTCCAGCACTGGACCATGCCGGACCCAGAGACATGTGTGTGTCTATCTTCCACTGGGATGTGGTAGGAGCACAGTAAATATCTGTAGAACTCGACTGACCTGCCACAGTGAGGTACACACAGAGTTAATTGACTATCTCATCCACTCAGAATTAAGCTTAGCTTGTTACATTTACTTTCTACTTGTAAATGTTGAAAGGATACCCCTTCACATATAATTCTCCTGCCATTTGACCTCTAAATAAAATTGAGCACACAGTGTCAAGGGGGCTAAGGCATCTTTCTGACACATGGTAATTACCTTTAAAAGTATACCTCCCAACGAATCCCCTAAAAAACACCACAGCTCAGATTCTGGCAGCATTCATAAATCACCAGCTCTGGACCCTCAGAAGTTTAGGAAGTTAGCAAGGATACTTGACAGAATTACTGCTTTTATTAATGCCTTGGGCTTGGATTATTTATTTAAGATTACTAGGATCAGAAAACATGCGTTCCAATCAAGCCTTCACCTAAATCACAAGGAATGAGAGGTACAAGGTCCCCTTGAGATAGCAACGTCTCGCTATTTTCTGCTGTTGGGAAGAAGTTCTCCAAGGGATATGGGAGGTGGTTAAGCTCCAGGGAGAAAGAGGATGATTAAAAGTATCTTTTCCATTCCAAGCACTATAAATATTAAACACATGTTTTGCAGTTCAACTGTTTTAGAAAATTTTCCAGTGTGACCTTTATAAATATTTGTATATCCCTCCCACCCCGAGCAGTAACTGCTTGCTGGATGGAAGCCCCTGGGGAGTGCTAATGAGGAAGAGCTTCCAGTGGATGAACTATGCCCTGAGAGCAAGAGTGACCCTGCAAGGAAGTGTGTTACCTCTTCCAGGTCACGAGGCTTCCAATTAGACTCCAATTACTAGAACGCGAAATTATTCCATGTGACCTGAAAAGAAAATAAAGCTTTTCAAAGTTGGAGAGGCCCTCGGAACCTCAGTGGGAAAGGGCTTCAGAAATGGCCTAGTGCAAAGCCTGTTTTGTAAAAGACGGACAGGAGACAGAGAGCTGAGGAGAGCAGCCCAGGGTCCTGCGGCCCACCTCCGCCTCCAGCCCGTTGAGTTACTATTGACTATGTCTTTCAAGACCTCACAAGTTTGGTTGGTTTTCCTTTTGCCTCTTCTTCTCTGTCCTCCACTCTGGGTTCTCTTCCTCCGTCTAAAAAAAAATGGGGTGTTGTGCAGTATCTGTCTCCTCTCTCTCTCCTACCACCACCCTGTTCCCCAACAAATCAAACCACCACCACTTTCCACCTGTGCCTTCAGATACGCTTATTCTTCTGCCTGCAATGCTCTTCTTTCCCTGGGAAGCCTGACAAACTTCTTCTCGGCTTTAAAGCCCAGCTACAGATGCGCCTGGCTTTCCCTGGCAGACTAGCTGTTATCCTTCTTGTGTTATCATAGCCATGACCTCTATATGTTGTAGTACAGTGCTTCGAGGCACTGGGCGTCGAGCCTTACCTGTCTCCTGGACTAAACAGTGGCTACACGACACATCCTCAGTCACTTGCCAATCTTCTACATTCCCTCACTTCAGTTTCCACTTCAACTCTCCTCTGAGAAAACCCAAATCCATATATCCCAGGCCACTCTCACTGTATAATCTAACTCTCTGCTAAATGTTCCGCCAGCATCACAAACCCAACATTCCCAAGACAGTAGCCATAGTTTCCCTTGCCCACCCATCCACCACCCCAAAATCTACTCCTGGTCCTCACCTGCCCATCTCTGTGAATGCCATTACTAGCCTGTCGGTGACCCAGATTAAAAACCCAAGGTTCTCAAAAATAAATTAATTAAAATAAAATTAAATGAAAATTTAAAAAACCTCAAGGTTCTCTATCGACGCCTCCTCTGACCTTCCTCTGAATAACCACCACCCCTTTTCATTCCAATTAGACCACATCTCTAGCAGCCATCATCACCTCCTCCCTGTACTGGGACCACAGCCTGAATCCAAGCGCTCACCACCTTCCATCCGATCACGTTCGGGACCTTCCGCTCTGTTCTCGGTCCCTGTCCTTGCTCCTCCACGCCCCCCAACAGGCTGCTGCTACAGTAATTATCCCCAAGGGCAGCTCAGTCAGAGCATTCTCTTGCCCACACTTGCAGTGGCTCCTCTTTGTCTGGTGACCAAATTCTTTAGCATTTCATTCAAGAGCCTCTACAATTCAGCTTTCACTGCATTTCCATTCTTACCTCCAACTCTTCCAGTTACTCATCTTAACTCCGACCACAACTCCTCCTCCCTGGGTTTTCCTACTACATTTCCTTCTGTCAAAATTCCAGAAACAGTACAGATTAAAACCAGATCAGTAAAATAGTATTTAGGAAGAGCTTGTTGTGCCTATAAGGACAGTTTGCAAACTGAGAGCTTTCAGATTCAAAACTGATCACGAAGCTCAGAGGAACGGTTACAGCCTGGCACATAGAGTGAAAACGAGGAAGTTGTTCAACCTTCACAATGATTGGTTATTAAAATGGAAATTTCTAGAAGGTAGGAGATTGGTTAGAAGTGAGTACCTCATTGTGTTTTAGAAAGATGACAAATTTCTTTTATGATTTACAAGAAATAATCTAAATTAAATCTTGCTTACGTTCATGAAAAAAAGCTAGACTTAGTATTGCTTACGTGGCTTAAATGGTTTTGTCTGCCCAGGTGATTTTCAAGTTTGGTCTCTGTTTTGCATTTATAGAGCACTGAATCAAGAAGAAATTGAGTGGTTTGGAAAGGGTCCAAGCTTTCTTTCTTAGAAATGGAAGGTCCTAGTCCAGGAACTCCCAGTTAGGAGTTGTGGACCTTCTTATGCCTTTGAAATCTTACCAGATGAGTTTTCAGTCAATTATAAATGCTCCATTTCCCCTCTAATTTGTCATATTTTCCAGCAGGAAGAAAGAAGGGTAGTCTCTTCCCCAGTTTCCCGTTCAGAAGGTCCACTCATCCGTCTCACCTTATTAAACTAAAAGCTTTAATATGTGAGAAATAGCACATACGACATCAACATAGCCCCAAAGGGGTTGAGAGCCTTGAATTAGTCCACTGAGAAATACTATAGCAATTTTCTCTGAAATTGCTAAACTCATACTATTGGCCAAACTGACTAGACAATTTTATCATATAACCATTTAAGTCCATCAAATAACTGATTTAAACCACTAAGTTCACTTGCGCAAATTGGATGATTATTTTCACATCATATGGACAAAAGCTATACCACTCAACGCCAAAGGCAACAGAATGGTGATGATAAAAAATAAATATAATTGTGTTCCATAACGTCTACGAATGTATGAGATCGAGGATTTATCTTACGCAACAAAACTCTCAGTTTACAGATAATAAAACTATTACCAGAAGTCAATATCTTTCTTAACAATCGTGAAGTTATTCTTTCGAAAAACTGGTATAATCAGTTTCCTATTTTATTGTCTGTACAGGTAATTTCACTTTATCAGAAATTCCTTTTAGTGATCTTCATTGTTACTCTAAAACATTATTTTGAGCTACGACTCATAAATTCATCTGAAAAGGATCATATTAATGCTGCCCTTGAAGGACTTCCAGTTAAACAGTTTGGTAACTAGACTGGGGGAAGATTGGGAGGTAGCATCATGGCAGTTTGAGGGTCAACCCTAGAAGCATGACTCAAAAGTCCATATACATGGAGCAACTCAAGTAAGAAATTGGATGGTGCTAAACTCCATTGGCTAAGTCAGACACCAAGGGCCAAGCTCTTTATAAGTTGTTTTTAGTGTAAATGTGGTGCTTCCCCAAGGGTCTAGGAGCAGGAAAACATGGAAATTCTCCATTTGTGGGTTTGCAGTTATTACTTAATTTGCACATGCAAATGTAGGTTTGGTAGTGTATAGAAAGAAACAAACAAAAAGAGACAAGCAAAGCTGATGTTAAAACTTCCTCCTTAATATCCATCTACTTTGTTTAAGTTTTTAACTGGGTGAATGAAAATAATATTGTCTAATCATACCCAGGAAAACTGGTGTGTAATAGAAACAGAATTAAGTATGGTGTAAAATTCAGAAGGTCTATAGTCTGATACAAGGCAAAACAAAGCTAAGGATCATATACTTCTTTTTAGGGTGACCAAAATAAATAAAAAAGATGAAAATGATTTCTGGAAGGTGAGATTTTAGGTTTGGTCCAATTTCTAGACTTAAATAATCTTCCAAATTATAGTGCCCATAGTATGTATTCTGCCTGTTTTCTTATTTAAAATCTAAACTCAAACGCAATCTCCCCAAGGACATACTAGGTCAAAAATCATTTTAAGGACACATAAAAGATTTATCTTAAAAAAAAAAAAAAAAAAAAGATTTATCTTAAAGACTCTGAGACATATCTACATCCCTGGTGGCTAAATAAGGCAGAGGTCTGACCTTAAAAAAACCTAACCCAAAAGAACAAAAGCATTGTTATGCCAGGAGAAATATATTTTGTAACAATATTTTATAACAACATAACAGCAAAAGAGGGACTGAAACTTATTAATAGCGATAGTTATGCACATATGTGTTTATCAGGACTGAATCTAGACCCTTCATTTCATTACCTTCAATATGCAGGGCAATGTACAAATCCAGGTGCCATAGAGATACAGAAAGAATTTCCATTTTTGCTCACTCCTTTATCCTAAAATATAATGCAGGCAAATACTTTCAAAATGTATTAGGATTTCTATTGAGAGGGTTTTCAAAGCAACCTGTCATCCATTTGTATTTTAATTTTTTAAAAATGTGAGATAACTATGCTATTCCTGGCATCTTGTATGGCTGAGTGGAGAATATGGCCTTTCCCTCTTTTCCTCAAGTCTCTATAGGGTCCAAGCTCCAATCTCAATGAGGCAGTTGTACCAAGTGAACCCCTTACTTTGGGCTGGAACTGTAAATAACCAGGGGTCCATAAGCACTGCCAAAACACCTGCTGATGTTTTACGTCATATGAGTTCGTTGAGATTTCAAGACTACAAGGGCCTATTAGATTTCCCATGAATAGAAGAAGAACTTTCCATCAAATAAGGATCCTGAAGAGTAACCTGGTCCCTACATCATAACCAGAAGGAAGAGAGACCCACTCTGTCCAAGTATCCTTGGGAAGCTGTGGCAATCACCACAGAGCACAAAACTCTAAATATAAATTAACAAATACCATGACAACGGCTGAGTCTAGTCTTTCGATAGATGCGTTAATTCCCTAGACAACATTTCCAAACAGGTGGTCTGGAGTTACGTCCAGCATTTCCAATAATGATTTACCAAAAAAAATGATTTTTAATTTTCAGAAGGAGAATTACAATACCTTCCATTTATAATACACTTTAGAGGAAACCCTTCTCAAAATGTCACCTGTGGACCCCAACAAGTCCCTGAAGCTTCTTCAGGGGGTATTGGGGTTCAAACCCACTTTCATAATAAAAGATGTTGTTTTCCCATTTCACTTGTTGACATTTGCACCGATGGTGCAAAAATTATGGGTAAAACTGTTGACCATTTAGCACAGACCCAGGAATAGCACCAAACTGAACTAGCAATCATCGGTTTCTTCCTACCCTCGACTCAGAGGAAAAAAAAAAAAAGCTAGTTTTACTTAATGGCCTTGATGAAGCCATAAGAAAGAACTTACATCTGAACTCTTGCACACACATTTTTAAAATATTCTGTTTGATAAAATGGGAGGTGCTCATAAAGTACTCCTGCTGCATGCCTTGAGGAAAAGCACTTGTGCAGTCATCTGAGTTACAAGCTGAAATAGTGGCTATCTTCATGGAACACTATTTTTACTTAGAAGAATGACAGGCTCACTTTGGCTATTCAGCTTTGACTACTTGGCAGAAATATTTCAAAAATCAACTAAGCGAGTCTGTTAGTTCAAGGTAAATGCCTGGCAGTATTTGTTGCCAAAGATAAAATTCAAGAGAATAGAGGGCTGTGCTAAGGAGATTGTATTTTGGAATAAACCGTGATGCCCTTGCTAGTGGAGACCATGAATTCCAATTATAAATCTGCCACCAGAAGCTTCCTTCGCAAGTGGAGGCTTGCCCAAAGCATATGGATTAATCCAGGACATTTTGCACTCAGTTCTGCTGTTGGCAAAACATTTCCCCTGCTCCAGGTGACATGAGCTACGAGTCTCCAATTTCCTGGACCTATTCAGATACCCATTTGGTGTTTCCAAGGATGCATTCAGTACAGCTCAGCAGAACCTTCCCTTCTCCCAGCCAGCGAGGCCCATCAGGCACATTTGCATTGGTACTCAAACTGAGGTAGGAGATAGAAGGGCCCCTGGGCTGGACAGCTGGGGTTTGTCAAGTGAAGTAAAATTGAAGCTTTGTTCTCACCCAGACACTCCAAGGACAAAGCTAATGGCAGAAGCTGAGCTCTGCTAAAGTGAAGAGATAAGGCGCCCACTCCTGAGGTCAAGGAAAACTTCCCTGCCTGCACATGTGTAGGAAGGCTCCTTGGGGCTCAAAAAGGGAGCGGGCACCACCCCATAGTAAGTGTGGACTTGCACCCATAGGTCTCTGTGGTGGGATCCATCTTAGCAAAAAGTTGTACATGTATGTTGGGGAGGGTCCTGGGACCCATCAGTTGTGAAAAAAGAAACCAGATGATTGGCCCAGTGTAAACGAAGACCCGGAAGGACTGCCTTATATAAGTGATTTAAATCACCTCTTTACTGCGCTTCTCATTCAGGACGCCTACGCTTCTCTCTGGGTGTGTATTTCTGCCTTGCTTCTGACTTAAATAAATAAGCCGTTTCTCTGTGTGTTCTCCCATACGTTGTGCTGTGTCTCTAATAATAAACTTTGTACCTGTTTTGCAGTTTTTGCCTCTCTGAAATATTTTTCACTTTCAAACGGGGTAAGGACCAGGAAACTTTGCTTCTAGCCTCTAGCCCCTGGTGGGCTAGCAGCTAGGTTCAATCCCTGGGCAGGGAAATAAGATCCTGCTTCAAGACCGCTGTCCCTCTGAGAACAGAACATTAGCAACTGCAGTGGTACCTGTTATTTTTCTGTCCTGTATCCCTTTGTCCAATAACATCCCTGCTTTTCTCTAGTGCCCCATCCCTTTCTCACTCTCTGCCTGTGGTTCAGATGGAGTTGACGCTACCCCCCAGAATCCAGGATTGACATGTGACTTAGCATCCTAGCAGCGCATTGTATCCGTGGGCCTCAGTGACTGGCTGAGGAATGGACACGTGGCCAAGTCAGCCAGACCAGCATGCCCCTCCAGGACTTCACCAAGAGCCACTGTTGGAGAAGGAAAGCACTGCTGTCCTTCTACTAGGGCTGCTGAGATGATCACCTTTCCACCATTTGGGGATAAGTCTGCCCGAATGAAAGGAGAAGAGAGACAGATTCAAGAAAAGGAGGGATGTGTCCTCTTGACATCATTTTAGCACCTGGTTCCAGCGATCCAGGGTTTTGATTAAGATAGTTTGGACTAGGTTTCCTGTCACTTGCAACCAGGAGTCTTAACAAATGGAACATCATACTAACGTAGCCCTTTAAGAACAGATCCAGCACCACCACCAGAAGAGGATAGTGCTTAAGCAAAGGAAAAAGGTACCAGTGAATAAGTTTCAGGCACCTCGAGCAAATTAGTGAAGCCAATAGTTATAGGCAGGAAGTTTTCCCATCATCCACACACATTCTAAGCATATCACATAAGTAACAGCCTACATGGTTTCGGGGTAAAGCCAATTTTGTTGTTTTGCCTTCTCAGTCTACTGAGTTTTCGTTTAGTAATTTAATCCCAGAGTAGAAACTATCTCAATATGTCAGATGCTTTTCATTAAAACAAGGCTAGGGCTGAGCTCTCACAACTATGAGATGAAACAGCCATTCCTTATTTGACTAAGGAATGAGAACATACTTTTTTTTCAAAAACAGTTGCATTTTACCCGTGGGTCACAGCAGTCACCCCTAAAGGAGACAAAAAATGCAACTGTCCATCTACCCTTACTATTACCACCATTCATAAGTCATGCGGTAACTTACTATTACCACCACTAACGCCATGACCAAACAGCATTACTCTCTGCCTTCTCTGGTTCCTCCTTGGTCGCCAGAGTTCTCTCTATACTGTCAACTGTTAGGCATCTAGGATAATGGGAATGGGATCTTCTAGCATATTTGAAGGGAGCTAGAGCAGGATTCTTTTTTAGTTCTTAATGGAAGAGCATAAACTCAGAGACAGACAACAGAATTTAAGGCTTATGTTGTGTTTTCATTGAGAGTGGGGATATCATCTACTCAACAGACATTAGTTTAGTACCTGCTAGATGTCAGATATTAGAACGAAGTAAAGTCCTCGAGATACCAACCCCTCCCCATAAGCATCTTTCAGGAATCCCACCCCTACCGACCCTCCCTCCATCACATGACTCCAACTATCTTCCTCTGGGAATTTCAAAGAGACCTGAAAGGAATCCTGGAGGCACCTGAGAGTTTAGGGCTCCTCCAGTGATATCTATGAAATACCCGCCAGATGCAAGGCATTTTGTGCCCTACTTGTAGGCAAACTTCAGTTCCTTAGTAATTCCCACAAGATTGGGGAATCTATCTCCAAATGTAAGGAGAACCCTGGTTTCCTTACACTTAGTTCCTTCTCTTGTCCCTCTCACAATGAGTACAGTCAAACCAATCACCCAGACTGTTGAGTGGAGGTGTGGGGACAGCAGTTATCAACAATAAAGCCATGGTCTCTTGGCTAATTTTAAAGAGTTTGGCATGATGGATCTTAAAGGCAAGATAATGGATTTTTAAAACCTATGATAAACCTATCTGTGGAGACCCTAAAGATAGCATGGTTCAGTTTGCCTCAAATTTAGCAGATATTTCCATTAGTGTTATTATGTAAAATGTGTTCATGGGTCGCAAAAATGGGAGACAGGTATTTCGTTGTATTTTTAATAAAAACATACAGTAATACAAGTAAATAAATATGATAATACCATAAGCCCGTGAGCAGTTAGTGATCACCTTGGCCTTCTTCCTTGGAAGGCACCTACCGTCTCCTCTGTTCTGTTTTTGTATGGGGTCCCTTCCTCTCCCACCATGTCAGTCACACCTCTGGATGGATGACCCTTCAATCCTCCAAACTCCAGCCCTACATTTTCAGCTGCCCACTGGGCAGCTCTGCCTAGTTGTCCTGCCTATACCCCAAACTTGTCATATCCAAGAGGAAAGTCATTATCCTCCCATGTAAATCTGATCCCCCTCTTATACTCCCCTGCTCCGTTAATGTCATCAACATACATCGCATTACCTGAGTTGACGTCACATTAACCTCCCTACCCCCTCAAGTACCCACTACATTGAATCAGCCATCAAGTTGAGTTGCTTCTACCTTTGAAGTCGACTTGGGGTCTATTTCCTCCTTCTTTTGTTTTTCTCAAGACCCCCCACCTCCCTCCTCCACAACTGAATTATCCTCCCAAGTATTAAAATTAATCTTCTCGGTAACAGCGTCCCTTTCATCCAATTATCCTTAGGCCAAAGTCACCTTTCTATAATATTTATCTACTCATTTTATTTTCCTGCTCCAAACCTTTTGGTGAAATCAGAATATTTAAAGTTCTTAGCATCGCTATCTCTTCTGGGAAGACTTCCTTGGTAACCCCTCCCTCCCAGCACAGGATTAATACATCTTTGGTGGATCTAATATTTGATATGTTAATCTTCAATGATAGCTATCTTTGCGCCCAAATTCTCTTCACCTTGAAATTGGAGACTTAGTCTGATGCATCTTTGAATCCAAAATGCTTGGCAGAGAAACAAACAAAAGCATTAAACGATCTATATAGAATCCCTTGACATCCACAAACTATCTCCAACCTGACTTTCCACCCTTCACCTCCCTCTGTTTCAGTAACATAAGGTGGCTTAGCCAGGCTCTTTGGGGGGCTTACTCAGGCCAGCATACAAAATTGAGTTTTAGGGTATGAATATGTGATGCAACAAGAAAGAAAAATATCCTATGGAAATCAAAGAATAGTAACCATGGCCCCATCAAGTCCTCCAGAGAATGGAGCTAGAAAGTGACTCTGGATCTAAGGCAGATCCAGACTTCAACATCAATCTAAATGATGCTATCTCTAGAGTCCTACAAGTGATGTGGCCCAGCTTCCTACTGTGGACCTGTTATTGGTTCCACCTGGTTTCCTCACCCTCTGCATAGTTTTTCCTGCTACGTAGTTTCTGCTTCTTTGTAACTTCAGCTTCTTCATAATATTACTTACCTACTCATAACGCCCTCTTCTGCTCATGGTTTCTCCTGGTGTATACCTGCTCTCATTTTCACTTCCCAAACCTAACTGTCAGATTCTTTATTCCACAATGTGATTTCCCAAGATCGAGACCCTAATCAACCCAGCTCTTTCCTGTTTATGCAGAGTTTTTCAGACCAGGACATAGGACAGCTGTGGATCAACCACCCTTCTCTGGTCCAACCAGCCTAGACAGTAGGGGCAGGGTCACGTGACAAAACACATGACTGCCTAGGTCTGCCCATCATTGTGAGTGAGATGCTCACCCTTAACTGAGGCTGGGGTTATGTCAGACACTCTCTATTTATGCAAAATGCCCAACAATATCATGCACCCCAAACACTATACCTACCCACTGACTCAAATTATTCCCCCAGTCAGAAAAGTCCTTCCATTCATCTTCTTCATTAAAATGTCATCCTTTGTAAGATCCACATCAAATACTACTACCCTATGAAAACTTTCCCAGATTTCCTAATTGGTATCAAACTCTCCTTTTTCTGCAATTTCAAAACACTTAGTGTCTTGGTGCTTTTAGTTTAGCATTTATCACACTCTGTCCTAGATGGTAATTGTTCACATATATTTTATTGTCCATCTGGATTGTAGATTTCTTAAAGGGCAGGCCCATTGCATTCATATTTTCTTTCCTACATTACACTTAAGACAGAGTTCTGAAAACAGTAATACTCAATAAAATGTACCAAATTGAATTTTAAATGGGTATTAAATTCTAAGGACAATTTAGAGATGACAGCTGCCCTGCAATATAATCAGCTATTGTCCCCGAATTCTTTTCACTAAGTACAAATTGTCCCTAAAATATATCCTATTTCTATTATAGTGTGTGTTGCACTGCAGATTTCAAGTCATTCTGCTTCCTCCAGACCACGGTCAATTCCTTCTCAGATCCCTCCGGCTACTTTCGTCCTGAGACCCAGGTATAGAGGTCTCGTTCTCTGAGCCTCAATTTCAGTTGGAACAATCCACTGTTAAGATCTCCAGGGCCTAGAGATCAGCTCATAGCTGCAGCCTTTATAAGTGCTTCTATTGCAGCAAACCTTGCTGAGACTCTGCTTCCTAAATTCAAAGTTCAGATTCGTTTAGAATTCCAAAATCTTGTAAATGTGATTTGCCACAGACGCAAACTTGAAAATCAAATGGACTTTGGCCCTTTCATGAAAGCCTGAAAGGGGCTTAATTTAGCTCAAAACTAATAAATTGTCCTGTTTCTTGTATGATGAGTAACATCCAGCAATTTGCATGACTAATTAAACAATCTGGAATTTGCTTTGAAGGCTAAGCCATTCTTCATAATTTTAAATTGCTAACTGTCTAAGCTGGAAATAATACTCCCAATTGTTAAGAAACTTTAAAAGAGCCTCAACCATTAGATAGAGCTTTCATAAAACAATTTAAGCATTTGCCAGTTTCCTAGATCTAGAAATACCCAGAATTCTTGATAATTCAAGAAACTATTATCTAATTTGTGGATTTCCTGGTCTTCAGCTTCCTATTCTGTCTTGGGACTTGCTTTCACTCTCTGTGACCCCCTCAGGCAAGGACTGATTGGGAACAGAGAGTGAAGGTGAAAAGTTAAATAAAATTTTAAAACACACTATGTTATAGTCATCTGGTTCATCACGGAAGTTCACTCTTCCTTGGCCCTTTTTCACTAATAAAGTATACTCCACATCACATTTCATGCTGTGATCACACTGTCCTGATGGGCACATGATATTCTCAGCCGACTCAACCAAGTCCGTGTCTCAGTAACTCCGTTCCCAAAGTGCAAATCAAGCATTTTGTTTTTTTTTTTTTTTTTCCTAAATAAAGTTGGGTGGGAAAGAGGTCTGAACCCAAAGGCTAATAAAGAGCTATCAAGAACTCAGGGTCTAGTTTTCCGGGTCATTTTTACCTTGGAAAACAGACCCATCCTTTTTAAAAGACAAAGTCCAATTGTTGGCGAAGCAAAGCTGCAGTAGGAGAACTCAAGGATAAGGTCAAATACCTACCTGGAGATTTCTGCTTGAGGATTACTTTCTGAGACGGGCAACCTCAGCCGTTCTCAAGCACTGTGGCCTCAGTATCTCTTCACACTCTTAAAATTTATTAAAGATCCCAAAGAGCTTTTGTTTACAGAGTTTATTCCCATCAATATTTACCATATTAGAAATTTTAAAAGAAGATTAAAAATTTTTTTTATTAAATCACTTAAAATAACTATAATGAATCCATTGCGTACTAACAAGTATAACATAAATTTTATTAAAAAATTAATTCTTTGTTCCAAAATCAAAGAAAGTTTACCATGAAGAGCATCTTTGTTCTACATTTTTTGAAAATCTATTTAATATCTGGCTTGATAGAAGACAGCTGGATTCTCATATCTGCTCTGCATTTAATTTGTTGTGATGGATTATTTTGGTTGAAATAGCTGAGGAAAATCCAGCTTTCAACTGGAAGAGAAAGGACCTAGAAGATGCCCTGAAAGGCACACTTTGAGAACCGTTTGACCCAATGATACATCTAAAGCTACATAATACATCTCTCATTGTATAATTCAGATCCAGGCTTTCATGCTCTTACTTCTGCAAAGTATCCCAGATGGGCTATAGAACAGGCAGTCTTGAGTTTGAATGTTATTTCTATCACTTCTGTCTATAGACTCTTGGATATGATGCTTCATCTCATCTATTAGTAGAGTGGTTTGAAGGATTTCAAAATGCCTGATTTATAGTTGATATAGTAAGCACTTTATAAATACTCATTTTCTACCTTTTTCCCTTTCCTTCTGTGATGGTTCACTTTATGTGTTAACTTGGCTGGGCCACAGGATGCCCAGATATCTGGTTAAACAGTTATTTCTGGGTGTGTCTGTGAGGGTGTTTCCAGAAAGGAGATTAGCATTGGAATTGGTGGACTGAGTAAAGGAGACGGCCCTCCCCAATTTGGGTGGGCCTCAACCAACCCATTGAGGGCCCACAGAGCAAAAGGCAGAAGAAGTTGAATTCTCTCTCTCTGCTTGGCTGCTTGAGCTGAGACAGTGCTTCTGTCCTTGGACTGGGACTTGCACTTAGAGAGATATATATCTAAACAGAATCAATGGAATATGTATGTGTATATTCCATTGGTATATGGAATATATATATATATATATATATATATATATATATATATATGTATTTTCCTTTGGTTCTGTTTCTTTGGAGAATCCTGACTAATACATCTTCTCTTTGCCTTTTTTTTTTCCCTCTGCCAATGTTCTGGTCACTAACAAAACATGGCCCTTGTCATGGGCATTAGCTTTACAGCAGACATTGGGCATCACTGCCCAATATCCACGCCCCTTCCTTCTGGTTACAGAGCGCCATCTTGGTGGTTTGGGTGGCATTGTCTCCAGGGGTGGGCTCAGTGCCAGCAGCTGACCATGTAGACTTACTTCAGTCAAAATAGGCCATCTGCCCACCAAAATGATTCGTTCAAGGATAACATGAACCCAGCAGAAGAAAAGTCTTCACTCTTCCTCTGCACTCGCTAGTATGAGGATTGAGGCATAGGTTTCTGCCACCATCTTACTCCCAGGCAAGGAGCCTGACTGTGCAGGTGGCTGGCACCCACGGAAAGCACAGCCAAGGAAGGAATCTTCTGGACATTACTTGAGTTCTAAAGCAAGCGGCACCCCAAGTCACAACCTGCATGGGCTTCCAGTTCCGTGAGCCAACACATTATCTTTCTGTTGAGGCTAGTTTGACTTGGATTGTCTATGACTTTCACCATGCAGAGTCCTAACTGATACACTTTTCAATACAAAATCTTTTCTGAGTTGTTTCAGTAGAATCTCCTAGACTCGGTATTTCAGTGAACAAACTTGGGCTAAGGCTGCTGTCACCATCCAGCCTCTTCTGACACCCACACATGGAAAAGACTATGAGATGAGATAGGGAAATCCCATCTTAATGACATTGTCTGAGCTGCCAAAAACCCATCTTGGTCTGCTGTCCTGCATTCTTCAATTATGTGAGCCAATAAATTACCTTTATGCATTAGCTGATTTGGGTTTGGTTTTCTGTCACTCATACCCAAAAGATTCCTAACCAAGGCACTGGGAATGGTGGGCACTCTCACATATGGTGGTGAATGATTTGCACAATCATTAATGCCCCCAGCACTGTGTAAAACTACCCCTGAAATATTGTCTTAAAAATCTTAATTTTTTAAAGGGTTGATAAATTTAATTTCCTTAAAATAAAAAAAACTTCTTTTCATGAATGGCTGTCATAAAGAGAATAAAATGACAAGTCTTCCCAGAGCAAATTTGAACTGGATGGAGAAGATTAGACTTCTGCTGTGCTGAGTACTACTTGCTAATTACCAGGACTTGGCTGGCTTTTGAGGGGTATTAACCTTAGGATATTTTGAAAGGAGGCCAGGAGTGGGTAACTCCATGACACGGCGAGAAGACATGGCCATCAGAAGGGGAGGAAATCTGGGGAAGTGACAACTATGTTTAAAGGAGATTCAAAGGAAGTCTTTAGTGTCTGAGGAGAGATAAAGAAATGAGGGTATCCATGACATTGAGTAAATAATGATTTACAATCGTAGTCTCTGGAAACAGTGGAAACCATGGAAGATGTGGCTAGTCTATAACCTTCAGGGAACTTTCTGTATCTTATTAATCTTTGTACTTCATGGAACAGAGTATTAGATTAATAAATTTTTATTTCATAAGTAAAAAAAAAAAATCTTAATTTTTGACTTTAGCTTGGGTGGTTTATCTAAGGAAAAGCTGTAAAAACAAATGAGTGTTCAGCATGGCTTTGTACAAAACCTACTGCCTTTATTTCCACATTTGTCTTGGTTATTGTCATCCGACATCCCAGGCATGGAGCCTGATGATTTTGCAGACTCTAATACGTATGTGGATATACCTTGTCCCCTTTCCAATTTTCTAGCAAATCCCTTAAGAATTTCTTTTTCAAATGACTGGTATTTCTTGAGTGAAATTTGTTCTCTCAGCCTCACTGTAAGCAGGAATGCGGTTAGAAAATTCTAATGCATGGAAAGTATCTTTGAAACTTGTAATCTATGAAGAGAAAATACCCGAACACATTTCAGCTAAGCTACTCCCATGAGCCAGCATCAACTAAATGCAGAGAATTGCCACTTTACATTTCCAATTTAAACTCTTCTGCCTGGTCCTCTGCTTTCAGCACATTCCCCAAAAATAAAGAAGAACACTTCCCAGTTTTGCTCTGGAGTGGGCAGCCTACTGGCTCTAACACAAACCTGGTCTTTGGAAAGGGAAGTAGAGGTAGCCATAGTAATAGAGAACTGAGCCACGGAGATCAATCAGAACTGAACTGGACGTTGCGTCTGAATCATCCGACTTGGCAATCACCGCAAATCACACTCACAGGATAATTGTCAGTTTCCTGTTTCCTTTTGCACTTTGCTCTAGGGAGCTGCCACTCCACAAGGAAACTGATACTCTCTGTCTCCATCCCTGCCACACCACCCTCCTGCCAAGCGGGGAAAGACACAGATTTTATAGGTCCTGAAGGATATACCATGTGGGGTACCTCTTTCAGAACACAAAATTAAAAATAAAATTTTAGAAGTGATGTGTGCAAGTGAAAAACCCTGGAGCTTAAGTTTCATCGGCTTCATGGAAAATCCTACACTGCCCCCACTGAAGAACAGGGGGGATCGCAAGGCATAGAGTACCTTGCACTATAGGTACTTGGTAAATGCGTTCTGATTGCCAAGAAATAGAGCTTTTTCTACATTCCTATGAGCTTCTTTATGCTTTATCTTGACTTTTTCACAGAAGATTCCTCTTCTCTTAGAAACAACAGTTAGGAAATCCTCAAAACCTGCAGCAAAACTCAAGAGAACTCTAGGATGTTCTATCAACAACTAGATTGTCACACTCTCTTGTTTCCTAGATAAAGACACAGAGGCCAAAGGCCCGTTAGCAGGAAAGTCGGCACTGGAACTCAGGACTTTTTACTGCAGAGATCACCCACACACTTCCACATCTTCTGTCTCTCTCAAGGCCCAGCCCTGTCTCCGAAGAGAAAGTCTTTCTTACACATTTTGAGGAAATGGTTTCCTCAGATCTCCCCTTTAGGGAGAAATAAGAGTATTTAGAATTACTGTACCCAGTTTGAATTTCAGCTTAGCCATTTTCTAGCAAACCTTATGATTAGTTACTTAATCATACTGACCTTTCTGTGTCTTCATCTGTGAAAGAAAAATGACACACCTGCTGGGCAAGGTTGCCGTTTGGGATGTAAAATATTCCCTGAACTACTCCCAGTTGAAAATGCAGACCACGTAAATGGATCTGCTTCGGGTTCTTCCCAAGTTCCTCCTGAAGAAAAGCACAGAGGTACAAAAAGGAACCCAGTATAAAGTGGAGAGAATAGGAGGACAGTCACCATCAAAGAAGGATTTCAACCAATTTCAACAAAGCTCTGGAACCTGGAAAGTGGGTAAGAATAGGCAGAAAAAAGAAAGAGGTGCAGGAAGCCACTATCTTTAAGGGAGGAGAAAAGGATTAGGATGCAGTTTGCCCAGTAGAACATCAAGCCCCAGAGAGGGCTCTGGGCTCAGAGCCAGCGGATTCCACCCGGGAGATGGTGAGAAGCGGGAGATTAATAGGATGTCTCTGAACGGCACACACACCAGCCCAAATTCCCATCCTCGCCTCCTCTTCCCACCCTCAAATTTAGGCAGCAGATCATCCTTAGGGTGAAATATCTTCAACACTGCTGCAAGGCCACAGGAAATTACTTGAGGAAAGTTAATGTTTCCACGATGCGGATTGGCTGGCTCCCCTAAGTAAGACCTTTCCATGAAGTGAGGTTAGTCAATTTTCCAATGCAAAGGCTACACACACACACACACACCCCAGTGGAGGAAGTCCAAACCAACCACCCAAGGCTTCTTTCTCACATGCAAACATACAACCAAGGACAACCAGGTCTAGAAAGAGTGCACACCAGCACGAAAGAAAAAGACCAAGATAGCTAAGGAAAATAACACAGAGGAAACAGAAAATTTCAAAAGCAGAAGAAGCGCTTTTTAAAATCCAATTATTATAAAGAGAGATCTAAGAAGCTATTACATCTAGAAAATAATGATGAGAAACTGTGAAAAACAAACAATCAGAGAAACAAGAAATAGATTTGGAAGGATTAAAAGTGTAATTGCTTAGACTAAAAAGAAATTTAAGGTTTCCAAAATAAAGTTGGGCAACTCCGGCAGAATGTACACATGATAAAACAAATAAAGAGACTAGAAAAGTAATCCAGGAGATCTAATATCTAAGAGACAGAAGTCTCAAAATACTACCAGCAGGAGAACAGAAACCAGAAATATTTTAATAGATCATATCAGGGAGAAGAGTAAAGAATGGAAATAAAGGAGCTGCTACATGGAGCGTCTCGGTGCCGTTGAACTCTAAGATACGGTTTACATTGTTAGCATGTACACATATTATTTAGACCCTAAAATGCAGAGCATTCCCAGTAAGTGAAAGGTCTTATGTTACTTGTACATTTCCACTCTGGGCGTGTTTGGGACCACAGTGTCTTTGTAAGGCATTAGCATTCCCACAATCTTCATCAGCCTCAAAGTCTCTCCCAAATAATCATACATGATTTCTACACGACAGCGACTTCAAGTCATGCCCTCAATTTCACTCTCCCTTTTCTAATTAGATTGCCATCCTATGCCGCTCACATAGAAATTCTAGAGTCACCTGTGCTCTAGCCTCTCCTTGATCCAGTTGTTTAAGGGATACATGTTAACCTGTATGAGCCTCTGCTCAAACTCAATCATGTAAAACAGTGTATCTAACCTTTGTTCAATTTCCCTCCATCCACCCAGATCCAGCAGACAAATCTCCCTTAATAACAAGCCAGCTAAGTCTATCAAGGGCTTAATTATAACAATAGTTACCTCTGTTCAAGACTTGTTTTATGCTAGACACTTTCCATGTTTTTGCTCTAATCACTGCACCCCTGAAGATAGATATTATTATCCCCAATTTAAAAACAATAAAACTGAGGCATATGAGAGTTAAATAATTTGCCCAAGAGGAAAAAGTAAATAGAGGGGCAAGAATTTTTGCTCAAGCTTATCTGACTTCAAAGCCTATGTTTTTTTACACTCACCACCGCCCTGCCCTCACAACTTACAGTTGCATTATATTTTATAAATACATTTATGTATTATCCCAGTATTATTCCATTAAAGCCTCATACACATTTTACTCCCATTTTACAGGTAAGAACACTGAGACCCATGGAAGTTAATAAATTGACCTTGACCACATGATGCATTCAGTGTTCACTGACCCTTAATAACACAGGCACCGATTTTTATGCCACTTTTCAGCTTAATTTTTATCATTCAACAAACACTGTACCTTTATGAAATATAAAGTATCACTACCACTGAGACTTTTCATTTATTTCTGTTGACAGTTGTTTCATGGCAAACTCTTCATTACATCATTGGACATCATCCTTGATCTGGCCGCAATACACACTCTTCACCCCTGCCAGGTGGGTCTCCCGACAAGGCACACACACTTGCTATGGTTGTCCCCAACTTTAATACTTTGCCTAGCATCTACTCCTTCCTGAAACACCTGGTTTCTTCCTCTGTAGCTACCCAAATTGTCCCCATTACTGCACTGTACATCTCAAATTCACCATGAGCATCTATCTCACCTGTCCCTTATAGCCCATAATATTTATGTTCACTTCCTCTGTATATTCGGCATTATCATATTCAACTGGACACTCTTCTTATGTTGTTGGGTTTTTTTTATCCCCTGTGAAGGCTTTGTGTCTACACCCCTCCATAAATGCTTTGAAGTCAAGGAGGGAAACACATTATTCTTTATACCTTCCTCCCACTCAGCACTTTGGACCTAGAAGGTGCACATTTCCTAGTAAAGGCTCAACATACACTTGAGGAACTGAATTCATAGCTTTGGAGCTGTTTGTCCCCAAGTCAAGCATCTCTTTTCCCCTGCCGTTCAAAATCTCTTGGAAGCTTGCCAGGTCCTCATGACTTTTCTTTGAGTCACTTGCTTATCTCCCCCACATTTTCCAGGCTTATTTTTTCCACTGACCTGATGTTCTGATGTGCCCCATGCATATTCCTCATTTGTCTTTACTTTCTGCTCTTTCACAAAGCAAAATGTGAAATGATCCATGCTTTCACTGGCACAGTTCAGTCTTGGGCTTTTTTCCCCCCCTAACTGAACCATTCATGTGGAGGAAGCCTTTGATCCAGGGTTCAGATAGTCAGTCACGTTTTACATAACCAGAAACCATGCTAGGTGGTTATGTAAACTCTGGTTTTGACTTGAATAGCCAGACGAGAGTCTTTACAATTTAGGTTAAAGCATGTTGTCAGCTCCCATTCACTTCTGATGGTCTAAATGTGAAAGTTATCCCACAATAGCACCGTCAAAGAGATGCATGAGTGTGTCAGGGAGGAATATTTGAGGACAAAAAAAACATATTTTCTAGACCACTTTTTTGGTAATGTGTTGTTATTATCATATAAAACGCCTAAGAAGAGATCAGGTTTGCTTATATAGTTTAGTAAACAATTGCTAGAAAAGAGATAACGTAGACAGAGCAGCCAGTTACAAAGCAAGGTACGAGGTAAACATTCAGTAAAAGTGTCTTCGGGTTTGTATGAAAATGTCCACGTCTTTAAACACTGATGAAGTAAGTAATTTTTTGTTGTTTAGATGACCTTTTGTTTTGGCAAGGACTGTTTCCTATATACACTTTCACTATCGCTTACCAGAGAAAACCCTGAAAGTTTCTGGAAGGGAATTGATAGCTAGAGGGAGAAGCACAGAGGCAACAAGTGGAGAAACTGGGGAACCAAAACACAAGCTGAATCCACACAAAAATGTCAGTGGACACTTGGAGTTTCAAACCCAAATTTCCCATCTTTAGTTTCTGAGTTGTTCAGCTCTTCCTGTCATCAGGACTTTGCTGTTTAATTCTTCTTTTGGCTTCTCTAAAAAACTCAATGCACGTATTGGCTCACTCAACCCCTTGTGTTATGATGTGATTTCTTTTGTGTTATGATTCTTACTCATCTTGCAGGATTTAAGCTGTGTTAAGACATGTTAAGTAGTCAATGCGAATTTCCATAGTAGCTGTTTTGAAACGTCCACTGTAGGACTGTAAATGTCTTAGAGTGATGAATTAAGAATATTATTTTAAATAAAAAGTTTGATGGGCAACGTATGTCACTGGAACAGGAGCAACTGACAGTGTCAAGACCCCCTCCCCTGGGGTAGCCATTACTCCTTAAAAACAGACCACTGAGAACTCCCTGGCACTCTCAGTGCTGGGGCCCCAGGTTCAATCCCTGGTCTGGGAACTAAGATCCCACAAGCCGCATGGTGCGGCTGGAAAAAAAAAGAGAGAGAGAGAGAGACCACTAAGCCCAGTGACTTAAAGGCTCTTCTCTGGAGGACCCAACTCCACGCTGCTGAGAGCCGTTCCAGATGGACGCTGCCAGAAGCCCAGTCACAGCAGAAAGTGACTTCCCACTCACCACTGGTCGGGAGACCTATTGCCAGACCGGGGAACGCTGCTCCTACTGAGATGCCTTCTTCCTGGACTTCTTGGAGTGAAACAGCTGGAACAGCTGGCCCCTGTATTTTCTGTAGGACCATCCAAGCATCTCATGTGACAGTTTCGTGCCCTGAAGCTTAACCGTTTGGTCAAGCCATCATGAAGGAGCTATGCCACGTGGTTTCTGCCCTAATCTGGCAATGTACAGGTCAGTGTGGCCTCAATCAGGGACTGCCTACCCTGGGGATGATATTTGCCTAGTGATTGGCGGGAGGAATCTGTGCTTTTTGTATTTTGAGGGGGGCAAAGAAATAAATAGGCTGCCATCCCAGAGATTCTACCTGGTGATCTGGAATTTGGAGAAATCTTTCAGCCTGATTAGTGGCGTGAGCTCACTAGTGCTTTCTAATCAGTGACCTTGGTCAGTTGAAGTTATCTTTCAAAATACAGTAAAAAAAAGTGCCACTCCCTTTAGAAATCTTTAAAAAGCCTTTTAGGGCTAACAATACAGAATTAGATCAAAAATCTTTCCATCTGAAGTTGTTCAATTTAAAAGCAATGGCAATATTTGCAAAGCAAAAGATAGATAGATTTGACACTACGATATTTGAACTTCCTTACATCTAATCAAAATATAGTAATAAGTCCACAAATGGAAAAAATATTCAGAGCTGCTATGTCAGAAAGATGGTTAATATTTCTACCATACAAGAGCTTATACAAGTCAATAAGAAAAACATTAGATACCAAAAAGTAAGTAGGTTAAGGGTAGAAATAATTTTATAAAATTATTTAGCAATTTTAAGAATGAAATTATCAGCCTCACACATTATTAACGAAATTTAAGTTTAAAATATGAACCATTTTCTCTTATCACACAGCTATTTTTTAATAACGATATTCAGCGAGTTTGCTAAAGCTGTCAATGCCATGTATTTCTGGCATGAAAATGTCTTATAACAGCCTGGGAAAGAATTTCAGCAGAAATCATCAAGGACCTAGTATAATTATTTTATTTCTGAGACTCTATCCCAAGGAAATAACTTAGAATGGGAGGGAGAGACTATATGCATAAATGTTTACCATAGTCCTCTTTGAGAAAGGGACAGATTATATCATTTAAAATATTTTTCTTACTATAAAAAAGTTGACTGGTTAGTTAATGCGTTCTAGTACGTGCTCTGTGCCTGAGATTGTCCTTAATGTTTATATGATTAAATCATTTATCCTCGTAAAAATCTACTAGGTGGATGTACTATTATTATCTCATTTTACAGATGAGGAAACCAAGGCACAGAGAGGTTCAAACTTGCTCAAGGTTGAACAGTAAGTGTCGGGGCCAGGACTGACACCCGGAAGCCATTTCTCAATTAGTAACCTACATTCTCTCTCTCATTGCAAAATAGTCTCATTGTAAAAACTTGGAAAACATAGGTAAACGTAATGAAAAAATTTAGAAACACTCATAATAATCAGAGAAAACCAGTATTTCCTTTCAGTCATTTTGGTATGCATATACAAAATCCTATTATATAGCTGTCTCATGGTACGTGGTACAACATTATAGTGTGAGAATTCTTCCTTTCTCTTCCACAAATTACTTCATGTTCTGCATGATATTATAGAATATAGATGCATATGGCCGTTTAGTCTGCCTCTGCTTTTAATTACTTTATTCATTAACACATTAAACATCTTTATAAATAAGTTTCTGTCTGAGCTTCTGTTTTCGGAGAACAGAACTTTCTGGTTTTAGGGACACATACCTTAAAAAAAACAGTATACAGTTTAAATTTTCTGACATAGATTTTCAAAGTGTTTTCCAGAAACTGTTTTATCAGTTTATTTTCTTAGTACTATACTCTACCAATATCATTTTTTGAAACTTTTTATAATAGGGTAAAAAATGGTTTCCTGTTGCCATTTTACATGTCAATTTTTGTTCATTAATATGAACATTTATCATTTATCTAATGGCCGCTTACATTTCTTCCTTTGTGCAATCGCTCATTTGTGTCCTTCACCCATTTTTTTTAATTAGTGTTTTACTTTCAATTATATGAGCTCTTTACATATGAAGGATAGTATTTCATTTACACTTCCTTTTCATTACCTATATTTTTAAAACTTTGATTTACTTTATCTAAGTATTATTTATAAACATAAAAATTTGGAAACATGCTAACTATAATATGGAAATATTAAGTACATTATATTTATCTGATGGGATATCATTCATTGAAGAAAATGTTTCTGAAATTTTTTCAATAATATGGGAAAATGTTTATTTCATGGTGTTATCAGAAGAGACAATAAAAAATTGGATGTTCAGGATCAGGATAATTAAAAACAAAAAATATAAAAAATAATAAGATAGTATATAATTAAAAGATTGGAAGAAAATGAACTGTAAACAGTGATTTTTTTTTAGTATAAGGCTTTGGTTGATTTTTTTTTCTTTTTCTTTTTTTGGCAAGGGGTATTATTTTCCAAGTTTTCAATGGTTAGAATTCACTATATTTTACAAGAAAAGAAGCAATAAACTTGGAAAAAGGAGAAGAGAAGAGAGAAGCTGCTCTAAAAGAACAAAAAAAAAAAAAAGGAAAATAAAAACTAATCTTCCCCACAGCATTTCACATTGCAACGAGCTGGACAAGAGCTTCTCTAGGAGAGCGCTTCTCAAACTTGAATCTTGCTGCTAGAAGTAGCGAGGCTCCAGCACAAGCAAGTTCTGGAGTTGAGGGCAGGGACACAAGACAGTCTTCCCTCGCTGGCTGTTTCCGGTCCTGACCAAGGGCAAGCTAGACCCCATGTTCTCACAGACCAGAGGGGCTGCCTTGACCTCAGAGCACAGCAGTGATGGGATTGCATTCCAGGACTCAGGGACTCTCAGCTGGTCCCCAGGTGAGGCATGTTGGACCAGCCACCAAAGAACAAAGTTTTGAGCCCCACCTCCTGGGCCTGGAGGGTGTGGTTGACCAGCTGATCTGTGCAGAACCACACCTTCACCAGCTGTTATCCATCCAGCTGCAAAAACGAGAAAGATCAAGGCAGGCTGCACCCTTAACTGCACCCTGGAGGACCACTTACATCCCTTCAGCTTAGTTTTCTGATTCTCTTTTCACCAGGTGATATTTTACCTTATCAGGGTGTTATACCACTTTGTGACCAGAGTACTATGGACTTTTAGTTCTGACTGCAATCATACTTTTATTATTATTATTATTTACGGCTGAACTCAAAACATTTCTCCCCAAATCATGATGTTCCTCGGAGGGATAAAAGTTAAGGACAGGAATTTGAATGCCTGCATTTCAGGTGATGGCCCTGGTTCTCAGCTCTGGCTTAACATTGGAATCACCAGAGGAACTTTCCAAACTATTAATGCATCACGGGTTTAAAAGAACACGGGTGATTTTAATGGCCACCAACGTTGAGAATCTCTAGGTATAAGTGATGATTTAAAGCAATTTAGCTGAAGACAGCTAGGACCCACATGAAAGGTCTGAGGAAGAGACCTGGTGCCTCTTACAGAGCTGGAACATTTGTAATTGTATAATTCTGTTCACTTATTTTACAGATGAGGAAAAGGGGTGAGCACGTAAGGGATGGGCAAAGGTTCTGCAATACCAAGGCCACACAACCGGCAAAGGCCAGAGCTGGGTCCCAGGTACCAGCTTTCCAGAGCTGGTCCAGGCTGCATCCCTATTTTCAAAGACAGCAAAGAGAGAGTTAAAATATCTTACCCAAATGGCCCCTCACTAATACAGGATGAAGCACATATAGATTGAATAATATAATGGGAGCCTAAAACTGCAAGCCACAGCCCTAACGCCCTTGCTATTAATAGAATACTGTATACACTGGAGTGAAAGAGCTTTTTAATGGAATTGGTGTATGTGCAGAATAGTGTTCCATCAGTAGAAGATTGAGAAAATATTAGGGGGAAATTTGCTGCTACTCTCATTATTAATTTGTAATGGGTCTTTAATACAGCAACAAAGGAAAACATCTTTGACTACCTGTTAAGCCAATGGAAATAATGAGAGAAAATCAGTATACTAAACAGCATTTGAGAGACAATTACTAGAGATGGACTTAGTAGTGAAAATTCTATCAGAAAAAAACTCAAATGAAAACTCTATCTTTAACAAAGCATGTGGCCTAATGTTAAAAGTATTATTAGACAAAGAGGAAAGTTATAATGATACATAAAGTAAATATGTGAGAAGTTTATCAGTTAATGAGTAGAATACAATCAGCATAGTGATTTAAAGTTTAATTGGTAATTTATTTACAATTTTATAAATTGAAAAGGAAAAAGAATCAATACACTGCATGAGAAGAAACAAGAATGAAGAATTTGGTGATTTTGACGTATATTTACATGGGAAAATGTCTCAGATCTTCTGGGATGATAAAATGTCTGTTGAAAGAAACATAAAAGGAAGATGATGGGAAATTTAATAAGCCCAAATTATGGAATGTGTTTCTTTCCATAGCACAATTTGGTTGTGATTACATCCAATAGATAAAGAAAGATAAAGAAATGCAATAGAAAAAGAAGAAAAAGTTTAATCTTCTTGCTGAAAAATATGTTGTAAACAAGCAGTAACATTTATGCTTACGTGGTTGTTCTCCTCTGCATGTATTCATATTTTGTTAACATAAAAGACCAGACACATAAAGCTAAGGACACAAGCAGATACAATTAGAGTGGGAACTGGAATTGGAGGTGGGTGGGCAGGGAAGAACCGTGGCATTTGGGCGCGTTCAATTTTCTGTTCGTAAACCTATAGTTAAGTGACAGGTTCAGAGAACAAAACTCTCGTTCTGCAGCTGGAGACAAGTTGAGCAGGTTTCTGGACCAAACAGGGAACTCACGGAAATGCCAATCTATCCACAGTCAACTATTAGTAAAAATAGTGTAGATGACAGATCTGGAAGGACCCACTGAAAGCCTGGTTGAAATATTTAGTTGCAAAAGAACACCAACAGAATAATACAGCTGGGGAGAAATAAACTCCAGTCATTCCCCCGACAGCCCCAGAGCAGACGTCCTAAATGATCCTGATCTGAACCAAGGGCACGTGTTGATTGGCCAGTGGGGTCTTCCTTCCCCTCCGTGTTTGCCAGAAAATAGAGCTTTCCCACAGCTGTTTGGACCAGCTTGTGACACATTGTTGTGTCTGTTAAATATAATTAAGAACTGCTTGCTCTAGGAGAAATGAAAGATTTGATTAAGGGGGAGTATTTCTTCTTTCTTCTTTCTTCTTCTTGTTCAGCCTTATCCAAAATTTTTCAACTGTTTTTTAAATCATGTCACATTCTGGGACAGTTTTTGCTTTTTGTTGTAGACAACAAAATGCCAGAGGCACATATTTATGGTGTTTGAAGAGAGAGAGAGATTGTGTGTGTGTGTGTGTGTGTGCATGTGTGTTGAGATGGAATGAAGAGGGCAGGAGAGGGGAAGTCTTCCCAAACTGGTTTATTTTGGACCCCAAAAAACAAAAAGAACTCATAAAACTAAAACTGACTGAAGCAGCTTATGAAGAGCTCAGAGCAAACGCCAAGAAGCGTGTTCCCCAGGCTCTGAATGGCATTTGCACTCTGCAGCTATAATTTCTTTGTTAACAAGTCAACCCTCCCAGTTCTCTCTGCGGCTTCTGATGTGTCACTATTATATACCACTATGGAACGGCCGCGGAGGGTGGGCTGGGGAAGGAGGATACATGACACCAGCCATCAATCTTTTACAAACCACAAGTTCTAAAAGAGCTCCGGATTTATGAGCAAACCAGTCTGGAGTGTCCCAGCCAAGGAGTGCAAAGACCGAGGGTTCGGGGTGACTGTGAACATTGTTACAACCAAAGGCTGAGGAGGCAAAAGAACAGGACAAAACGGGCCTTCCTTGCAGACTAAGCATTCTGATTGTTGTCTAACAGGATTTCAGGAGCGTTTTTCAGCTTTTTTCCTTTTAAAAAAATTAAATAAATATGACATGCCAATAAATGTGACACATACTTGGAGTATGCCTATAGTTGGCGAATATCCCAATAAGGACATTTGTATTTACTCAGTTCTTGGTGGGGCTCAGTGTGTATTTAATGCATCTGTTCTGTGGGACGTGCAGGGCCTTGAATACAGTAGGCAGTCAGTAAATATGAGGGTATTGAATTGGTGGCCTTCTACATAACTGAGGTTTCTCTTTAAACCACCTCTAATCCTTTTCCTCTGTTGTCCCATCAATTATCAGATGCTCTTGGTACATCCCCCAAATGTTTTTTCTTTGTTTGTTTTAAATTTCTATACACTTGACATTTATTTATTTCTTCCAGCTTTATTGAGATATCATTGACCTACAGCACTGTGTAAGTTTAAGGTGTACAGCATGATGATTTGACTCATCATGTGATAAGTCACAAATCACATGACTTATCATGTGATACATCATGAAATGATTATCACAATAAGTTTCGTGAATATCCATCATGTCATATAGATACAACATTAAAGAAATAGAAAAAACTATTTTTTCCTTGTAATGAGAACTCAGGATTTACTTGCCTAACTTTCATAAATAACGTACAGCACAGTTACTTATATTTATCATGTTGTACATTATATCTCTAGTACTTATTTATCTTATAGCTGCGAGTTTGTACCTGTTGACCGCCTTCAGCTGGTTTCCCCTCCCCCCGCCCCACCCCAATGTTATAAAATCAGTATTTCCTTTTCCATTCCCAACAATTACCACTTGATGCCTCAAATATTATAATACATACCTAGCCAGTCTCCCAGCTTCCAGTTTATCAGATTACTCTTCCTAAATATTCCCAAGCTCAAAATGCTTTCAATCACTTTCTAGTACCTTTGGGACAAAGCTTGAATCCCTATGCTGACGTTCTGGACCCGTCACAATTCCATCTTGCCGTGCCTCTCCAAGTGTCCAACAAACCTGAAGAGGAAGACTTTGCTTCCTCGCTGGTCTTTGCAGCAACCTGTGCATTTTTCTACCACCCTAACTCACCTTAGCTATTCACCCACTCTGCCCCACCTACGACGGGTCTCAGACTCCCCCCTTTTCATCCTTCCATCCTCCCATGCTTCAGGGTCAAGTCTCACCTTTTCCATGGAACCTGCCATCTTCTCTTTCTCCTGATGCAGACTCTCAGAATTCCAATTGCTCATTACTGTCTGTTTCACTATCACCACCCATTCCAGGCCATTAGGGTAATCTCCCCACCCAAGTATTGCCATACCTTCTTGAGCAGCTCTCCATTCATTAAATCATTAAGCCACGCTTTCATCCAACAATCATTTATTGACTACCTATTGGGTGCCAGGCACCATGCAAGGACCCTTACAGAGTAAGATAAATTAGAAAGAGTCTGTTTCCGAGACTTTCAGTCAAAGGGAAGGAAATTATAATGCACTGTGCTAGTTCAATAAAGCATGTTTACATGCATATACATATGATCTTTCTTTTTGTTAGGCTCATAAATTCTTTTTGTTTTTAAGATATTATTTAGTTAGTTAGTTAGTTAGTTAGTTGCACCGGGTCTTAGTTTTGGCAGGCGGGCTCCTTATTTGCAGCATGTGGGCTCCTTAGATATAAATTCTTGAGGCGAGAAACTATACGGTGTACTTCCTTGTGAGTCCTAGTAACCATATTGAGCATAATATCTAGGCTTTGAAACATACTTGCTAAATGTTATTGAATGTTTCAATAACAGATTACGGCTCAAAATTATCTAGATAATCGTCTCAGCATCCCTTCATTCTGCCAGGAAAAAAAAAATTCACATCTAAAATAAGACTTACGGGCTTCCCTGGTGGCGCAGTGGTTGAGAATCTGCCTGCCAATGCAGGGGACACGGGTTCGAGCCCTGGTCTAGGAAGATCCCACATGCCGCGGAGCAACTAGGCCCGTGAGCCACAGCTACTGAGCCTGCGCATCTGGAGCCTGTGCTCCGCAGCGGGAGGGGCCGCGACGGTGAGAGGCCCGCGCACCGCGATGAAGAGTGGCCCCCACTTGCCGCAACTAGAGAAAGCCCTCGCACAGAGGCGAGGACCCAACACAGCGAAAAATAAATAAATTAATTAATAAAAAAAAAATACAATCTTTAATAAATAAATAAATAAATAAAAATAAAATAAAATAAGACTTACACCCACAGAATATCTCTGAAAGGATCCACAAGTAACTAGTTGCTTCAGGAAAGGAGAAGTAATTGGCTAAAGAATGAGGTATGAAGAACATTTGTCCATGGACACATTTTTGTACTTTTGAATTTTGTACCACGTGAGTGAGTTATTGAAAATTAAATTAAGTGATACATTCTATTCCATACAGTTTCAATGAATCAATAGGGACAAGACTCAAGAAGGCACATTTTCCTGTGTCCATGGCCCTCTTGAGGATGGTTGGTAAAACGATAACTTAGAAAATGTTTACGATAGATGGGAAAAATTATGGGAAGAATGTAGGTGGATGCACAATGCACAGTGGCATTTCAAAAATAATTCCTAACTCTCTCTTCCTTCTGAATGGATCTGCTTCTAGCTTGGATTTAACTGTGACCTCAGAGTAAAAGAAAAATAAAACCTCAGGCTTGACATCAGCAATCTCTGGTTCTAGTAGCCCTAGTGCTTTTTGCCCACTCTGACAATGACCAACAGCAGAGTCTGTGGGGGGTTCTGGAAGCCTTCTGGCCCCTGTCTTGCCCCTGTCTGAAATGGAGCTCAACACAGTAAGACCCCACTCGATACCACTTCACTCTTGTACATCCTTAGGGATATATTCACCTTTCATCCCATGAGAAGGGGCTGCTTTTAGGGTTCTGGCCATGGTATTAAAGAAAGTCAGCTGACAAGCATTCAGTTAAATGACAGAATACTGATAACCTCCTTTTCTACCTCTCTGCTCAACATACGGTCATCTTACTTTTTCAAGAAATAAAAACATTTTAAATGGGTGTTCTTTGCGTAAAATATCATACGATGGAAAGTTTTTTCCGAATGCCTCTTTTAACAAAGCGCCGTGTGCCTGGATGACATTGAACTCAGCATCCTAGTCTTAGAGTTGTTAATTAAAATTAAGAACTGGGACTTCCCTGGTGGTGCAGTGGACAAGACTCTGCGCTCCCAAAGCAGGGGGCCCAGGTTCGATCCCTGGTCAGGGAACTAGATCCCACGTGCATGCCGCAACTAAGAGTTTGCATGCCGCAACTAAGACCTGGCACAACCAAATAAATAAATAAATAAATATTTTTTTTTTAAAAATTAAGAACTATCCAAACTCTATTGACCATCTATTAGCTGTCTGTTTCTTTTTTTTTTTTTTCCTTTGTAAAAATCACAGTCAACCCACTTGGGATCATGTTCCCAATGGCATGCCTGGAAACTATTAAAAACAGATGTCCAGACCAACCTCCGGACAGCTGGGGACAGAACAATTCAGGTTGCGTCAGAAATATTTCCCTGTGCTTGGAGGATAAGCTCCCTTCAGGTGCCTTTTTTGGTTTTCTAATAATACCAAATATATAACCTCCAAATCATAAACTAAAGGCAGCTTGTATTTGTATTTGCTTTGGCATAGTTTTTGTTTTGTGATTTGCTTTAACTGATTCTGAAACATGAACGCTTATCTTGAGCTGTTGAGTCCTTCATAAAGATCACAGTGAGACCACACATTTATACGCTGAAACTAGAGATTTGTCTTGTGTACATTATCCACCCTGGAAATGCCAGATCCTACTTTGCTGCATCCCATAAATACTCTATTATTAGGGAAAGAAAGAGGGGAAGAAGGATAACTGTATTTAAAGCACGTTTTATTTGCCTTCACTGTTATTGTGAATTTGGTGTTTGGTTACCGTTGTTTTTCTTTCAATTTGGTTACTGTTCCTCTGGTATTTGCAGTTTCTGAAATTATTTGAACCAAAGCAACATGGGTCCCAACTTTTTTTTTGGTCATAAGGAAAGTGGGTTTGATTTTACTCATACTAGCAGTACACAAGAGTAGACTTTCTGCATGAATAAAGGGTAATAAGTAGAGAATTCCAAAGAATTGACTTGTCTAAAGAAATATTTAAAACTGAGTGAAATATGGTACTATTTACTCCTAGATCATTAAATTTTGAGAACTGTTGCCATGCTGATAGTTGGTTTCCCAACTACAGGGATAGGGAAGGATTCTAACTCATCCCATTTGGGAAGGAATGGGATTCACCTGAAAGTGTTGAGATCTCCAGAGCAAGTATATAAACGAAAGATGGAATGAATAGCTTTCTCTTCTGCTTCTCCTCTCCTCCACCCCCCTCCACCCTCACTCCCCAGACCCCACATGCTATGAATTCTTCTGTCTGCTCCTCTCAGGCTGTAGATCTGGGAAGGAGGGAGCTAGAGGAAGCCCATAGTGGAGAGGGGATTTGAGCCTCCAGAGTGTGTGTCGGGCTTATTGGGAGCCATGGCTTTGCCCGGACAATACTGAAGGTCTCAGACAACAGACAGCCTAGTGCAGCCAGGAGACCTGCTTTCAAGGGGTTAACTTCATGGTAACTCTCTACGTGACCACTACAGACCCATAGCACGGTATAAAAAGGGGCTTTCTTCTTCTCTCTAGGCTCAGGAAGTTACATATTTAGTAGTTTTATGACAGTTAAGCAGAAAACCAAATCATCAGCTCCAAAGAAATAGAAATGGATATATATGATGTTTACCTCTATATCACTATTTTCCTGCTTTTAGGAGCTCCACTAAACTTTAGAAAAATCTTTGTCAATTTTTAAAGTATACAGATAATTATTAATTATGGTCTTCATATTCTTATGGTATTTCCAGATTTTTCTTTACTAAGATTAAGACAATGTTCACACACTTTGGCATAAATAACCATGGATGGATAAGGAAAACTTTCAGGTTATTTCATTAAAAAAAAAAAGGATGATGGGAATTCCCTGGCAGTCCAGTGGTTAGGACTCTGTGTTTTCACTGCTGAAGACCCAGGTTCAATCCCTGGTGGGAGAACTAAGATTCTGCAAGCCGTGTGGTACAGCCAAAAAAAGAAAAAAAAAAGAATCATAATTTATAATTATAAGTAAACATTTATTTTTAGACTATACAAAAAGGGACAGCAGCTAAAGAAATATATTGTCTCTCGGACAGCAGGATGAGAACACAAAATATTTTTATGAGAATTTTTTTTAAATAAAGCTGTTTGGAGTCTTATGGATATAAATATTTTTAAGCCACTATGATTCACAGAGGACTCACTTCTCTTTTAAAAAATATTTACTTATTTATTTTATTATTTATTTAGGCTGCGAGGGGTTCTTAGCTGTGGCATGTGGGATCTAGTTCCCTGACCAGGGATCAAACCCAGGCCCCCTGCATTGGAAGCGTGGAGTCTTACCCACTGGACCATCAGGGAAGTCCCAGGACTCACTTCTTTTCCACAATTGCCTTTTGTGTTTTCCTACCCATGCTCCCAAACACTCATAAGTCAGAAGCATCCACTGGCTCCTGGAATATTAGGATGATATCAAAAAGCAAAAAGAAAGAACCAAATCACACTCAGGTTTGAAGGTCAAAATTGACCTATGAGACTCATAACATACATAATAGTCCTACATGCCAGAGGTTTTGATTTCAAGAGCTGGGTTTTTGAGTTTCAATAGACTAAGCCTATTCAATCACACAAAGTTTATGACATAAACAATAGATTGGAAAGAGTACAGCAGAAAACGAAATTACAGCTCCACTGACTAAGGTAGGAACTTAGGAAAGGGGAGCAATGAAGTCTGATGAGGATGCAGGTTTGCCAGAACATTCTCTGCACCCGGTCCAAACTCTGGAGGCAAACTCTGGAGAGAGGGGAAATGATAGAAATTCCAGGATTGGTCGATGAGAGCAGGGGAGACTGGGACTCCGAAGAGAAGCCTGGGAAGTTGAGAAACTTCTGGGAGAAGTCACCTCTTTGCTGGTGTGGCAGCTAAAGAGGTGACCAGGTGGTAGGTCTGCGGTAGTCAGGAGTCTCAGCCCCAGAGGGGTGTGGGAGAGCTTCTAAAAACTCTCCATTCCCCTCTTACTTCCAGAAAGGGAGCAAAGGGCTGAGAAAGCCAGGGAGCCAGAAAGAGCTTCAAAATCAAAATGGGTTCAACTTGAGGAATGTGTGGACCAACAACCAAAGACAATTGTCTGACTATTCTCAACTCAAGGATGCATCAGTGCACAGATGATGAGCACAGAGGACCAGCTGCCGTTCCCCTCCAATTCACTGATGATACACAGCCCTGGCCTACAGTTCAGATACAGCCCCAGGGAGAATTTACCCCTAGGTGACTACATTTTAGTGCCAGTCATTAAGTGGAAGAAGGGCTCAATTTAGAAATTAAGTGGAGTTTTTTTTTTAAGTTATACTTTTTGCACACTTAAGTTTGTGGATAGTGAAAATTACATAGTTGCTACACTATACTGACAGGAAAATAATCATACCTAATGGCCACATAATAAAGAATGTTTAAAAATATTAATATCCTGATGAGCCAGGATGGGTCATCCCTGGTAGGTCACTCTTGGGGTTGCTTAGGAAATAAGTTTGATAAAATTTAAATAAGGCTATAAACATCCAAAGAAATAATTGCCATATTCCTTTTTTTTTTCAAATGATCGTGTGATCTTTGATAATAGGAACTGATTCTGGTCTGAGCACCACAAATGGAAAAAAAAAATCAGAAATGTAGGAAGTAGAAGAAATGAAAAACAATAAGATCATGGTACAACCAGGGGAGGAAAAAAGTGATACCTTTCTACAGCTGAGAACATCATGAGGACTGAACACCTCCTCGGTAACCCTGTGGACTTGATAATAGTAAGCACTTGATAAATTTTTTTTAATAAGTACCTACATCTTTAAGGTGTATTCCAAATCACCGCTAACTCTCCTCTTTCTTCTTCTCCTTCTTCCATGCAAAGAAAGAAATATTTGAGCCCTTTTAATGATCAACTCATGTTCTATTTTCTGAATTTTTCTATCTTCCTCCAGGGGCTGATTATTTCGTTTATTCATCCATTTACTTAACAACTATGTATTGAATGCCTGGTAAATGACAAGCACTGTTCTAGGTCCTGAGAATACATCAATGAACCAGAAAGACAAGATTCCCTGGCTGAGGAAGCTTCCATTCTAATGGGAGTGCCAGACCTTACACAAAATAAATATGTTAGAAGATGAGGGCTATGGAGAACAATAAAGTAGGGAAGAGAGTAGAGAGTGTTGGAGAGAGAAGCCATTTTCTCAAATACAGTGGCCCAAAAATACATCAATGAGACCGTGACATGGCACTAGACACCTGATGCACTGAGACCGCGACATGGCAGTAGACACCTGAAGGAGGCTAGGAGTGAACTCTGCAGAGGCCGGGGGAAGACCGCTCCTGGTGGAGGAAACACTGAGTGTAAAAGCCCAGAAGGAGCGTGCCTGCTATGTTCATGGAAGGGCTGAGACACCAGTGTGGCTGGAAGCAGAGGGGATGCTGGGAACAGCAGTGGGAAATGAGGTCAGAGAAGTAATGGGAACCAGATTTTAAGGCCTCTAGACCACTGGGAAGACTTTGGCTTTTACTCTGAAGGACTGCAAGCAAAGGGGTGACACGACCTGAATTACATCTTAACAGGACCACCCTGGCTGCTGGGTTGAGAATAGACTGAAGGGGGCCAATGACAGAGACAGGCAGAGCCTTTAGGATTATTGGAAGAATTCAGACAAGAGATGATAGTGGCGTGGATTAGACTGGTAGCCATGGAGGTAATAGGAAATGATCAGATTCTAGATATATTCTGAAGACAAAACTGACAAGATTTTTTTACGGATTCAATGTGGGGTGGAAAACAGGGAGTTGATGATTCCTCTGAATCAGAAGAACTAGAAGGATATGGGTGCTGTTAATTATAAGAAGGAAAATTGTAGAAGAAATCAGTCTAAGGGCAAAGATCTGACACTCAGTTTGAGGTACCTATTGGGCATCCAAGTGGAAAAGTCAAGTACGCGGTGGGATATAGACCTAGGCTGGAGATATAAATGGGGGCTGATCAGTATATTAATGGACTTAGACTAGATGAGGTAATCAAAGGAGCACATACAGATAGAAAAGAATTCTAAGACCAGCCTTAGGGAACTCCAAAGATTAAAGAAGATGAGAAGGAAAAAGCAATGTGGCTTCATTTGAGGTAGGAGTAAAGCCAGAAGAACGGATAGTCCTAAAAACTCCGGAAGGAAACTGATCACTTAAGGAATAACGTTGATTTTAGCTGCTGGCTGTCTTTGGAGCGTCTAGTGCTCTTGGTTGACTTTGAGCTTTCGTTTGAGGAGCCATAAGAGGTGTGAGGAACAACAGATAAAACACAGGACCTGCCTAAGCAGGTGAAACTGATAGGAGATCTCTGCATAAAAATGGTGGTCCAAAAAAATCCTCCAGCCAAGAAGTTATTTTACAAGGGTCATAGGTTGACAGTGTCCCCTGGTTCCTGACAGAAGCGAATTCCTCTCTGAAGAAATGCTACTTCATCCAGATTGCTTTAAATTTTCATAGACAGAATTCCACTGAACATGATCTTACGTTCAAAAATCATTGAAAACATGAGAAAACAAGAAACCCTGAGCAAAAGTGCATGCAAGTGGCAGACAGACCTGGAAAGGCTTCAGTTGTCGATATAATTGGAAAATATATACATTTAGAGAAATGTTTGGTGGTTCACAAATGTTTCATTATATGTTTAAAGAAATAAAAATGAGCACTGAAATTATGATTAAAACAAAAACTATAAAATGACCAAGCAGTTTTGAAAAAGCACTAAACAGAATTTGTAGAAATGAAAGTGACAATAATTGAAATTTTAAAAATACAATAGATGGATTAAATAGATTAGACACACCAGCAAAGTGGATTCAAGATAGAGTTAAAATTATTACCCAGGTGCAAAACAGAAAGACATCTAGCTGGAGGCGGGTAAAGTGACAAGAATATAGGCTGGAGAACGTCTAACGCACATCTAATCCGAGCTCCAGAAAAGTATAAGAGAATGAGGGAGAAGCAATATTTGGACACAAAATCGCTGAAAATTTTCCAGATCTGATGGGCGACAAGACTCAGACTCAGGACTTAAAATGAATTCTAAGTAGAATAAATAAAAAGAAATCTGCCGCTATCCCAGTACAGTAAAACCACAGAATAACAAAGCAAAAGAGAAGATCTCAGAAGAAGCCAAAGAGAGAATAGAATGTATACATTAAAAAGAAAAATTACTGCACAGACAATATACAATGGAAGCTGGAAAACAGTAGCCTAGTGTCTTCAAAGTGCTAAGAAAAAGAAAATAATAATAACTGCCAATCTAAAATTGTAAAGCCTCTGTACATTATATTTAGAGCCAAGCCAAAATACAGGTGTTTCTGGACAAAAAAAGAAGAAAAAAAAAAAAAGAAATTTTATAATCAAAAACTGTTTACTAAAGGAAATAAATCAATACACTACAGAAGAACTTCAGAAGGAAAAAGAAAATACAAAATAAAGATGAGACACAGAAAGTCATGCTGAGCAAAGAAAGTGGTTAACATTTAATGAAATCAAAACAAACATTGACTGTATGAAGCAAGAAGGGTCTCATTTGTAAATATCTAATTTGTAATGTTAAAAATAAAGAATTAAAATAGCACATGGGTAGGAAGATGGTGATCAGATTACTCGCACTATTGACAAGGAGGGTAAAAATACCGATTAACTTATTAAATAAGCCTTTTAAATGTCTAGAGGAACCAAGACTAAAATTATAGTTTATTACTTTCAAACTAGTAGAGGGAAAACAATAGAATGTGAAAAACAAATCAATCCCAAAGAAGGCAAGAGATGGAAAAAGAAACGTGGAAATGTATGGCAAATAGAAAACATAAAGTAGCAGAAATAAATCCCAATGCATTCACAGTGTGACAGCCTGGATAAAAATATAAACCTAGCTTTTAGCTGTTGATAAGACATACTTAAAGCATAAGGACACAAAAAGGTTGAAAGTAAAAAGATGGGAAACACACCAGGAAAATACTAGCCAAAAGAAAACGTAGCTAGCTATATTAATATAAAACCACAGCAATAAAAATACTTTAAGGAAATGTATTCGTAAAGATAACAGGTCGTTCTATATTGATAAACACTTCACTTCACACAAAAGTATATATAATAATTTTAAACTTTTACATACTTAATAACAGGTCCTAAAAATATAGTTAACATTAAAGAAGAAAAAGTATTAATGAAACTATAAGGACAAATTTACAAATCAACCATCTTTGCAGAATATTTTAACACAACCCTATCAATAATTGTTAGATGAAGCAAATATAAACAACAACAAAAAGTAAAAATATAAGAGCTTTTCACAATCCAATTAACAAGTTCGGATTTACGTACTACCCCCAAATTGAATATATATTCATTTTAAGATAACCAGGATATATTTGGAATGAACAATGTGCTAGACATAAAACAAGTCTTAACCCATTTCAAAGAAGGTATCATATGGTCAAGTTCTTTCGCAACAATATTAGGTTAAAAATTAATAACAAACAGAAAGCTAAGCAAAAAACATTGATTTGGAAATTTAAGTCATGCTCCCAAACAACTTGTGAGTAAAAAAACAAGAAAGAAATTATAATGAATGTTAGAAGAAAGCTAAAATGGACAGATAATGAAAATACACATATTAAAACATGGAATGCAACTGAAATGTTACTTAGAGTAATGTTTTTAGCTTTAATTGCTTATTTTTAAAATAAGGCTGAAAATACACAAAGCATCCATCTAAAGAAGTCAGATAAACAAGAAAAGCAAACTAAAGAAAGCAGAAGGAAAGCAAAATAAAAAGAGCAGAAATCAAAAAGAAAACGACATACACTAGAAATCAATAAAGCCAAAAGTTGCTCTTGGATAAGACTAGTTAAATTGACAACCTCTTGTAAGATTAATCAAGAGAAAAGAGAAAATATATAACGAAGCGTTGTTGGGGTGAATATACAGATACTACAAAAATCCAAAAAGATAAGATTATGAACAACAAACCAATAAATTTCCAAAACTTAGGTGAACTGGAGACATTCACAGAAAGAAATTTAACTCATGAAAACTAACTTGGAAAGAACTAGAAAAGCCACATTAGTTCTCTGACCATTAATGTAATCTAAATTTTCTCACAAAAACAACTTGGTCAAGGCAAGTTCAGCAAACTTTTAAAGAACTTATTCCAATCTTATCCAAACTGCCAGAAAAGAGAAAAAAATAGGAACATGATGCATTTCATTTTGTGATGGATGCTTGCTTCAATACCAACAATATCAACCTATAAGAAAGGAGTGTTAACAGGAAACTCTCACTCCTGAACGTAGATGCAGAACCTAAACAAGATATTAGCAAAACAAATCTAATAATATAATTCCAAGACCAAGTTGAGGTTAGCCCTGGAATGCAAAATTGGTTTCTTGTTAGAATATTTATTAATTTAAGACTCCACTTTAAAAGATTATAAGAAAGAAGCTTTTTTTTTGCTTTGAAATTTGCTTTTCTCAACATTTATATGGGAAAAGAACATTCTAAAAAAAAAACATTTAGCAAACTAAAACTTGACAGGAACATCTTTAAGCTCATAAGGAGACTTTAACCAAACTAATATAAATATCATACCTAAAAGTGAAATGTTGAAAGCATTGGCTTTAAAATCAGAAAAAAAGACACCCATGACTTCTTTTACTCCCCACTGTACTGGAGTGCCTAACCAGTACAGCAAGAAAGTAAAACAACAAAAGATTCAAAAGGAATATAATAAATTGGAAAAAATATCACTATTTTTCTTCATCATAAACCCCATAAGATCCCCATGTGAATTACTGGCCTTCACATTTAGCCAAGTTGCTGAATACCACGTAACTAAAAAGGTTCACTGCGTTTCTGTATACTAGCAGCAAATAATTAGGAAATACAATTTTTAAATGATATTTTTTATAATAGCAAAAATGATGGGGCATGAAAGAAGTTGAGTCGAGGCTCTGAACATCTCAAAGAAGACTTTTTTAATTTAATTTTTATTTTATTTTGGAGTAGAGTTGATTTACAATGCTGTGTTAGTTTCAGGTGTACAGCAAAGTGATTCAGTTATACATATACATATATCCATTCTTTTTCAGATTCAAAGAAGACTTTCAAGAGAGTGATTGAGTGGTAATGATCAAAGTTTTCGATCAAAAAGGATGACTGGATTTAAGATTTTGGAGTTGGAGCCCCTCCAGGTGCTGACAAGGCCTTAGGTGTGGCAGGAAAGCCAGTGGCTGAAGGAAACAGAGGCACCAGCACCTCATTTATTTCCTTATAAGAAATGATTAAATAAGAATTTAAAGTAAATGGCTGAATCAGGTTGTAAGAACAGTGGAGAGGGGTCTAGGGGACTTGTCAAGAGATTGTTTCTGCAAGGTTTCATTTAGATCAATAAATGTAGCAAAGATACTTTTCTTCCCATTTTACTATAACAAATAACAACATGTTTTACTGGTAATTGCTGCATTACAGTGTGGCTTGGGAGCATGGCAGACGGGGCACGTGGGGAAGAGCTAACCACCACCTCCCACAGTCAAGTCTTAGACACGACCACCAAAGAAAGATCAGTAGGGGAAAATAATCAGGAAACATTTACTTTCAAAATCCACAATTTTTATAACAAATAAATACATCAGCACCAAATATATGTGTGCTTGTGTTTCTGTGTGCACATTTTTACAAAACACTTTGGGTCAGACTGTATGAAATTGCCATTCTTCTGTGGGCAAATGAGTCAATGTCAGCAATTTCATATGATGGAACCTAATATTTTCTGAGTTTGCTGTAGGAAAATCACTGACCTAGCTGAAAAGGTTGGTTTTAAAGATAAAGGGGATGGAATGTTACAGACTATTTCGTGCTTTTACGAAGGAAACAAAAACAAGCACAGCTCTCTAAGTGCCAATTATATCTTGCCATTATTGCCAAGATGATTCTATTAACCATGTTAAGAAGCTATAAAGTAAAATATTTTGCTGGCTACTCCTTTCATCAACGTGGGTAGATATTATCCCTTGACTAATGAGTAAGGGTTCTTTTGATTATAAAATGCAGTTGTATATCAGTGTGGCTTAGATGCACATCATCTGCTGTACAATATCTAACTGGCATAGATTCTAATCCCGATGTTTTTATGTAGGCTTTGCTTCTCTATTAAACTTGAAAGTGTTAATTTGCCAGTAATCACTCCACTTTCTCCTATCGTCTCACTGAAAGGACAGGCCCTTACTGCATGGGTAAAATGTAGTAATGCATTTAGTGCTAGGCCATGATTTTAGACCTCCAACTGTTTTACTGGCTGTGTAACTAAAAATAAGATAACGTTATGCTGGGTAACCACCGCTTTTGCCGACATTCACATTTTACAAATCACTGCACAGTATGCAAACCATTATATTTTTTAAATGCTGAAATCCCAGCCTAGGAGTCAAACGCTTCCATTATTAAAAAAGAGCTTTCTGGACTGTAAAGTGGAATGAATCTTGGACAGGGGAGCTGCTGGGCTGAGTTTATACCATCAGAATAGTTCCTGTCAATCCCCATTCCTGCAGCTCGGCTGGGAACGAGCATTCCTCGTCATCAATGGTATAGAGCAGGATCTTGAAAGGTTGGTGGGTTATTTTTGTCTCTAAATTTTTATTTGATCTGTAAACCTACTACTTATTCAAAGAATGCAAACCTGAGAACAGTTATTGAGTAAGAACAGTGGAGAGAAATAGTATGCTTCTTTACACAAGCTTACATTAAAAATTAAGGGTCAGAGGAAAGAACTTTGCTGGTTCACATCATACAAACACATAAAAGCCCTGTGATATTTGTACTTCTGTGATCTAATCAGAAGCCCAAAGCATGCCATCTTTAACTGAATATTTGTTTTGCATGAAAGCATTGATAAATAAATGGAGTTATCCTAAGCTGCATTTTTATAATAGCATCTGCTTTCAGAAATACCAGTCATTCAGAACAAATGTTCCTGAAGCACATTGCTCTGCATTGACACAAATACTGGCAAGGACTTGGTGAAATTGCCTGGTACCTGAACTCGTTTTCAAGGTTCTATGGGCTCTTTATGTTTTTTTCTTTTTAAGTCTGTGATGGTCTGTAGTTTCCCCAAATGCTGCATTCATGTAAGACCTCAGGTGTATGTAAATGCATCTGAAGCTCATATAAATTGGCTACAGGGAAGACAGAGTTTACCTAAACTTCCCAGGAAACTAAATGATTCTGGTGTCAGTCAATTACGATAGGCCAAATATAAAGTAAAATGTCTGTAAATTAGAAGTGCATAAATGTCCGAGTATTATGAACTGATTTTTAGGTTCAGATTGTAACTTACTTACTTGTAATACCCAAGTGAGTAGTGGGGAGACAATCACAGAGGTGCATAAGAGAAAATGTACTTAAATCTGTGGTTTCTAACCATTCAAATGTTCATCGAGGGACGAGAGAAGGAGGAAAGGGATGTAAGAATGTGGATTTGAAAAACACAATTTAGTAAATAAGAAGTGAAATTAGAAATAACTTCATCTGTGAGTTTTGAAATTCTGGATTTCTATATGGGATTGACCGAAAAAGGAAGTTAAGATTATTGATTCTGTAAGAAAAAAAGTGAACCTTCAAGAAAGATCAGTTAAAAATTTAGTGTTCCTAGGAATTCAGAAAAATTATGGGGATATATGTATATGTATAGCTGATTCTCTTTGTTATACAGCAGAAACAAACACAACAATGTAAAGCAATTATACTCCAATAAAGATGTTAAAAAGAAAAAATTAAAATGTATGAAACTCATTTTTTTCTAACAAGTCCCTCATGTTCTCCAGTCTTGAAGGCTGGAACCCCTACTTCCCCACATCTTTCCCTCCTGCACAGACAGCGCTTGTTACTCTTATGAATGCAAAACTAGATCTTTCATTTAAACAGGAGTGGGCAGACCAGTGTCAGGCTAAAATGCGTCTTCTGTTGGTTTGGGATCAGGATCTTTTTAGAGCTAGAGGGGAACTTGGAATCCATCTGGTACAAGCCTTTAATTTTATACACAGGGGATCAGTGACACAGAGAAGTTAAGTGACTTCCCTAAGATCACACAGCTAATAAGCCATGAATTAAGCCAAGTCTTTTTGAGGCTAAAAAGTGTGTCCAAGCTGCTATACGAGATTGTCTGTACTTCCTATTCTCACCACCACTTCAAAAGGGCAATTAAGAATGAATGAAATAACATGAATGGGCCTAGAGGGTATTCTGCTGAGTGAAATAAGTCAGAAAAAGAAAGACAAATATCCCTTGTTTTCACTTATACGTGGAATCTAAAAAAAAAAAAAAAAAAAGACCAAATAAAACAGAAACAGACTCTCATATACAGGGAAAAAACTAGTAGTTGCAAAAGGGAGGGGCATGGAGGGGAAGGGCAAAATAGGTGAAGGGGATTAAGGGGTACAAAGTACCAGTTATAAAATTAGTAACTCATGGGGATGTAAGTACAGCACAGGGAAAATAATCAATCAGATTGTAATACCTGAGTATGATGCATAATATATAAAAATATTGAATTGCTATGTTGTACACCTGAAACTAATGTAATATTGGGTCAACTCTATTTCAACTAAAAAAGAAAAGAATGAATGAAACTAATTCTTTAAAGTTGTATACAGTTGACCCTCCATATCAGCTGGTGTGGAACCTGCAGATATGGAGGGCCGACTGGAAGGGACTTGAGCTGCTGCAGATTTTGGATCAGCGGGGCGGTCCTGGAACCAATCCCCCACGGAGACCAAGGGATGGCTGTGTATATCCCCTTCACAATGGACAAAATTAAATGTCAGAGGAAAAAACTCTATCGGCCATGGTTTGGCACGGACAGCAGGCGAGAAGTCTCAGAGCCTCTCTGAGCGGCCATGAGGCTGTGACACAGGTGTGACCAGTGCCGAGAGGGCTGTCGGCAGAGGCCTTGGCTCAGAGGCCAGGCAATCAAGCACAGCCTCTTCTTTTAGAGTCTGAGTCACTGAGTCGCACCTCTCCTGGCTAGCTGACTCCAGCTTAATCTGAAGGGTGTGGTGAAGACTCCCTGCCTTAAGCTGGAGATTCAGCCTCGCTTCTTTTCTAGGGAAAGTGAACGACCCAAGGGATTTAGCTTGGGATTTGGCTGTTGCTTCCAAGCTTTATGAAATCTACATTTTAGGCCAAATTTACAATATTATGCTACAGATGATAAAGTTAGTTTTCGATTTTGCTTTTGTTTTTTTAATGTCCTAAGGAAACCCCAGGGCCTTTGCACGCATTTTCAAATAAGGCCAAGTACTTAAGATCATTTTCGAAACTCTACATATTGTAGGTAATTTTGCCCATACTGGTTTTTTGTTTTGGGGGGTTTTTCTTTTTATTGGTTTGGTTTGGTTTGGTTTGGTTTTTTTTTTTGGGGGGGGGGGGTTTGGCCACGCCCCACAGCATGCAGGATCTTAGTTCCCCGACCAGGGATCAAACCTGGGCCCTCGGCAGTAAGCACAGAGTCCTAACCATCAGACCACCAGGGAATTCCCACCCATACTGTTTTAATATTTAAAAACTTGACTTTTACTTTATAAAGATTATGCAATAGCCATATTATACGAAGTGTTGGTACAATGTCTTCACAGCGTTACCCGGCCCCCAGACGTGGCCCCTTCACCAATGGCCAATGGAGTTCCTGGGACTCAATGTTCTGAAATGAGAGCTCTGTTTCCTGGCTCACTGAAATCATGTCCTGTGTGCTCTCTGCCACAGCCCCAGCTTCCTGGCTTCTCTGTGTCTCAGCCTGTTAACAACACATTAATTTATTTGCTTGGTAAGTTCTACTGTTGCTGGAAAAATATTGTACAAAGTAGATAACTTACTGAAGAAGACAGGAAGCGCCTCCTTTTCTCCAGCTTTAGTGGCAATTAGAAGTCACTCAGCCCATCTGCAAGCTGGTTCCCTTCTCTGGAAGATGCCCAGATGCTCCAAGGCTGTTCCTCACCCTCTTCCTTTACCACCGCAGCCATTCTGGAAACACAGAACGCCAGAATGATCTCCCGTTCCTCTTCCACTTCCCCCAAAAAGCTCATTTTCCTTGGGGAGAGAAATCTTTGACAAGAAAATTCTTCAATAAACAGATAAAGCAGACTCTTTTTTTTTTTTTTTTTAACTCTCAAGTCATTAAGAAGCAGGTATCACATTCAAAAGGTAATGAGAATTAGGCCTTTTCTCCCCCAGTCACTCTACTGAAAGCCATTAGTAGTTGCAAATCAATTAGGCTAAATTGGCTCATCACATTTTCTGTACCACAATCTAGGAAATGCAAACCTGCAGGGGGAGGGAGGAGGGCCGATGTGCCATGGGAGAGGATTCATGCACCCTGGGCTGGCAGGATTTTTCCACTGAAAAGGGGGTGAGTCAGTGGGGTTCCCCAAAGGGGTGACCAACCCCAGGGTTTTACATCCAGCCTGTTTATGTATAACTAACACCCCACTCTTGCTAATTACATAAACTTGTCAGCTGCTCTTGTTGCTTGACCATTTCTTTGGCCGGCATCTCCCACTTTCTATGTTAAAAACAAACAAGTGAACAAAGTTGTGTTCAAACTCCACTACGGTTGTGTTGTTTCTGTGTCTACTTTCTCTGAAGACAATGTGGAGAAGCCGCCTGTTAACATCATCTTGTATAGCTATAAAGAAACTCTTGCCAGTTTCCAGACTTGGGCTCTTAAGAACATTTCTACTGCTTCAACGTTTTAATATTTTATTATTTTTTTAATGAAAATTCCTTAAATTGTAAATGCGTAAATGCTCATCATTTGCTGAATCCACAAGAAATAGATGTGTGTTTTTATTTCTCCTTCAGAGACAAGGAAATAGGTGATCAGGTAGCAAGCAGGATGAATAATTCTTCCTGTATCCTGTTTTACAGCTTCCTAAGAGGAGCACAGAAAGGGAAGAACATGGGCTTCTCTTTCCTGGAAGCAGGTATACCTGGGTCCCAGACCAGTCTTGCCCAGGCTTTCACTAGCTGTGTGACCTTGGGCAAGTTTCTTAATTCCGTTGAGCCTCCGTTACTTATCTACCCTGTAAAAAGTCAATAGGATAAATTGTGGAAAATAATTAGCATAATAGTAATAGATGGTAGCAATTATTATTATTAGGCCCATAAGAATGAAGGAGCCAGAGCTTCTATACACAATTGTTTCAGCCACTCTCTTGGAACTGGCTGGTCTTCCATGCTGTGTGACGTGAAAAGCTGAGGTCTCAACCAATTACTTTTAGTTCAGTCATTTAGAGAGATAATTTTGACCCCATTCTAAGGCACTCCTCATCCTCTATTAAAGTAGAAAAATAGACGACAACACACCCAGAAAACAAAGTCTTATTTATACTCAGTTATAGTAGAATGAAATAGATTGCTTTTGTAATGGACACTGTTGGTTTCCTTCCAAGCATCCGTTCCACGTCATCCCAATTTCAGTCAGGAAGATTATCACTCTACCCCATCTCCAGGGTGGACCCTGGTTGCCCTGTGCCAGTCAGTTTAATTATTGGTTCAGAGATGAACCTGAAGCTAAGTTAATCATAGGGATCTCCAGGATTTTGTTTAAAGGTTGAAGGAAGAGGAATTCTCTCTTCCTCTGGGAAGGCGTGACTTGGACATGGAAAGCCAGGAGCTGCTGCAACCATTCCTACTCTGAGAAAATCCAAACTGAGAATGAAACCAACCACCAGAGAAGCGCAAAGCCAAAGTGAGCTCGGAGACACAGAGCCGGGGAGCTGATCAAAGCACTCTTGAAACTTACTAGAATGTTGGACTTTTCAATTTCTTGAGTCAATAAATGTCTTTAAACCCGTTTAGAATTGGATTACATGATATGTGTGGCCTAACATATCTTGACTGTTATGGCTTTATGGTGAATCACTATTATACCACCACCCTCTCTTAAGGGTTGATGTATAAAACCCCATCGTATACATTTCTGCAGCTTCTAGAAAACCAATCTTGAAGACATTATGTTACTATTGTCCTTTAATCCTGAATCCACATAGTAAATTTACCTTTTGAATATAATGTTAGAGAGGAACAATGTTCACTTCGAGAGACTCTACATGCCACCATTTTTTAAACTATAAGATCTATATACGAACGTAATTTCCTTTTTGCCTCAACTATCTAGAAGAGGTACATAATGTTGTCAGGTTTGGTCATGAGAACTAAGGGTACCTTGGCAATGTGTGACAATAAGAAAATGAAGGAGGCTGAGAATGTGGTTATCAGGGACCCCCAACACCAACTGGGCATCAAGGGGCAGCATGGGTCCTGGACACGCCTGAAAGGACAGAAGGCCGAGACAAGGAGTAAGTGTGCTCAAAGGCTTAGAACAGTTTGGACAGGATCAGGCACAGAGTAAACCCTTAAAAAATAGCAGGTCTCTTCTGGGGCAGCATTTCTAAACCTGAGCAAAGAATCACCTGCATGAGACCCACTTGAGGAGTACAGGAAAATGGTTAAAATGAAGATTCCTGGGCCTCAATCTAGACCTATTAAATCTGATTTTGGGTGGTCTTGGGAAATCCATATTTCCAACGAGCTCCTCAACTGAATCTCCTGTATTCCAAATTTCCTAAACTTGCCTGCCCTAAGACTGACCCAGAGCACTTTTTACTCTATAGACCAGTGCCCCATTCCAGAACTCATGAATCAGATTCTCCTGGGTAAGAGTTTAGGAATATTGATATTTAACAAGCAACCCAGGAAATTCTTATGATCAAGTTCATTTAGGAAAAGCTTCCCAGAGGATACTAGAAATCAGTTGGCACTAGACCCAGGGGCTCTCCCACCCCAAGTCTGCTGGGCAACAGAGAAGTCCAGCGGGATCACGTGGCACTAGAAGATGTGGCTAGGTCATCCGATCCAAGGTTCCTCATGGCAGTGAGCATTCCTACACTTCCCACCCCGGTCAGGTACAGTCCTAGGCCCTTCTAATGGTTCCCAACATCAAGGCAAACCCAAGCCAGGTAATAGGAGGCATTTGCCTGCAGTGAGCCTCAGGGTCCAGTCTCCTCTCTTTCCTTTATTATTGCATCTCAACCATGGCTACTTTAAGTCATCTGAGGAACTTTTAATAAAATTGATGCAGGGCTCCAACTCAACCAATTAAATCAGAATGGCAGGGGCTGGGGAAATTGGATTGTTTATTACACCTCCATCCCCCATCTAGCCAGATTCTCATGTACAGCCATGGCTGGGAAACATTGTGAGTTGTTACCATTCTCTTTCTCTAATCTTTATTGTCAATTGCCCTGCCTCAGCATTTTTATTTGAAAAGATCCTCTTTAACAGTTGCTGCAAATGGGTGTGGGAGTACATTTAAAACAGTTTAATTGACTCATTAATTCAGTCAAAGAGTCAGTGAGTTTATCTTTTAAATACCCAACATATAGGTGAGTAAGCTTTTTTTAAATCCCTCCTCAATGATGGAATGTAAATCATAAGGATTTCTAGGTCCAGAATTATGAATTGTGCTTACCTCTTTAGTAGTTAGCATTCAGTATCTATCACTCCTCGAGGGTTGGAAAACAATCTACATGAACATTAAGAGGTGGGCCTTGACCTTGAACCTGACGGATTCATCCTCCGCAGAAATTTGGTCCCATACATGAGAAGCCATCCTTGCCCGGGAAGTGCTCCAGGCACCCTGGACTTACAAGAGGGCAATGCACTGGGGAGGGTTTGGAATCCCCTTCTCCCTACCTCTGGCCACAAAAAAATAAATAAATCCTTTTTAATGGAAACAGTAAACGAAGAACCCTATAGGTCAAAGGGTCTTGTAGCAACATGGATCATTAGGAGTAAAATTCTAGATCAGTAACTTTGAAATAACGCTGAAGAGAAATTCAGTATTTCCATAAGCCCCTCTAGAAAGCCCTTACTCATGGGACACATCAGCAGGGAGCTACTCTCACCAACTGACCACTCAGCCCCAGCACACAGCGGTCAAAGTACTGAAGGATCCATGAGTCAAACAGAAGGATTATGGAAAGGTTTGGTGGAGAAATTAATCAAACCAACCCAACTACAGTGGAAAAAAGAGCTCTCGGGAAGTAGAGCAGAAAATTATTTAGATGACCGTGTACTTTACAAATTGTTTATAGGCATGAGCCTGGATACAGTGGAAAGAACATTGGAATTAGTGACCAGAGTCCTAAGACCCAGTCCCAGCCATAACATTACTGCCTCTGTGACCTCCGGAAAGCCTCCAAATCCTTCTGAATCTCAGTTTCCTCATCTGAAAACGGGAAATGATTATACCTAGCTCACTAGGCTGTAATGTAGATCAAAGGAAATTACAGGTAAGAAAGTCCTTTGAAAAAGACTTTGTTGTACAAAAGTAGGGTGTTATTATAATTCCATGGCATAAGAGCAAATTTTAGAAGAAGGCAGACCTGCGTGCATGAATACAGTAGGGCATCTAGAAATGGTATAGTTATACTCTATGCTGTGAAAACTTTTAGCTGAGAACTTTGAGCAATTAGATGCTCCAGAGCAAATTGAAGGACACAGAGAACTTGGAGGAGGTTCACAAAAGAGCCACAGAGATGATTAAAGAGATGGAAAATCAAAGCCATGCTCAGGAAACGTTAAAAGAACCAAGTCCATACTGCTTGGAGAAGACAAGTTTACAGGGTAATTTAATAATTGTTTACGAGCACATGCAGCCTGGTGTCCAGCTGTTCTTTCCAAGGGACAGAGGAGAAGAAAGTATCATAGACCTTTGCCACTGGCAGATTTTGACAAGTAAGGTTTCAAATCATTGTGCATGACTCTGGTGGTTCCTCATTCATGATCATTTGTAATTTTTCTAAGCCACAACTTCTAACCACAGGTGTGTGGATAAAACCCATTAGCTCATCAGTGACTGAGTCTATCCAACCACCCAGCCTAGAAATCTCAATGTGTTCTTCTCCACTAACTGTCTTCCACACAGCAATTCTCAGAACTAGCCGTAGCAATGGCCACCTTTGAATGTTTACTCTGCACCAAGCAGTTTGGGCTAAGAGTTTCATGGGAAGTATTTCATTTCATGGAGAAGGAAAATGAGGCATGGATAAATTAGATAATCTGCTCAAGGTCACCCAGTTAGTCAATGGAGGAGCTAGCACTTCAACACAAGTCTAAGCCAGAACTCAAGTTCTTACTCTCTGTAGCAAGTTGTGCTTCTTTGTGAAAAATGGCCCCCAAAATGAGGGAACCATCTGGTGCTGATGAGAGCATTAAGGCAAAATAAAGAAGTCAAATAAAGTGATGGTTCTTACCACAAACCAAGTTTCACTGAATTTGGATATAACCGATATTTACGACACAAACTAGACCACCTCAGATATTGACATTCCACTCCATGTTACATTAGTGTATTTGGAGATTTTCTATTTCTGCGGCCTTTATCTGCCTTCTCAGTCCAATTCGTATGTTGGACTCTGATTGTCTTCCTGCCAATGCTTGTCTAGTATACCCTATCCCTCTCCTGTAGCAGTCAAAGCTTGCTGCCTATACAACAAAAATAAGTCAACATCACATGCGACCCTGCTTTTTGTCTATTTCACACCTTCTCATATTTGTATTGTTTTCCATAATCTGATGACAGTACCTGTGCTTTCTGGGTAAATTCTTCAGTTCTTTTCCACAGAGATGAACCAGCCCCAGTATTGTTAGTCTGTGAGCCAGTGCTGAGATAAGAGCCAATCTAGTTGTGGCGGTAGCTGGCCCCTTGTCTTCACCTGGACAGGAATTCTGGGCAGTACTGAGGCCAAGCAACCAGACCAGTGAGGAAATGCAATCCAACCAGGTAGCCAGAGTCCTTCTAGGCATCAGAGGAAGCTCACATGTGTTGAGTCTTTCCGGTGCAAGCAGAGTTTTCTGTAGGACTAGTATTTGCTAAGGGTGATCTACAAACAGCATGGAGGGAGGTTCTACAAAGAACCAAGTGGAGAGCACATTTAAAATGCTTCAGAAAAATCTTATAGGCCAAAAGGACGAGGGATGGATTTTATTTGCTTTTCCTGGCAGAAAATACTTAAAAATCAAATGAGTGTGACAGACACATGGAAACGTCTAATTTATAGATGAGTTTAAATATAACTAGGATTCCTTGTTTAGAACACATCAACTTTATTTCCTGATAATGAAAACAGCGTTTGCCTAAATTGAATTAATCTGTTCAAGTATCAGTGTGCTATGAGATCATTTTTGACCCTAGAAAGGAGAATTTAAGAGCATGTCTCCCATTGATGTCATGAAAACACAGGAAAGGGGCCTAAGGAATTCCCCACTGCTATTACTGACGCCTCTCATTTATCTACTTAGGGATTATCTGCTGTAAGATTTCCCCCTCCTGTCCCAAGCTTCTGGGCTATTTCCTGCCACCGTGAGTTTATGTACCATCGGAAAATACTAACATATTTTAACAGATTGAATGAAACCTAATTAAGAAGTTCTTCCTAAAAATTAAGTGCTATCTTCTAAAGCCAAATTGAAATCATGTTGTTCAATGTCTATTTTTCCGATGACTCTCTCCCACCAGTATGTATAATTTCAAACCCACCAGAATTCTCTTGCATTTTCAACAGAACAAGTGACACTTTCTCTTAGATTTCCCTCTACCATCTCTAACCAGCCGTTCCCAAAACACTGCCCTTCTCCCTTAATTAGTTCACACTTTTAAACACCCCATTCAATCAAACAAACAAATGAGCACAAGCCCTCTAGTACGCAGTGCCTTGAAGGTACTGGTGGCTCTATAGGCTATCTTTGTATAGCTGGTCTTTGAGGGATGCCCTGGACCCTTCTGCCTCTCTTGTCTCATCTTTTTCCTTTATCCCCTCACTCTTTCCCCTCCAGCCACACTGGCCTCCTGTTCCTCAAACACACTAAATAACATTTCTGCCTCAGGGCCTTTGCACGCATTCTGTTCCCTTTGGCTCAAATGCCCTTCCCCAAGCCATATTCATATGGTTTTTTCCCTAAGCTCCTTCAGGGTTCTTGGCATCCCACAATTTAACAGTAAATTAAATCCACTGGATTTAATAAAGCATCTCTCCAACCAGTTGACACCTCAGCAGCTAACTAACTTCCGTCCTTGCTTTATTTTTCTCCATGGCACTTATCAATATCTGACGTCTACGTATGTCACTTGCTGATTTGTTTATTGTCACACTCTTCCATATAAGCTCCATGAGAGCAAGCATTTTGCACCTTTTATTCACTCTGATATCCACAGTCACTAGGATAATGCATGGTAAGTAGGGGACACTCAACAAATATTTGAGTGAATGAATGAATGTTTGAATGAGAAGAAAATTCAGTGTCCGAGTGAAATGAACAAGAAATTTCTAACGCATATTGGTTAGAATTTCTTGGGGAAACTTCCATCCTTCCTGGGACCTGCCATGTGCAGACACACACAACCAAGTGAATGCTATTGTGAAATTAGACTTTCTTAAGTCATTGGGCTATCCCATAAAGTATTTGAAACCCTAGACCTTCAGTGATAGGTTTCTGATACAACTTGATTATAATATGGTAGTTTGATTTAGACCCCATTGATATGCTTGAAATGTAACTATGTGACTGGTTTTTAAAGGATTCTTTGGTGGTATGTGAAATAACTGGCTGCCCCTGTTGTGATAAGGCCACCAGCCTCTGGGATCTAGCCTTCTTGATAAAAATTAGAATTCCATCCAGACATTTCCATTAGGGAGACTTCTAGCTGTTTCCCTCCGAGAGCCTGAGGCAACAACCCAGGTAGCTCTTGTTGCACCTGCTGTGACTGGCTTCCAGAAGGGCTGGCTCTCCTTCCATTGGTCAATAAAGGACTCTGCTTTCTCCAGGACCAATGGGCTGGATGTGTGCTAGTCCTGCCTGCACCCAACCCTTATCTAGACTGGAAAGAAACCATCACCCTTAACTCCCCTAGAGAGCCCCTACATACCCCTCCACCCTTTCCCTTATGAGTCTCAGGAAGACAGATTTCTTTTATTCTGAAAGTCTGTGTCTCTATGCAAAAGTCTATTCTCCTGAAAGAAAGGAATTTGCTTCAGTTCTGTTTCTGAAACTAGAAAATCAGTCCTTCATCAAATGGACATAGTCACAGTTGCCATGACCTCAAAATAATATGAACAAATATTTACTGAGTGTGAGACAGTGGGCTGGCTGCCATGAAGGAAGAAGGATGGAATATGAGCACTTCTTCCATAACTCCTAAAAGACGTAGACGTGTTACCTGTAGCAAAGCCCAGTCTAGCCTGTTCTTCATGCCCACCTGATAAATGTTGGAACCTCAGGACAGGCTTCTGAAAGGACCCCAGCATTCCTGGCTGAAATGGTAAATGAGACTTTAAAACTGACAATAAGCACTTGCTACATTATTTCATGGAATCTAAGATTTTATAATATCAATCATAAGACTCACCGTTATTTTATGAACAACAAAGAAAGAAAGAAAATGCTACCAATTAAATCATGGCATCATTGATCATAAGGCATATTTCAGAGATGTTAGAGTGTGAGAAGTGTGAGTCTCAGAATCAATGAAAAATGTGATGCACCAAGCGCTGTATGTACCTAATGTCATTTAATTCACAGAATAAAAGGCTTAAATGTTTCCTAAGTGGAAAAGCCAAAGTCAGGTCCATGTCTTCCTGTCTCCAGGGTCCCAGCCTATGCCACCACACTTCTCTGATGGCTTACAATTATCTTGGAATAGAACAGAAAAGGCACGATGGGACAGGATCCAGGTAGGTCTCTAAGGTATCAGCCCTTACGTCTCACACTTAGAGTTCCATTACAACAACAGCGAATGCAACAACTTCCTCTCCCCACCCAATCTGATGTGCAAGGATGTACACCCCTTTGCTTATGCCCTAAATCTACCAGCAGTTCCCAGGGTACCAAACTCAATCCACCACTGACCTGCTGCCTTCCCCTTAAAAAGAACACAATATTCTGAGAAGTCGTCAAATTTTCTGGGATTTAGAGGGTCATCATTCTATTTTCTCTATTTTTGTGTGTTTAAAAATGTTTATAGGATGGACCTAGAGATGATCATACTAAGTCAGAGAAAGAAAAATATCATATGCTATCGCTTATATGTGGAATCTAAAAAAATGATACAAATGAACTTATTTACAAAACAGAAACAGATTCACAGACAGAGAAAACAAATTTATGTTTACCAAAGGGGAAAGGGTGGGCGATAAATTAGGACTTTGGGATTAACAGATACAAACTACTATATATAAAATAGATAAACAACAAGGACCTACTGTATAGCACAGGGAACTATATTCAATACCTTGTAATACCTTGTAATAAACTACAGTGGAAAAGAATCTGAAAAAGAATTAATTTTATGTATATATATATGTATATATATATATATATATATATATACATATATATATAACTGAATCACTTTGCTGTACACCAGGAACTAACACAACGTTGAAAATCAACTATACTTCAACTTTAAAATGTTTATAATTTAAAAGTTTTCTTAAAAATCGGTTAGAATACAATGTTATAATAATAGTCAGCATGTATTAAAACTTTACTATTTACCATAGCAGTAATCTTAAGATCATATATCGAATAAATGGCAGAGCTGAGCTCAGTACGAGCTACAGGACATTGTGCACGTACAGCAGAGAGGGGAGGTTACTCTTTCTGAGGCTTCAGATGAGAAAATGTTTGATCAAAGTCCTGAAGGGCAATTCACGTTCAGTGTTAGGGTCAGAAGAGAAGGAGAATTACATGTACCAGGACAAAAAGGATGGGAGGCTACTTTTAGGAAAAGACTCTAGGAAACCTCAGATGGCAATTCCTAAGCAATATTCCACCCATATTCCACTGGCGACAAATGGCTGGTGTTTCACTGAGTACTCTACCCTTCGAATCCATGAAATCAGTGTGCCTGTTAGGTATCTTCAAGCAATTCTCTTGAGACAAAATACAATTGACTCATTTGAACTCACATAGGGAATGAGCGCCTTTTCCTGCCTACACTTGGACTGGTTTTCTGGGAAATCTTGTGTGTGTATGAGTCTTCACACATCAGCCCAGAAAACAAATGCATCGGGCCTCGTGCATTTCCTCTTCTTCTCAACAGTCAGGGAGAATGTGAAGTTCAGCATGTCCATCAAAAATAAAACCAAAAAAAAAAAAAAAAGGTTTGAGGGTGTAGCATTGACATACAGGGCTAAAAACTTTTAAACTAATTTGCTTCAAAAAAAAAAAAAAAAAAGAGGAAAAGAAAAGAACCTCTGATTGTTGCTTAAGCAGCAGATTCTTGAAATTTCCATAACAATGGGGCCAGTTTTGCTGAACCCCCATTCAGCCTGGAGTCTTGGACTTGAGGGAGCCTCTCAGGTGGCCCACCTAAGAATGGCAGCAGGAGGGGCAGCTGAGTGGACGCAGGGGAGAGAAAGGGGACGGGGAGGAGGAAAGAACCAAGAATGAGTCCAGTAAAAGCGGACTCAGCAAAGAGAAATATTCTCTGAAAAGTCGGCAGATCAGCGATCTCTTGTGGTGCCTGACGCTTTAAAGGACAAAGTTACTGAAAGATTGATGCTAAAAACTCTAAAAATGGATGCTCAGGCCTTAGAATCCTAGACACACTGATCTCCCCCAAAATATTTTCAGACGTTAAGTTGCAATACTGTTGAATTAAGAGTGGACATTTGGCTTTATTTCCCACATGTTCATAATACTTCTATCTCCCCAAACCACTTTTCCCCACATGAGAAACACACATCTATAATAAGGTATGAAACTTACAGGTCTCTAATTCTCTCTCTTTCCCTTTGGGGTATGGATTAGATACCTTGGAAAAGAATATCACCTACTTATCCTTTTTTTTTTTAAGAATTTTTTTTTTAATTTATTTATTTTATTTATGGCTGTGTTGGGTCTTCGTTTCTCTGCGAAGGCTTTCTCTAGTTGTGGCAAGCGGGGGTCACTCTTCATCACGGTGCGCGGGCCTCTCACTATCGCGGCCTCTCTTGTTGCGGAGCACAGGCTCCAGACGCGCAGGCTCAGTAGTTGTGGCTCACGGGCCTAGTTGCTCCGCGGCATGTGGGATCTTCCCAGACCAGGGCTCGAGCCCGTGTTCCCTGCATTGGCAGGCAGATTCTCAACCACTGCGCCACCAGGGAAGCCCCCTACTTATCCATTTTTGATAGTGGATAGCCCAGTGAAGTCAGACAGTCAATAGATACATCTAAACTACAAAGTTGAGGGACTTCCCTGGTGGTCAGGTGGTTAGGGCTCCATGCTTTCACAACAGAGGGCCCGGGGTTCAATCCTTGGTAGGGGAATTAAGATCCCACAAGCCTAGCAGTGGGGCAAAAAAAATAATAAAATAAAAGTTGATGAGAAGGGCAGAGTCTGCAAATGAAAGTAATTAAACTCATTAGTCAAAAGCAGAGAAAAAGAAAAAGCAGCCAATAAGTTATTAGAATAGAAAAAGGTTTTCTTAATGGAAGGACACCATGAAAGTGACAGTTAAAAATGGAATTAATTTTTATACAATAAGAGATAATATCCTTGCCAAGGGAGCACCGATATAGAAGTTGCTTTCAACCCCTTGGTCATGTCACAGTATATAGTAGCCCAAATATTTTTTTAGTAATTCTTTTGACTTACCTGTTCATCTTTGGTTTGTGTGTTTCTTCACCATGCTGAACCCCTGACGGGTATCTATATGCTATGTGATAGAGAGACAATTTTTTTCCTTGGGATGGATAACGTTTATACAATGTTCTGGAGACACATTTGTTCAGGGGTAGAAACTAAATCTTAATTCGGGCTTTGAGGAATTTATGTTCCTTTGAGAATGAGTTTTGCCACTTTGCCCTACTCAGGCCACGGGTGGGCTTACGACCACGCAAGGAGAGTTGCCAGCGGAAAAACGCCACTGATAAACGGCTCTTCTCAAGCAATCTGGTTCATTTATTTCCTTTGTTCACTCAGTTCTCATAAGACCATCATTCCAGGATCCTTGCTGCAAAAAACTGCCAAGTCACAAGAGTTGAGTCACAAAACGTTGGATGCTTGACTTTTCTGGTTTTATCGGTGTGTTTGTTTGCTCACTGACATGCAGCCTTATAGACAATCTAGCTGCATGACATTCATTTTCTGGTCCCCAACACCCTGGTCGAGAACTCCAGACTCGCCCAGCTCTTCCCTTAGAACCAGAATTGTCTTCCCAGGAACTTCTGAATAAGCAGGCCTAGGGAGGAAGAGAGAGAGAGGGTTTGCAGGCACAAACACAAAATCCAGCTTCCGCTGAGGACTGCAGCCTGCTGCACAGTGGGAGCCAAGAGATCCAGGGCTGCCCGTGTAACAGATGCAAGTTTCCCATGCTCCAGTTCAGCTGGGAGCGCAGGCTGTAAAGCAGAAATAAATCACGTGAAACTTGCTGTCATCTCTCTCTCCCTTCCTGCTAGACCCTCTGACACTGCCACTTGACTGGCTGGAGTCGCTGTAGTTTTTAAATGAAGGCTGGAGACTGGCATTGGCAACACTGCCTAATTTTTAGCTAATACCTTTGTGGGTTCTGCGTTCGCATCTGGCCGGTGCCATCATGCTGGGTGGGATTATAATAGGCTGCTGCTCTTTCCCAAGCAGGAAGCTGGAGTCCTGTTACCGACAGCCTACACAGAGGCTTGTTCCAAACACAATAGCACATCACAGCCAGGGAAGGGTCTGCGGTGCGGGACATCTCCCAAGGCATAAAAAAAAGAGAGAGAGAGAGAGATGTGTTAACCGTATTAACAGTGCCAAGTAATATGCTTCGTTAAAAATTTAATCACCTACAAGTGCAAAACAAGTGCAAAGCAATCATGTTGTAATTAGCACAGCAATTAACACCTCCCTTTTCGATAGCACATGCATCCTAGGAAGTGCAGGATTGCAAGTGTTTATGCTGCTGACAAGCTCGGTTCCTATAGAGAGGGGAAAAAATTGCTTAAATAGAATTTTTTGGGTTTTGGCATTCGGGCTGTTATGTGTTCATGAAATCTCAGAACCAGCTGCCATTTTGGTTTTTGCAGAAGTTGTTCTGCTGTGGATTATAACTAACCAACTTCTCCACTTCACGCGTTCTCTGAAGCTTCTTTTTCACATCCCCTTCCTCTTTTCTAACATTAAAATATGAATAAATCAGTGTAGGGACCAAATTTGCATGCTAAATGGGGCTTCTTGCCAAAAACAAATAAATGTTTGTCTTCCTCAGGCTGTTATCAGAAATAAAATACCCAGTGGCAAGGGAAAGGACTATTGGAAAAATTGCAAGCAAAGAATTCACTCTATCACGTCAGAAAACTTAGATCTCTTCTATACTGTCAAGCCTGGCCACTGATGCAAAAAAATCTTCTTAGGGACTAATAACCAATTTTCAAGGAAGAAAAATAGGGAACGAAGGCGAACACTCTCTCCTTACACACCACCCACATCAAGCCCAGGTCTGGTCACCAGCATGGCCTACTAAGTGCCAGGCAATGCGCTGCCTACTAACCTGATTTACAGCTTCCCCAGCATTCATCTCGATATGTAGAGATTTGTGGGTGAAGCAGTCTTCAATTCCCCACTGGATAAAGAAAATTGAAATATCTTTAACTTTTCAACCTTCACGTCGGTACCCCAAACGAATGAAAGTGTGACAGCACATACAGCCTGAGATGCCCCTTATTGGAAATTCATCCAGGGCCCCCAAGTCCTTGGCATGGTTTAGAAATTACTATGAGAACGGAACCTAGCTAGGGTCTCTAAAACTTTAAATGTGTTTGGAAGGAGTTTTATATGAAAATTTTTTTATAAACTAATGAAACATCCAGGGATTTAAGAATATAATGAACAGCATGAGAGAAAAGCAAATTAAATCTGTAGAAGGAATGTGCTTTATTCTTTTTGGCCACCGATAATGGAATGGATGTGTTTCAGGGACCAGAGGAAATATTTGGAGTATGATATTTGGGGAATAGAAAGGTAGCTGCCCAACCCTCACATCTTTATAGCTGACTTTGTGACAACATTACTAAGAAATGAGGAGTGAAAAGTAACAGTCATAAGAACTGGCTAACATTCTGATGTTCTGCAGACTCTCTAGAAAGTGCAGGCATTCTTAGAGGCTATTCACTTTCCTGGTTTGCTATTTCCTCTTCCCAGCAACGCTTTTGTTTAAGCTCAGAAGCTGATCCTGAGAGCTGAGAAAAGAAACCTCAGTGAGATAGAGGACACACTTCATAAGAGCGGCAATCTGCAACAGAACATTCACACTGGAAAGCTCAGTAGGAAGTAAAATGAAACCCCTGTCTCAAATACAGAGAGGACAAATGTCTTATTATGCTAAAAAGTCTCAGATTAAGTATAGAGAGCTAGTTGGAATAGACAGTTCCCATAGTCATCATTTTTATTCATTCTTACAAAAATACATCTTTTGAGACCGATGCTCTTTAAATATTGCCATCATTTGTAAAACTGGTTGAAAATGTCTGCTGTATCTTAGCCTTAATCCAAAGACCCAGATGATATATTCCTGCATTTGCATTTATTTCTAATAAATATTTTGCCTCTCCTGCTCAATTTTTATTTTCTCTTTCATCAGAAAGCCTTAAATGCCAGGAAGTTTTAAAACAGACTTCGCACAACTTTAGTAATCTTATCTTACATGCTTGCTAGTTCATTCATTCATTTAATGAGTACTTACTAGATATGCCAGGCATTGATCTAGGACTAGGCACTCTTTACAGTATGAAAGCAACTAACAGCAACAAATAATAAGCACCCCAAGCAACATGAGGAGGTTTTTTCGCTGTCATATCCCCAGTGCCCCGCTCAAGAGACTAGCATGCCTTAGAAATCTGTTGAATGATAGTTTGCCTCTGCTAATCCCAAACTCCCATTCCTTCCCTCCCCTAACTCCATCTCCCCCTTGGCAGCCACGAGTCTGTTCTCTATGTCTGTGAGTCAGTTTCTGTTTCATAGATATGTTGATTTGTATCATATTTTAGATTCCACATATGAGAGATATTATATGGTATTTGTCTTTTTCTTTCTGACTTACTTTACTTAAGATGGATAAACAAGGTCATGCTGTATAGCACAGGGAACTATATTCAGTATTCTGTGACAAATCATAATGGAAAAGAATATGAAAAAGAATATATATATATGCACATATATATGTATAACTGAGTCACTTTGCTGTACAGAAGAAATTAACACATTGTAAATCAACTATACTTCAATAAAATTTTTTTTAAATCTGTTGAATGAGTCAATGAATAATCAACCAACCTCACCCGAAGCTGATAGTCTAGTAGAAGTAATGTCAGCATATAAATATCTCTAATACTACTTCTAAATTGATGAGTACTCTAAGAAAAAGACATATTCATTGCTAGGGAAGGATGGAGAGAATACTTCCATTTTAAGTGCTGGAGGAAGAGGAGGGAGTTAGGATGACAGAACAATAGGCATTTCAGTTTTGTGGGAGCATGGAGCCCCTCAGTGGGAATAATGTTGGGATAATGCTGGGAAGGTAGGGGGAGGCCAAAGCACAGAAGCCTTGAATACCTGCCAAGGAAGATTAAATTCAGAAAGGGAAGCCAATAAAGGGAGATGAATCTGGCCACAATGTATAAAACCGATTAGAATGGAAATAGATTGGCGGCAGGGAGACCAATTAGAGAACTATTGGAAGAATTCAGGCAAAAGTTAAAGTTCACCTGAACTGGGTGAGGGTAGTATGGAAGAGAAAAGGGTAAAAGCAAGAAACTGGTGAATTTCTAGCAGAAGCTGTCAGGTGAGAGCTGACCCATGTCAGACACCATGAGGCCAGACACCCATGTCAGGTCTCAGTCCTTGGTGGTGGCCTGGAAAGTGTTGGTTCCATTCACAGAAATTGGAAACAAAGAAATAGGAGCATATAGGGGAGATAAGATGAGAATTTAGGTTTTAGACATACTCTTTTTAAAGGATTGGCTGGATATTGGGTGGCAAATCAAAGGTACTTGGAGGGGCTTCCCTGGTGGCGCAGTGGTTGAGAATCTGCCTGCCAATGAAGGGGACACGGGTTCGAGCCCTGGTCTGGGAAGATCCCACATGCCGCGGAGCAAGTGGGCCCGTGAGCCACAACTACTGAGCCTACGCGTCTGGAGCCTGTGCTCCGCAGCAAGAGAGGCCGCGATAGTGAGAGGCCCACGCACCGCAATGAAGAGTGGCCCCCGCTCGCCGCAACTAGAGAAAGCCCTCGCACAGAAACGAAGACCCAACACAGCTAAAAATAAATAAATAAATTTTAAAGAAATCTATAAAAAAAAAAAAAAGGTACTTGGAAATGCCAAATGGAAGCCCAAGAATTGGAGGTAAAAACAATTTTTTAAGATCCTCTGCATATTGTTTTGGAGTCAGCCATGTGGCTGAAGGCATGGAATTGAATGAGAGAGAAAAGAAAAGTGAGGAATAGAACCTTGAAGACAAGACACATGTGAGAGAAAGAAGGGAAGCCAGGAGGGGAAGAGGAAAATTCAGAGCCATGAAATCCAAGGAGAGGAGAATTCCCAAATGTTTGTGCTAAAAGCTGCAGAGAGAGGAAAGTAGATGTGAACTGAGGAAGCACCTTTGGATTTGACTACCAAGAATGATTGGTGACCTTTAAGAATACAATTTCAATAAACTGGTGAGGTCAGTAGACAGACTATAAAGAATTAAGGGTGGAGAGGATAGCAAGCCAGTGGAAGGAGAGAATACAGATAATGCTTTCAAGAAGACTGGAATTTAAGGGGAAGAAAAAAATTAGAGGACTATCTTAGGAAAGAACAGGTCAAAGGTCAACTTCTTTAAGACAAGTGTGCCTCGAACTGAAGGAGGGTATTAATCAAATAAGACTCAAGATACAAGTAAGAAGGGATAATTGGTGGAACAAGTTTTCAGAGCAGACAAGAGAAACGGCAATGATCTGGGAGCCATAAGAAGATTCTACAACTCTGGGGAACTAAAGTAGAATTTCTTCTTCTGAGGCAGTAGGAAATGAGGGAAGACTTAATGAAAAGAAATACTGAAGTGAAAAAACATAAGAAATTGATGAATTCAACATTTCCCTTAAAACAGGAGTCAATTAGGATTTCCACTTCTGGGAAGATGAAGAAGTAGGCATATTTTCCCCTATTCCTTCTGCTAAACACAACTAAAGACCCTGGGCATTATATATAAAACAAACATAAGAAAACTCTGAAAGGTAGAAAGAAAGCAGACCCGCTAAGAACCCCAGGACCCAAAGAATGATATAGTGATGAGTTCTGTAAGCTTTCTTTTCAATTCATGTATCCCAGACTTGTAGCTGAGACTTCAACCTGGAAACTCCAACAAGCACAGACAAAAACAAAACAAAACAAAAAACCTGAGCATTAGAAAAGGGGCCTCCTAGCAAGACAGAAAACCTTTCAGATAATAACTGGTCTACTCTAGGAAAACACTGCAAAAAAACTGTGACCTCCACCCACATCCAAACCAGCAAAGGGCAAGTGGAGAGTCTAGACTTCCTTGCAAGGCTGTAACAAGGTGCTCAAGCACACCTGCAGGGCTGGTAGGAAGGTGTCAGTGGAGGCCACGAGGGGAGCAGTGATAAGCTCCTACACTCCCAGACACGTAGCTCTCAGTGGAAACCTGGTGAGACCTGGAACTCCCAGCCCCTCTCAGCACTAAGGAGGGGCCCCCTGAGCTTTTACCACTACGTGGCAGTAATGAGGTTGTACCCCTCCTCTTGCACTGCCATGAAGCATCAAAAGAAGCCAGCTAAAACAGAATGTTTAAATAAGACCTGGAATCTCAAAACATAATACTACAAACGTCCAGGTTTCAACTGAAAATCACTCATCATACCAAGAATCAGGAAGATCTCAAACTGAATGAAAAAAAGACAATCAATAGATACCAACACTAAGGTGACAGAGCTGTCAGAATTCTCTGACAAAGACTTTAAAGAAACAATTATAAAGACGTTTGAAATGAGCAATTACAAATACACTTGAAACAAATAAAAACACAGAAAATCTCAGATGAGAAATAAAAATTCTCGGGAATTCCCTTGGTGGTACAGTGGTTAGGACTCTGTGCTCTCGCCACCGAGGCCCTGGGTTCAATCCCTGGTCAGGGAACTAAAATCCCACAAGCTGCATGGTGCACCCCCCTACCAAAAAAAGAAAGAAACAAATGGAAATTTTAGAATTGAAAAATACAATAACCAAAATAGAAAACTTATTGCATGTGCTCAATAATAGAATGAAAGGGACAAAGGAAAAAAATCAGTGAACTGAGAACAATGGAAATTAACCAAACCTGAACAACAGAGAAAAAATAAACTGAAAAAATAAAAATGAGCAGAGCCTCAGAGTCCTGCAGAACTGAAACCAAAGATTTAACATTTGTGTCATCAGAGTCTCAGAAGGAGATGAGAAAGAAGACAGAGCTGAAAAAGAAATAATGCCTGAAATTTTCCCAACTTTGCCAAAGACATAAAGGTTGAAGAAGTGCAGCAAATCCCAATTAGGATGAACCCAAAGAAATTCACACAAGACACATCAAAGTCAAACTTCAGAAAACAGAGACCAATAAAAAATCTCTGAAGCAGCAAGAGAAACATAACATCTTACCTGTAAGGGAACAAACAGTTTGAATTAAAGCAGATTTCTCATCAGTAATCATGGAGGCCAGAAGGAAGTGGCACATTTTACAAGTGCTGAAAGAACTGTAGATCAGAATCCTATATCGAGGAAAAATATTCTTCAGAAATGAAGAGGAAATAAAACAATTCTTCAAGTAAAAATAAGAGAATTAGTAACCAGGAAACCTACTCTTTAAAAAATGTCTAAAGGGAGTTCTCTAAGAAGAAAACAAAGAAAGTAAGGAAGTACATAGTAAGCAATAATATGGGTAAATAAAATAGACTTTTCTTGTCCGCTTGAGTCTTCCAAATTACGTCTGATGGTTGAAGCAAATGCTATCTGATATGGTACTAAATGTATGAGAGAAAATATTTAAGGCAATTATAATATAAAAGAGGAGGAAAGTTTTCGACACTTTACTGAAATCAGTAAAATGACAACATCAGTATACTGCAGTAAGTTATGTATATATAATTCAATACCTATAGCAAGCATTAAAAAACATAGAGATATACTAAAAAACACAATAAATAAATCAAAATAAAATTCCAAAAAACATTCAAGTATCCTGAGGAAGACAGGAGAAAGAAAACAGAAAAATGAAAAATAGAACAAACCAAAAACAAAACAAAAAAATGACAGACTTACGCCTTAACATATCAGTAATTACATTGAATTTATGTTGAATTTAATTATTACAATAATTACATTGAATTTTTCCAATTAAAAGACAAAGATTGGCAGAATAGATTAAAAACGTGACCCAGCTGTATGCAGTCTACAAGAAACTCACTTCAAATATAGCAATACAGGCAAGTTGCAAGTAAGGATAGATATGTCATGCAAACATTAATCAAAAAATAATGATTTACCATACAAACATTAATCAAAAGAAAGCAGAAGTGGCTATATTGATATCAGAATAGACTGGGCAGCAAACAAAATTATCAAAGACAAAGAGGGATGTTATGTATTGGCAGAAAGAATCAATCCACCAAGAAGACATAGAGATCCTCAGTGCATATGCACCAAACAACAGTGCTGTAATATTATATATATATGAAGCAAAAACTGATAAAACTGAAAGGAGAAATAGACAAATCCAAAACTGTAATTAAATACTTCAGCACCCTTCTCTCAACAACTGATAGGGCAGCTGGACAAAAAAATCCAGAAAGATATAGAAAACTCATGAACACAATCAAACATCAGGCTCTTATCAACATTTATACAACACTATACCTAACAACAGCAGAATACACACTTTTCAAGTGTCTCTGGAACACACACTAAGATAGGCTATATTCTGAGCTGTAAAACACACCTCAACAGGTTTGAACAGAATTGAAATCATACAACATGCATTCATAAACAAAACTCTTTGAAATAATCCCTGAGTCAAAGAGAACATCTCAAGGAAAATTTTTAAAAACTTGAACTGAATAAAAATGAAAATAAAATATATCAAAATTTGTGAAACACAGCTAAAGCAGTGCCAAGAAGGAAATTTACAGCACTAAGTGCATACATTAGAAAAGAAGAAAGTGAATTTCCTAAGCTCCCAACTCAGGAATCTAGAAAAATAAGCAAAATAAACCCAAAGCAAGAAAGAAATAATAAAGAGCAGAAAGCAGTGAAATTGAAAACAGGAAAACAATAGAGAAAATTGATAAATCAGAGAGCTGATTCTTTGAAAACATCAATAAAATTGATAAAACTCTAGCAAGACTGACAAAGAAAAAAAGAAAGAAGATACAAATTAACAATATCAGGAATGAAACAGAAGATATCACTATAGGCCACTCGGGCATCAAAAGCATAAGCAAAAAATACTACCAACAACTTTACAAACATAAACTTGACAACTTTGAAATGGAAGCAATTCTTTTAAAATGCAAACTACTACAATTCACCTAATATGAAACAGAGCATTTGAATAGCCTCATAACTATTGAGGAAATTGAATTTGTAATTCAAAACCTCCCAAAAAAGAAATCTCCAGGCCCAGATGATTTTACTGGTGAATTCTACTAGATGTATAAAGAAGAATTAACACCAAATTCTACAAATCACTTCCAGAAAATAGAAAATGAGGAAACGCTTTTGTGAAGCTAGTATTACCCTGATACCAAGACCAGACAAAGACTATTAAAAAAAAAAAAAACTACAGAGCAATAGCCCTTATGAACGTAGACACAAAAATTGTTAACAAAATATTAGCAAATAGAATTCAGCAATATATTAAATATAATTATATACCATGACCAAGAGGGTTTCATTCCAGAGATGCCAGGCTGGTTCAATATTGAAAATCAATTAATGTAATCTACCACTTTAACAAGCTAAAAAAAGAAAAAAAAATGTATTACAGTATAAATAGATGCAAAAAAAAAAAAAGCCTTTGACAAAATTAAACACCTATTCAGGATAAAAACACTCAGAAAAATAGGAATAGTGTAGAACTTCTTCCAGTCAAAGAATATATATTAAAAACCTACAGCTAACATTATACTCAATGGTGAAAAACAATGCTTTTCTCCTAAGAGCTGGAACAAAGCAAGGATGTCCACTCTCATCATTCTTATTCAACATAGTGCTGGAAGTTCTAGTCAATGCAATAAGGCAAGACAAGGAAATAGGAATATATATCAAAAAGGAAGACGTAAAACTGTAGAATAAAACTTGGAGAAGACGTGAGTGTCTATGTGGAAAATCCTAAGGAATCTACAAAGATCTCATAGAATTAATAGATGAGTTCAGCAAGGTCACAGAATACAAGATAAATATACAAAAATCAACTGTTTTTATACATAGTAGCAATGAACACATGGACATTGAAATTTAAAATTATAAGAACATTTATAATGGCTCAAAAATAAAATAAAATACTTAGGAATAACTCTAACACATGTTCAGGACTTGTATGCTGAAAACTACAAATTGCTGATGAAAGAAATAAAAGAAGACTTAAACTGATGGAGAGACATGCTGTTTATGGATTGAAAGTCTCAGCATAGTGAAGAATGAATTCTCCCCAAATTGATTTACAAGTTTGTGTTAGTTTCCTAAAGCTGGTATAACAAATTACCACAAACTGAGTGGTTTAAAACAAAAGAATTGTTTTCTCTCACAGTTCTGAAAGCGAGACATCAAAAATAAAGGAGTTGGTCGGGTTGGGTTTCTCCTGGAGTCTCTGAGGAAGACCTGTTACATGCCTCTCTCTCTTAGCTTCTAGTGGTTGCCAGCATTCCTTGGCTTGGGACAACATTTCTTCAATCTCTTCCTCCACCTTTTTCTTCCCCGTGTGTCTCTGTGTCTCTGTGTGTTCTCTCCTTTTCTTATAAGGACTCGGTCATTGGATCTAGGGCCCACCCTAATCCATTATGATCTCATCTTAACTAATTACATTTACAAAGATCCTATTTCCAAATAACAGATTCTGATGCTCCAAGGGGGACATGAATTTTGGGGGGACACTCTTTAGCCCACTAAAAAGTTCAACTCAATTCCTATCAAAGTCCCAGCAAGATTTTTTTTTTGTAGATATAGAAATAAAATTTATATGGAAAGGCAAAAGAACTAGAACTGTTAAGTCTGAAAAAGAATAATAAAGTCGGAGGAATCGTTTTATCTGACTTCAAGACATAACAGAGCTACAGTAATCAACTGGTGTAGCACTGGTTGAGTGATACACACGTGGACCAATGGAATGGAATAGAGAACCCAGAAACAGAATCACACAAATATGTCCAAGTGAGTTTTGACAAGGCTGAAAAGAAACTCAGTCGAGGAAAGATAGCCTTTATAACAAATAATGCTGAAGCAAGTGAATATCCATAGGGGAAAAAAAAAATGAACCTCAACTTAACCCTCATATTGAAATTAACTCAAAATGAATCACAAGCTTAAATGTAAAACATCAAACTATAAATCTTTTAGGAAAGAAAATAGGAGAAGTTCTTCAGGAGCTAGGGTTAGCAAAGAGTTCTTAAACTTGACAGCAAAAGCACAACCCATAAAAAGAATAAATCATAAATTGGACTTAACCAAAATTTAAAGCTTTTGCTCTATGAAAAACCCCATTAAGAGGATGAAAAGACAAGCTACAGACAAGGAGGAAATATTTGCCAACCACACATCTGACAAAAGCCTAGTATCTAGAATAATGAAGAACCTCAAAAAATATATTTAAAAAAAAGAATTCTCAAACCTCAACATTAAAAAAAAACAAACAAACAAACTAGCAAACCAATTAGAGAATGGGCAAAAGACATGCAGAGACATTTTACCAAAGAGGATATACAGATGGCAAAAAAGCACATGAAAAGATGTTCCCCACCATGGAGAATTAGGGAAATGCAATTTAAAACCAAAATGAGATTTCACTACACACCTATTAGAATGGCTAAAATAACAAGTAGTGACAACAGCAAATACTAGTGAGAACGTGAAAAACCGAGTTACTTACCCATTACTGGTGGAAATGTAAAATGGTACAGCCACTCTGGAAAGCCAGTTTGGCACTTTCTTTAAATTAAACATGCAAACACCATACGATCCAGCAATTGAACTCTGGACATTCATCTAGAGAAATGAAGAAAAAACTTATGCATGAATGTTTATACCCCCTTTATTCATAATTGCCCGAAACTGGGAAGAAAACCATGTCCTTCAACAGACGAATGATTAAACAAACTGTGGTAAATCCATACCATGGAATACTATCCATATATACCCATATATGTAATTATATGTGTGGATACATACAGCAACCTCCAAGAATTATGCTGAGTGAAAAAAAATTCCCAAAAGATTATGTACTATATGATCTGATTTATTATAATTTGTCAGAATTATACAAATGAAGAACAGTTTAGTGAATGCCAGGGGTTACAGCAGGAGAGCGGTGGGTCTGGCTCTAAAAGGGCAACACGAGGGATCCTTTGGATGATAGAAATACTCAGCATCTTGATAGAAATACTCTATCAATGTCAATATCAATATCAATGTCAATGTCAATGTCAATGTCAATGTCAATATCCTGGTTGTCAGAAGGTACCACAGTTTTGCAAGACGGTGCCATTGAGGAAAACTGGGTACAAGGTACATGGGATATCTGCACTCTTTCTTACAACTGTGTGTAAATTTACAATCATCTTAAAACAAAGATTTAATTGAAAAACATCAGAACTGTGCCTGACACATAATAAGTGGTGTATATGAGTGTCTGTTGAATAAAATTAATTATTAAGCTAAAAAGTGAAGTGGAGAACACACCAGCAGAAGTGGGAATAGAAGTCTTTTTTTTTTTTTTTGGCCACGCCTCACAGCATGCCAGACCTTCGTTCCCCAACCAGGGATTGAACCTGTGCCCCCTGCAGTGGAAGCGGGGACCCCTAACCACTGGACCGCCAGGAAATGCCCGGGAATAGAAAGTCTTCGAAAAGGTGCTGTATTTCTTTCTGATGGGAAATCAGAGATTAATTAAAATTGATTCCCCTTCCATTTCTAAGTATCAACATAGACATGCATCAAAATATCAAAAAGCACACACATACACACAAGTATCCCTATGTTCCAAGAGCAAAGCAGAATGTCAAAAAAAAATGTGGAAGGGAAAGGAAGGGAATATACACTTCAAGGAAGTGGCAGAAGTAGTAGTAACAGCAATAGCACTGGCCATTTACTGAACACTTACAATAGCCACCGTGAAGCGCTTTCCATTCATTATCTCATTTGGTCTTTTTCAGGTAAATTCCATCAGTATCCCAATTTTACAGATGAAGAAATTGAGACCTTCAGAAGTTTAATTCATGCAGCTGGGAAATAATCAGAGCGGCTACAAAGCCTGATTTGAGAGCAGGTGGTCCTCCCTGCTGCAATGTCCACCTGCTCCAGGAAATGAACTTACAAGATGCTGCATGGCATGGGCCTGTGGTGCCCTGTCCCTCAAAAACTGGGAAAGGGAGAGTAACACAGGGACACCAGGGCTGGAGCTAAGGAGATGGGCCTTCCTTTAGGGATAGTCCAAATTTAAACATTCACAGGAGCGTGAAAAACAGGGCCAATTCCAACAACCTTGATTTCCACTCTTTTCCTCACGTGGTTTCCAAAATCAATTTGAAGTCTGGTGCTATTTATGTAAGGACTGGATTAAAATGAGAACACCCTTAAAGTGTTAATTTGTTAGGCTTTGCTGTGACTGTTTGTAATGGCAATTATTTAAATGATACTGGTTAATTTGTTTTATTGTTTCACGTAGTTTGATTTATTTGCTATTTATCGGTTCACTTATATAATGAGTAGGGTTAGATTAATAGATTTTAGAATGTGAATTCATCTCCACTAATGTTTATGAGCCACATTTGTAGATTGGTTTAAATAAAAACACAACCAGGAATCAGGAGTGCAGTATATTTTTGAAGTAATAAAGTAAGGATTCAAATACGTTCCAGAAATAAATAAGATACGCAGATTCATAAAGAAAGCTGCCTACCAGAGATGGAAAGTATAGCCAAATTCACAGTAAGCACATACCCCATTTTCTTCCTGCCCCCCCAAAAATGAAGTGTAAAAGAATAACCCCAGGGTCATGAGTGTGTCCTGGCAGTCAGAGACAGGCACTTTGGGGTGGCACCTGCCATCTCCTGCCCTTCCAGATGTAGCTGGGCCTACTGGACCCACGCATGAGAGAGAATGAAGGTCATACAGGAGGTGCTGGAGTCTCCTGGATTTCCCTGCAAAATCCTTTGTATGCTCAGCACTGAGCAAGCTACTCAGGCTGATCTTATGTCAGTAAATATCTGGAAACAAGTTGCTCTCTGACTTGCAAACGATGAGCGTTTGCTAAGCACCAGGGTATCGCTGAGCACACCAGAAGAATCCTTTGATTAAGTGAGGCTTTGGTGATTCATCTCACTTGGAGAAGCAGCAGAAATACCTGTTTACTGACCAGGGAAGCAGCCAAAATAGTGATGAGGTATCTAATGAAGTAGCCAGCCCAGTTCTTAAGAAGACTGGATACCCATACAGTTAACTCTGCATAAAGCAGCTGTGTTGCCTGCTTGGCAGGTGGAAGAACAGCAAGGTGAAATAGACTGCCTAACTTTCCCAGGCATTATGGGCTGAACTACGTCCCCACGCACACAGTGTATGTGTTGAAGTCCTAACTCTTGGTACTGCAGGATATGACTATATTTGGTTTTGTTTGTTTTTTATTATTATTTTTTAGAACATGACTATATTAGAGGTAGGGCCTTTAAAGAGCTAATTAAGTTACAGTGAGGTCATTAGGGTGGACCCTAATCCAATAGGACTGATGTCCTTATAAGAAGAGGAAATTAGTACATGGACATGAACAGAGAGAAGACCCTGTGAGGACACAGGGAGAAGACTAGCCCTCACAAGCCGAGGAGAGAGGCCTCAAAAGAAGCCAATCCTGCTGGCACCCTGATCTCAGACTTTAGCCCCCAAAGCTAAGAGGGAACAAATTTCTGAGTTTAAGCCACCCAGTCTGTGGGACTTTGTTATGGAAGCCCTAGCAGACTGCTAGTGGTCAAACTGAGGTCTGTATCACAGTCCTACCTTGAAAGTGGAGGCTTCCAGCTCTCTTGTCATGGCAACACACTGATGGTGTGTTGCCAGATTTAAGTACCAGAGGATTGACTTTTTTTTTAACTTGTAAACTGGAGGAGATCCTAGGTTATCCCTATTATAATATAACTCTTTTTTGGTGCAATGTTTCCTGGAATGGAGAGAAAGGGGTAGAATTACCACTAGCAAGCCAATTTTGGATAATAACAAATTTTATTGTCCTCTTTCTTGATGGTCACTAATGTGCCATGAATAGCTTTGGGAAATCCAAATTATTGATACGACCTATAATTTTTAGACACAATTCTGTTTTCTTTTGTTTCTTTTAAATTTTAAATTTCTTCCATAAGTAAATGTTAAATAAGAAAATGACAAGCAGAGATGAAGAAATTCCCCCATACAAGAAAAATCGAGGGTAGGTGATCATCAAAATCTGAATTTGCCCTTAGGGATGTATATGAGCATCATTTACTTAAAAAAAAAAAAAACTATTTATAGGGTTTGAACAAAATAATGTTAATCCTCCAAATTAATTACTGTTTGGGGTATAGGGAGAGGCAAAATATGTGAATTTAGAGTTCTGGCCTATATATTTAGGACCTAAACTCTTAGGAGTTGGTGTTTGCTGGCTGATTGGAGCACAGGCTTGGAGACGTTGACCTGCACCACAGGCTGGGCTCTGGATGAGCCACGCCATCATTCTATTGAGTCATCCTTAAAGTGGGAATGGAAATAATACTTCAGGATGCTCTCTTCCAGTCACGATGGAATGATAAGACCTGGGTTTACCCTCTTGCCTTAAACAACTAACAGGACAAAATATAGGGAAAATATATGAAACAAGAGATCTCAAACACTGGATCTCTGAGTAAAGGAGAACAATCAAGGTGAACCCTACACTTGTTCAGCAGTCTCCCTGGAGAACACTCCCAGGCCACAGGATAGGGACGGGGAATGCAGATGGAATCCAGTAGTCTCCTTGAGTTCAGAGCTGGGCGTTCAGAGAGGCCAGCAAGACTAGAGTTCGCAGAGAGAGTTCTGGAGACCCGACACCAATCCACCTGGAGTCTTCAGCTGTGTTCTGTGTTCTGTTTTTAGCCTACAAGCTTCACCTTGGCGAAATTAAATTTTTTTGAATTTTCTTAGTGTTCTATTGACAATTCTTTTTCTCTTTTAACAATACACTGAAAACACACACTCAGGTGATTTTAAAAAAAAAGAGGGCACAATATTTTGATTAGTAAAGTATGGTTTTGAGGTGGACCCAGAGAGTAATTCTAAAAACTATATAAATAAGGAAAATCAGACCTTAAACTAAGAAATAAGAAAATACTGTTTAAATTTGACAACCTAGAAGAAATGGATGAATTCCTAGAAACATACGACCTACCAAGATTGAATCATGAAGTCGAAAATCTGAACAGACCGATCACCAGTAAGGAGATTGAATCAGTAAGCAAAAACCTCCCGACAAACAAAAATCCAGGACCAGTCAATGTATATAAATTCATTATTTTCTGATTATTCTTTCCAACTTAGCTCAACACTTAAGGATAAGAAAGTACCTCATAAGTCAGGCTTATACTTTACAGTGGAGAAAACCAATTAGTAAGGATTAACTGGTTGGTTTATTTACAGGTTGTGATGGTTAATCCTATGTTCAACCCTACAGGGCTAAGGATGCACAGATAGCTGGGAGTGTCTGTCAGGTTGTCCCCCCAAGAGATCGGGATTTGAATTAGTAGACTGAGTAAAAACCTCACCCGCATCAAGGCAGGTGGGCGTCATCCAATCTGCTGAAGGCCTGAGTAGAAGAAAAAGCCTGAGGAAGGGTGAATCTGCTCTCCTGCTCGACATTCATCTTCTCCTGCCCTCAGACGTTAACAGTCCTGGTTCTTGGGCCTTGGGACTTGAAATAGGACTTACACCATTGCTGCCCACCCCCCGCCGACCTCGATTCTTAGGCCTTCGCTGCCGGCTTTCCTGGTTCTCCATCTTGCTGGCAGCAGACAGTGGGACTTCTTCATAATCACATGAGCCAAATCCTATAATAAATATATACCCATCTGTCTCCTATTGGTTCTGTTCTCTCAAGAACCTTGACTAATATGCACACAGCTCCTCGACATTTTCAATCCATTTCCTAATATTAGATACATGGAAATTGGTCCTGGACTGAATCACTGGATCTGGCTACTTCTAATGAGTATTTGATGCATGACAGAAAATTTCAGTTAGGGATAGGCCAGCAAGAGGATTTCCATGTGTTTTGGGTCAAAAGCTAACCAAAGACTCTGTTTGGGAACACAAATGGAAATTTAAAGGACTTAACGCTGTAAATCTCTCTCTCTCTCTCTCTCTCACACACACACACACACACACACACACACACACACACACACACCCCAAGCATCTGCCAGGCTAGACAGGCTGACTGGTGGCTAAAAGTGCAATGGAATCCATTCTGGCCCAGCCACAGGGATGAATTCTTCTGTCCTAGACAAGTTTCCCCAAGGGAAGTAGAAATGCACAGGACGAATGCTGACTCTTGCCAAGACCTATCAGCATTATGAGCAGGTGTGCTGTCGCAATCAATGTGATTTCCACACATTCCTATTTCATTGGCTTTCTCAACAGGTAGGGTGAGGACAGTTGCAAAGGGAAAGAATTTAGGAGCCCTTCATACTGTGACACTTTTAGAAGAATGATCTCAGAGATTTTGACCCCAAAGATGACTCCGAAATAAATCTGTATCCATTTCACAGAGAATAATCTGCACTTGGCATCTCACCTTAGCTGTGAAAAAGGATCCTGTACACCAGGGTGTACCCACATGCAACTTGAAAAATTAATATAGGTAATCCCTGAGTCAAATATAGGTAGCCAACATGTGTTCTTTTTTCTCACAGAGTGGCAGTGACTTTTACTCGTATCTCTTCAAGTTTCTCTTCAAGGTGAAAGATGCAATTACTCTGAGTGATAACACTTCAGAGTCCACCATATTGGTACCCTGTGTGTAATTTGTGGATAGTCAGTGTAGCAGGACCACGCATGCACCACCCAAGCCCCAGGAATGTCACCTCAGTAGAGGCACGCATGTCTCCTTATTCACCAAATGCTGTTTGCCGCCAAGTATTTCTACTCCGTCATGCCACATGTAACAAAGAATCCATTTCCAGGCAATTCTCCATGGCATATTCTAGATGAAATGTGGCTGGCGGAGCCATACTGCAGACTGGAAACACTTTCCGCAGATACACATCCTGCCACGTTACTGCAACTTCATTGATTTAGGATTGGCATTCACTAGAGCTCTCCTTCAAGATTCTGCAAACTGGGCACCATTTCACTCGACCATTGTCTTACCAGGGCTGGTCATTTCCAGCTATCATTTTCCCCGTTGAGCTGGCATGAGAGGCATAAGCAAAGCAGGAAGTGGTCCTGTCTGTCATTTTGTTTTTATTGCCTTCTGCATATACAGAGAGGTCCCTGGTGTCCCTTTCCATATCTAAGTTCAACATTTTGGGCACAGAACTCAAATTCAGCAACATGCAGTTACGGAATAAACAAGGAAATGAATCACAACAGCTTGGATGGAGACAGATCTCTGCAGCCAAGTAACCCACAGAGTGCCCACGTTTACAGGCACAGTCGATGTTGCTGCTGATTTTATTTAAAGCTGGGGAATGCTGGAGTCAGGCTGCAGCAGGGAGAGGCCCTTCCGAGGTAAATGTACGTTTTGCAACTTAAGCTAGTGCTATTTGTAAGCCTGGGGTTGAGGAGCCTTGTGCAAAATACATACTTTCCAACCAGGCCCATAATTCCCGACAAGATTAGATCCGCCAGCCAGGGACACTTGAAGGATTTTATGGTGGCCCCGGTTCATCAGCATGGCAGCAGACGTCTGGAATGCCAGAGTGTGAACCTGAGCTGATGGAGAAAGAGAAAGGCATCTGGGAGGCATCATTTCCTCCTCCTCCCAACTATGCTTATAGATCCTCTGCATTCCAAAGGCACACAGACTCTTCTGCCCTGCTTCACATTCTCAGGACACCAGCAGGCTTGTTTTTCTTATCAATGAAATGTCCCAGAGAGCCACGCACTGCACAGTCACAAGATGACATCTGCCATATAAAAACACCAGTTCATCATCACCCCCTCCTCATTCTGTCATTTCATTGGCAGAAGTGTCATTAACTTTGCAGTGACAATCATTCGAGGACCAAGTAAACTGTGGAAATTTGTAAACTCTTGCACGGCTAAATTAAATGCTATTTTAACTAACAGTTAATAGTGTTTACTGCTGTGTAATAGTAATTTTCATTTTTTACTGTATCTAATGACATTCTGATGACTGGAATTCTCTGTAGGGATACCAAATCATTACATTAAGGATGAGTGATTTTAGTACGCAATGACTGATCAGAACCATAATGTGTAGACTAATGCTCGAGCTAGTAAATTAAATCATTTGCACCACAGCGTTTGTCAACTAGAATAGGGGTTCCATGACGCCGTTAAATTGTAATGTAGAGCCTGCTTAAACTGAAATAACAAATGAGCATCTTAAATTGGTGATCCATTGGTATAATACTTTCTTAGGAGGTATGGAAAAGAGAGAAACACTCCTAATCAGCCCAAACATTTCATCAATTCCTTATAGTAGGTGGCCATTGAACTGAATTATAGAGGAAACCTTGTAGACACTTTAAAGTGTGAGTATAAGAGGGGATTTGCCTGTTGGAGGGAGAGAAAGGAAATAGGACCTCAGGGAGGGTTTGGATAATCAACCACGTGAAGAAGTGGGTTTTGTTAGAGTGTGAGATATAATGGAAAAACACAGTTGAAAGGAGAAAGAAAGAATTCTCTTCCAACCTGGTGATCGGCTATACCTGGGAGCATGATCAAAGCATAACAGGCACCTGGGGGAGACCCCTGCTTCCAGGCCACAACTAGGGACTCTCCTCCCTGACCTGAAAGTCATCATGGCTTCCTTAACTCTCAGGCAAATTAGACTGCACTTCACCAAACATGAGCTCCTTTCTGAGCCAGCCTCTCCAAAAAGCTAAAGCAAGTTCGATGTCTAAGATATGAGATCTATCACACTCAAGAGACTGCAACACTCCAAAGAAGAAGGCATCCAAGTGTTTAGACTTCCTTAGATCTCAGTGGTGCTCGATCCTTAGATCACGTACTGGAAGCAACATTAAGGAAAGCTCTGGGGAATACAGTTGGTAGAGTAAAATACAGGAAGGAGAGAAGAAGTAATTTCATCCTCTCTTTCTTAAAATAGAGGTTTGAAGGTGGAATGGGTTGGGGAGTAAAGTTTACTCAGAAAAGCACAGTGTCCTTTGGAGAGGAAATTTTAGGCACAAGGTCTACTCCATTGAATTCCATCTTAAATTATTTTTGAGCAGCCATTATGAGTCAGACATAATGAGAGGCCCTGGGTTTATAGAGATAGGTACCCTGAGTCGCTGTCTTCGAGAGGCCCACAGTAAAGCCAGTGAGACAAGCGTGGAAACCAAGAATTACCACAGGGTCACATTGTATCTTAATGCAGGGAAGCACACGAGCTTAAAACCCCCAAAAGACTGTAGCTGGAGAAGACTGCAGCCATTATGTCTAGTGGGAATTGGCCAAGTGAAGAAAAGGAGAAAGGGCTGGCCATCATATCAAAAGGCTTAGAGGTTTAAGAATCGTAACCAAGATTCAGGAGTGCAGCAGGAATAGCTCTTGAATGTCAAGAAGGCATTAAATCACGAAGAGCTTCTTGTAGAACACATCATAGGACTTAGATGTTCTCTCGAAGGTAACGGAGTCACTGAAGACTTTCAGTCAGAGTTGTGTGACCAGCGATCAGATTTGTATTCTGGCAAGCTCCTTCCCATGGTGATGTAGAGTTGGTTTAAAGAAAGGGGACGGTGCAAACTGAGATACCAGTGAGAAAGTTGTGATGGTAATTATAACAAATGATAGAACCATGTGAATGGTAGCAAGAATAGAAAGGCAAAAACATACATATTTAGAAAGTAAATAAGAGGGTAAGACTATTGACTGGGATACAGGACTGAAATAGCATAAAGTGACTAAGTAAATTGATACAAGGCATGATATGAGGATTTCATCCCTTTGTTGCATTTATTGACTATTAAACTGTATACTTAAATGACCTCCCTCTGGTAAACATCAGCACTATTTATATTAAATTATTATGTATTTCAGTTTCTTTCCCAGGGTATCCAAAGAGAAAATTCTAATATAACATTATTAGGTATTTTCCTATAAATTAAGCCACTTTACCTAAGATGTAATCCAGAGCAAAAAATTGTTCTTGAAGATTACCTTATACATGAAGGTATTCACTGGGCATATTCTCTCCCAAGGTTTGTGACATTTGTGCCCTGGACAGGGGTGATTGTTGTAGGAATGGGTTCTTGACTCATAAGAGCTAACAAGCTGCCCTGGACCCACTCTCTACCAACAGGTAACTGGCCAAACCCACCAAATTCTCTTCCAGGGAGTTTGAATTAAAGAAGGAGAGATAGGGACTTCCCTCGTGGAACAGTGGCTAAGAATCCGCCTGCCAATGCAGGAGACACGGGTTCAAGCCCTGGTCCAGGAAGATCCCACATGCCGCGGAGCAACTAAGCCCGTGCGCCACAACGGCTGAGCCTGTGCTCTAGAGCCCACGAGCCACAGCTACTGAGCCCGCGTGCTTAAACTACTGAAGCCCGTGTGCTTAGAGCCCGTGCTCCGCAACAAGAGAAGCCACTGCAATGAGAAGTCCGCGCACCGCGACAGAGAGTAGCCTCCGCTGGCCACAGCTAGAGAACGCCTGCACGCAACAGCAGAGACCCAACGCAACCAAAAATAAATAAAATTTAAAAATAATAATAATAGTAATAAATAAGGACAGAGAGATAGAATTACTAAGTCTAAGATGACAGGAGAGAGAAAAAAGCAGAGCAGGAGAAAACAGCTGAGTCATCAGAGTGGAAGAGCACCCAAGCCAGAAGAAGGAACACATGACTGCTGCCAAGAGGGAAACAAACTTTATGGTTTTGTTAGAGCTTTGTCTTGTCCCAAAAGAATGGATGTGCAGGTTGGGCACTGCACAAGAGCCTCTGGCTAAGGAGACAAGCAGGAATGGAAACACAGCTTACCCTCTACACACCAAGCCAGGTGCCTTTTCTAAATAGCACAAAGGTCTGGTAGAAGACAGTCTAGCCTTCCGTGACGCATGGTATGCAGAGTGGAGACTATATCTTATGTCCTGCTTTTTCCCCCCCCGGGGCATCCTTATGGTAAACTGCCATTAAACAGCCATCAGGAACACGTACCTTAACCCTGTCCAGCCAGATGTGTTTCAGTTTACCCTACATAGGACTTTTTAAAGCTTTCAATGTGCCTGCTTTTAAGTCGGGCCTGCATCCCCCTGTTACCACAGCCCTACCCCTCTCTACTGTCTCCAAGTGATTTGCATGTTTACGTCAACTGCTTTGACTGAAGGCAGTCAAATTTTCGTTCTCTGACTCCAGGTAACTGAGTGTAACTCTTTTCCCTGCCACCTAGAAGACCCCAGAAAGCACAAGGGAGAAAATGCAAATAAGGCGAGAAAACCTAGATGTGAAGAGGCAAAATAATAGCACTATGTGGACCGGAGAGACAACATATACTAAATAAACTACCCAGTTCATTGAGTATTACGCATACCCTATCGCTGGAGAGCCATTTTACTCGGCTCGGAGGCTGCGACAAGGAGCTGTGAGAACACTGAGTCGAGTCTCAACACTGAAGCCAGAGGAATCTTATAAATCGAAGTTAGACCCTGGAATGCTTCTGTGCAGACCCTGCAGTGGGCCTGTCAGAGTTCTTACAATGGTTTACAAGGCCCTATAAAACCTGCCTTCATTACCCCTTTGACTTCATCTCCTACAGCTCTCCTCCCTGCCCACTCAGCCCTAATTGTGGGATATGGGATCAGGATGTGGATTGACACGAGAGGTGACTAAGTGACGTGCTGTTCCCCAAACATCAGATATTAGGGCCTTTGCACTGGCCACCACCCGTGCCTGGAACCCTCTCTTCCCAGATACACACTTGGTTAGATCCCTCATCTGTCGTGTCTTTGCCCAAGTATCACCCCTTCTGTAAGAACTTCCACCACCATCCTATTTTAAAATTCCCGCCCACAGCCACACTCTCTGGCCCTCTCCATCCCCCTTACTCTGCTCTACATTTTTTTTCCCATCACTCTTACCATCTGCTAACATACTTCTTACTAAGCTCACCGTTCATGGTCTATTTCCTCCCCCGGAATGTCAGCAACACAAAGGCAGGACTCTCTGCCTCTGTCGCTCACTGATGGTGCCCAGCACTTAGTAGGCCCTTAATAAATATGTGTTGAATAAATAAATTGCTCTGGCTGTGTGCTGAAATTTGAGCCTTACTTAGAGCTTTACATATATTAGCAGATTTACTATTCTTAACAATCCTATGAAGTAGGATTACTATGCTCATTTTGTTGATGAGTGAACCGAGACACAGAACAAGCCTGTGGTCGCACAGCCAATAAATGGCAGGGTCCAGATTCAAACTCAGACGCTCTCACTCCAGAGCCCACATCTTAACTATGACCAGCTGCTTGGACCTCAATAATTTTATAGTTCACAGGAGGCAAAATTAACGCATGCATTCTTTCAGCCACTGGTTTATCTGAAAGTCCCTCAGTGGAGGCCAGCTAACAGCTTTTCTGGACTGTTTCACCCTAATCAAAGACAGAAGAAATTGAACTGGGGAAAGCAAGGTGGAGAAGGAAGTGAGCTATTAAATGCATTGGGAGGAAGGGCCCATAATATGAGATACAGTCTACCCCCCAAACAGGATGTCCGCAAAGAAAAACAACTGAGGAACATTTTAAGAATCTTGAAAGTAAGTGTGCATGATTTTTTACCTCATAGCTCATATATGTGTCAGGTAAAATTAGTAGGATTTTGAATTTCTTTTACTGTAACTTTCATAGGAAAGTCAGTTCATGAAAGAAGTGGTCATGATTTGGCTACACTTTTGTTCTCCCAAGAAGTTACTGCTCTGATCTGCTGGATGAGAAAGGAGAGTATTGAAAAATGGAGAATAAAACACACAACCAAAGCATGATGGGTAGTTGAAGTTTTTTGTGGACCCACATGAAAAAAACCTGTTTACATAAATGTGGTGAAATGGTGCTGATAAATAATGCACATCGAATTAGATGTTAAATGATGTCCTTTTCAAATACTACCCAGGAAAAATGTGTGAAAAAAGAAAGTTTCGTTTTCTTTTTTCTCTAGTTCATGCTCTTAGATGATCTTTCAAGATATCAAGAAAAGATTCTTCCTTTTAAAAACCCAGGTATGTGGAGGTCCAGTGGTTAGGACTCCACGCTTCCACGGCAGGGGGCCCGGGTTCCATCCCTGGTGGGAGAACTAAGATCTTGCATGCCGCGGGGTGCAGCCAAAAAGAAAAGAAAAGAAACAAATAAAGGTCCAGGCACGTTTTTACCATAAAAATATATATTGCTTTTTAAAAAAATCTCTTTTATAAATGCAAAATTGCCAGGTGCAGGGCAACGTTTTACTGATACATTTAAAGTTAGTTTAATTTTCTAGTAATTTACATTCAGTTTCAATTAGGACATATTGTGATTTTCAAAATATAAACCCAGTTTTCTTGAAACTGATCCAAAACATTGTCTTTGCATCTTCTGATTCTCCTGACTAAAATGGTATAAGCATCTCTCTAAATTTCTTGCACTCTTGAAAGTAATTTCATAACGTTTTCTCAGTTGTGACCTGTTTCCTGCTAATCACATCACAGCTCTAATGTACAACCTTCTAACTATAACAGGCAAGTGAGGCCTTGACTAGATTACCTTAAGTAAATAAATATGTGAAAGAAGTTATCTAGCATTGTATTTTATTTTAGTCCTTTATACGTGGACCCAACATTTTTAAAAGATCAACAATCTCACCATTTATCTTAAATAAAAGCTCTTTCCTCATGCCACCCTTGCATAATGGGTCAAAGATGATCAGATTTGATTTTGGAAAGGAAGTTAAGTGATATCATGGAAAGAATTTTTTTAACTTAAACTGAGATATTTTAAAAATTCAAGGTATTCTCTGGGATATCTGATCACCTGAAACCAGTTATTAAAATACATAATTTTTAAAAATTGGATTAAATAGCTTTATAATGAACCAGGAATGATGGATTTCAAATAGGCCCTGTCTTGGAGCTTAGTATGAAAAGAGCAGATGAGACAAGGAGACCCTTTCTTTGGCCTGCTATTTTTATTAATTTGTGTTATTGGGTGATCAGAAATTCTTACTTAAGGGATTAGCCACTGTTGTGCTGTTTTATTCCAGTGTTCCAAGAATTCCTTTAGAGATTAAGAACAAATCCTTGGAAAAGGATCCAATTTTTTAGCCCAAAATTACTTCTCGGGATACCAGTGCAAAACATCAGAAATGAGCTAATCCCTTAAGAAAGGGATATTTGATAACTCAATAGCACAAATTAATTGTGAGAATGCTCAGGGAATCCAAATGCATTATAATTAATTTAATTCTTAAAAAATATATTGAATAATGTAGTTAATCCCCATAAAAGTAACCTAGTGGAGGCAAGGTGGGAGTTGGTATTCTTGCCCTTCTTTGATTTTATAAGCCAATAATCAGCCTGAAGTTCGAGAAGCATATTTTGCCTCTGCAGCTCTGCAGTCTACACTTTCACACGTAACAGACTGTACAAGCACGTAAACTATATTGCAATGAGACAAGTATCATTTTTGGTGTAGAAATAGATGGAAACAGGTATGGACTGATGACTCTTACTACCCAATTTAATCATCTCTCGTGCAGAATAACTATGTTCTTCTGATAAAGGAAAAGAGTCATATCATAGAGGGAAAAGAACCTGTTTGATGAACACATTTAAAATGGAATGCATATGTTGTCTTTCACGGACTTAATGACTCATTTTATTTTTTCCCCAAGAGGTCCAGAGTTACAAAAGCATTATATTTTGAGTTGTGAATTCCTCATTACAGAAATGTTTTATGTACTGCTGCTTTCAGATTAAGCTGCTCTGGTGATATTTTTTTTAAAAATCCCGTTATCACGTCTAGTTTATAGACTACTTGGCATGCTTCAGTGAGACACATTTAACAAATAAGATTGGTAGTTTGTCAACGATCTTAAATAATATCTGAGCTCCCTATGCCATGCAGCTTCTTTTCAAACAAAGACTGTCAGTGTCCTCAAGCCCTTTTTAGTAAAGTTGTTAGCAGTCCAAAGGTAAGTGTTAAGCATCTAGAAAGGGACTGTGGGTGAGACGTTGCTCCTCTGCTAAAGTTGAATACAGACAACCAAACCGAAACACCAGATATTCATCTGGTCAACAGAGTGCTCCAGATAAGTGACTTCAGAAGACATGGCCAACTCTTATGGCATTTTCATCTCATGGTAACCCCCAAAAAAGCATGGAGCGCCATCGCATGTCCTGCACTCTGCATGCCAGCTCAGATCTGCCTTCTTCTGGAACAGTTACTACCCAGTGAGTGCTAACCAGGCAAGGCAAAGCCATGCTTTCCCATCTGACTGCCACCTCTGTCTGTGTGACCTCATGCGATTGAGCTGAGGCCGCTGTCCCTCCATTTGTCCTCCGATGAACAGCCTTTGTTCATGTAGTACAAACGTCCCGAATGCCCAGCCTGTGCTAAGTTACACCACTAAGAAATTCGGGGCCATGTCCCAATTCCAGAGGAAGTGACCCTCAAGCTGAGAAAGCAAGAGTGAATCACAAGAGGTTAAAAAACAATACAGATTAAAATAACCACAAAAGGCAACTACAAATGACAACCAAGCCAGCAGATGACTAAATGATGGATGAGTGGGTCAGACAAGAAGCTTTTATGGAGGAAGTGGAGGTGGGCAGGACAGAGGCAGGCAGAAAGGAGAAAGAACTCTTATGATACGTTCACATTTGTGCGCCCACCTACTACTTGTGTGCAAAAGCAGCTGCAGCTCTTGTGGCTCTCCTGCACCTCCTATCAGTGTTCCTCTTTTTGTTCTCCCAAAAGGAAGGGAGAAGAAGATAAAGATGATGTGGGACAGAAAGCTTGGGACAGAAAGGAGACCAACAGGGCTACAGCCCCCAGAACGGAAACTATGTGAAAGGATCAAGCTCGAGGCTGGTTCCTACTGGGAGCAGCAAGGAAACTAGAGCAAGGGTGAGTGAAGGTTCAGAGAGCTGCCCTCTCCTTTGCTCATCACCACCTCCCTAGAAACATCTTCCCACCAGCAAGGTGGTGGGCCAGCAGACGGCGCACCACACCACAGGGGGAAGAGGAACACAACCAGGCTGACTGAAGGAACGGGCTTGGAGAGACATCTGAGCACGCCACAGCCTCTAAAAGAGACCATGACTCAGAGTTTGAACAGGCCTTAAGACGCCAGATGGGGCAATGGCAAAGACAAAAGAAGGGTCCTGCCGTGCTTTGCTTGGTATTTTTCAAGTGTCAATTGATTTTGCAAATATATACATTTTTGCTTGTCAAGTGGGGAAAGCAATTTGTGCTTCACAGTCTTCCTAAGGTATTTTGAAGACTAATTAGCTAAATCCAAAAGGACTTGGGGTTCTTGGGAGAAACGTGCTTTAGATGAGGAGTATGACCTCACTGTCTGTCTCATGTGACTTAATCCTCAGGTTGTCCATCTTTTACATCCACAGAAAACATACCATTAAGTATTATAAGACTGTCTGATCTTAGGATGCATTTAGTATAGCACACAGGGGAGTCAACGTATATGCAATATACAGGTGCAAAATTCCACACATGAACATGTTTAAGGTAAGTATCCCATGCTTGTGCTTTTAAGCTACTGAAGGCACACCGCTCGCTAACCTTCAGCCCGCTGTGACCCATGGCTTGAGCAGGAGAAAAGACGTTCTCTTCTGGAATCAGTCATTTAATATCCTTCCAAATAAACAAGTCAAAAGCAAACAATAATACCTAATAAGGAGGAGACGTTTAAATGAGAGCGTTAAAAATATTCTCACTGCTTTTCTACTAAATGAACAAACAGGTCAGGAAACAGAATCCACAGCCTTAGAAGAGACAGAAAATCTGACACACGCTACAACGTGGAGGAACCTTGACTGCATTATGCTAAGGGAAATAAGCCAGTCACAAAGGACAAATACTGTATGATTCCCCTCATGTGAGGTACCCAGAAGAGTAAATTCACAGAGACAGAAGGTAGATGTCCCCTCTGCCAGGGGCAGGAGGCAGGGGCGTGGGGAGTTAGTGTTTGATGAGCACAGAGATTAAGTTTGAGAAAAGGAAACAATTCTGGAGATGTTTGATGTGATGGTTATACAACAATGTGAATGCACTTAATGCCACAGAACTGTACACTTAAAAAATGATTTAAATGGTAACTTTTGTTATGTATATTTTACCACAATTTTTAAAAACAGGAAGCAGTGGAAATATGTACAATGAAATGATATGATGTCTGGGATTTGCCTCAAAATAATAGGGTGAGAGGGGGAGTGAGTTAGGTATAGACAAAATAAAGTTGGCCATCCGTTGCTAATCGTTCAGGCTGGGCAATGGGTACATGGAGGCTGATTATACATGATTTGTCTTCCTTCGTATATGTTTGAAATGTTCCATTCCAAAAAAGTTTAAAAAAGGAAAGCCAGAATGTAGAGCATGATCACAATTCTGTTTTCTTTGAAGGATTATCTGCATATATATGCATAGAACATGTCTAAGCATGCATAGTTTGGGGGGGGAAATGTAGCATAGTTTAAAAGAAAAGGAGTTACACAAGGAATGAAATAACACTTGAATGCACAGAATTCTGGCATCTTCAGAAGGGGCCGTCTAAGCTCCATCTCTAGTCCTGAACTGAAGCGTGGAGACAAGGTTCTGAAGTTCCAGAGGAGCGTTTCCTGGACCCTTAAGCTCACCCTGCGTGCAAACACACACACACACACACATTCTTCTGTTAGTTCCTCTTCCCAGATTAGATTGTTGAGTGGAAGCTACTAAGCCCTGGGTCGACCCCTGGGAGCAAGGCCAGTGAGGGCCATCAGCAGGGCTCTGCCCCAGGCAACCTCTCAGCAAAGAACCCAGACGCTCAGACTGGGAAGAGCCTTGTCCGCCCACCCAGGGCCAGGCCCTTTTCAAAAGCACCCCAAGAAGAGGCTTCAATTGTGACTCTTTGCATTATAATCAGCCCAAGGCAAAGGGCATGAAATGGTTTTGATGTGTAAATTTCACGTTTAACAATGAAAATTGCACACCAACATTTATAAGTACACACACACACACACACACACACACACACACGCATAATTTTAGGTCTTCTTCCCTAGTATTTATATATTTCATGGTCTCCCACAAAATAACAACGTCTTGGTCATCCAAAAAGAATCCAAGGTTTTTTAAAAGGCTATATGTATATCACACATAAGAATTATTTCTCTCAATAGTTATCTGTGGTTACCTCTGAGGAAGAATACAACTGGAAGGGTGAAGTACAGCCATTATTGAATGAACTGGGGCAAAATTACATGACATTTCCTCAGACAAGGAAAAACTAAGACTATACAATAAAGTTCTTTGGAAGCCCCGATAAGATCATCACAAAGACAATTAACACCAGTCAGAATTTGATGAGGACACCCCAGCTCCTGGGACACATCCAGAGCAGTGCTGAGCGTCAGCGGTGGTCCCAGTCTTTGGTTTCCAGTCTCCAGTGAGTATCCTGCTTGGACAGGGATGAAATGACCAGAGAAAGAACTCTATGGCTATTTCCCCCCAAAATATCGAAAGGCATTGAATGTCTTTCGTTTTACACGCAGATTCACTTTTTGCTCTTCAAAGAAGGAGGGCACGATGGACTTTCCCCCTACGTGCTGCTCTGTGGTGGGTCCCGATCCAGGTGCAGAGCGTGGGTTAAGACAGCCAAACCTCACACATCTTTACCAGATGGGGAAACAAGCACAGGTGCACCAAAAGGCCCCTTGAAGGAGGTTCTTAGCGCCTGTAATTGTTTCCACATCTGCTGTGCCTTAGGAATCTAAGAATACCTTGAGGAGGGATAAGATGGATGGTTGACCTCCAAGAGATACTAGAGAAAATAATGCTTGGGAGCAAATTCTTGTGCCCCTGAACCTAGCCAACACCAAAAATCTTAGATCCTAAAAATTCTAGGAAAGCTTTTCACAGAAAAAGGAAAAGACTGGGCTTCCCTGGTGGCGCAGTGGTTAAGAATCCACCTGCCAATGCAGGGGACACGGGTTCGAGCCCTGGTCCGGGAAGATCCCACATGCCACGGAGCAACTAAGCCCGTGAGCCACAACTACTGAGCCTGCGCTCTAGAGCCCACGAGGCACAACTACGAGTCCACGCGCCACAACTACTGAAGCCCGCGTGCCTAGAGCCTGTGCTCTGCAACAAGAGAAGCCACTGCAATGAGAAGCCCGCGCACCGCAAGGAAGAGTAGCCCCCGTTCACCGCAACTAGAGAAAGCCCGCGTGCAGCAACGAAGACCCAACGCAGCCAAAAATAAATAAATTAAAAAAAAAAAAAAAAAGGAAAAGACTGTAGAAACATCTATCACAGACTTTTCCTCCATGTTCTGGTCATAGTTTAACAATTTTATTGAATTAGGAGACCTGCCTTAAATATCCCCATGACAGATATGGTCATCAGTATCACCTATTTTATAATATTTATGAGGCTGAAAGTATATTTCCTAGTCACTGGAGACTTTTCTATGATTCTAAGTTCCAAAGGACACCACCTTATGGCACAGTAAGGAGCTGGTGAGGGTCCCACCTTCATTAGACCTCCAAAGCCCTGGGACCGGTGCTATTGGCCAAATCACTTCCCCTTTCCAGGCTGACATTTTCACATCTGTAAGATGAAGGCACTCCAAGTCCATTCCAACTCCGACATCCTGTGATTCCATAAATAAATGTCAGATGACAACGTGAGATTCTGTGAAGGGAGAACCTGCGCCGCCGACAATTTAGCCCACAGAGACAATGACCTGAGCTGATAGTCTTTGAAATGAGAAATATGCAAAACCACAGGTTAAGACAGAACAAAAGCCCTTGACAGCAGGAAGCTACATTGAGCCTCTCTTTTTTCCAGCCTTCATGTTGTCCTGGACACTCCTCTGGGTTTTCTGAGACCTTCCCTTATTCTTCTCCAGCAACATGTCCACTTTCCAAATACTTGACCATGAACCATGTGTCATTTTGCTAGATTTTCGTTTTTTTAATAAGCTGTCTTATCATGAAACCTCTTTCACTGTAACCTCTTTGCATCCTGCCAACAACTGTATAATGAGGATACAGTAAAACCCGAGCACATAGTAAGAGCTGTATGCCATTAGAGGGGAAAAGAAGCTGACCGGAAGCTTTTAAAAAGCTGACCTGAAGTTCTAGTTTACTACCCCAAAATGACTGGAGTCGGACCTATTAGTCACTTAACCTTTTTATTACGTTTATTTGTGAAAACAATTGAAGTTGGGATTTTTTTTTCCAGTGTATTATCATTTTCTCTTCCCCCTGGCTTTGTTCCATCACATTTGAAAGAATGTACGTAATATCAGCTGCAGAGTCTCTCCTGTTTCCATCCTCTCCCTCCTTTCCTCTTCATACTCATCCTTTTAAGGTTAGCCAACCATGGGCTATCATTATACACCCGCAGTGCGATAAGGCCACCAACAAGAAGAAAAGAGAAAGGGGGAAAAATAGTTGGTGGGGGTGGTTTAAAGATCCTCATAAAATTAAATCTTAGATTTCAATTCTCCCTCATATTTTATTGTCTTTTCTTTTTCCTGTGGTAAATGGTAATTAGAGTCAATAATCTTTTGCTGAGAGAGCACCTCGTCTCCACAGTGTTTATATTATCATCATCAAAGATGTGCCTTAAGGCCCTGGCGTGTTAATAATTTAAGGTGTGCACAGCCTAGTTATAGCAGGAAGTCTAGTTATTGAGTCTGTAAACCAGCCGATGATTTATGAGAACACCTTGCATGAGTCATGCTCATTACATAAAATACTTCAGTTTAATAAGGAACATGGGGTAAATAGTTCTTCCCGTTACAGGGTGATCGTGCAATTGGAAATTGTTGAGTTTTGTCACCGGGTTCACCAACGCTATTTTGTCTTAATTGTGTTGGCAGGGCCGGGGAGGGAGGGCTGCGTGTCTGTGTGCATCTGTACATGCGTGCATGGGGTGCTGACCCCCTACCACCCAACGTAGACTGCAAGTCTAGAACTCTCTCTCCCCTGAGAAGCTGTATCACAGAAGCCAAACCCTCTGATAGAATGTTAAATTTCCCTCTAAAAAGCTACTAATTAAGAAACCAGAAACGCTCATGGAAATAAAATTACAAGAAAAAATCAATATACGGTTGTTAAATGTAGCCTGCATTTAAGGGCCATAACCATATTTTACTGTTAAACACTACGGTTTACTCGTTAGGAATTCCTAAGCAGACTGCGACAGCAAAAACCAAACATGGCATTCTGGCCTGTTTAAAAGAAAATGTGTACACAGGGTACACTTTTTCTTTTTTAATAATGTTCCATATCTGGAGCTTTGAAAAAAATATTTGAACAATTTTGTTGGATGTCGGTGTATACTATTTCCTAACCAATACAGGTCCGCTGACTGCTTATATTTCTTTTATGCTGAATTAATTGATGTAAGCATAAAGTTAGCATGGTGAGCAACTAAGCTTCTTTGGTCTCACGGATTTCTGTATAAAGTGAACTTTGATGTTAGGTTGTGCTGACGGTTGCGTGATCTCTCGGGTGCTTTAAAGAATTTTCAAAAGGAAAAAAAAGAAAGAGTGAAGTAAGACACACTGAACTCTTATCTGTTTTATGTGTTTGAAAAATTCCTCCAACCTCCATATCTAGTTTACTAACTTTGGGGGCATTTCTAAGCATACTCAGAAGTGTTTTATAAGCAGAATCGCTAAAAGAAAATCATTTGCATTCATTTAAGACACCAAATATAGTCAATGGCTTTTATCAGCTTTCTTTAGAAAATGAATGTTTCCTGAAAAAGAGATGACTCTGAGAAGCGGTTTGATGAGTGAGTAGGTGTACTTGTGGTCTCTGTTTGACCACAGAGAAAATGGCTAATCTGAGTTTCAAATTACGGTGCTTCCCTCCCAGGAATCCTACCTGTTTTCAGTTTGATGCTTAGTTTTCTCTCACTGTTGACACTTTGCGGATGTGGCTTCCAGTTCAGACACTCTGCATGTTATGTTTGCTTTCCTCAAGCTAGGAGAGCACCTACTAGCCTCCACATGAGCATAGCCTGTCCTGATTTAAATAAAATTTTCCATTTTGCCTTTATAGCACGTTATATAATATTCCCTTTATGATAAAAGAGAAATTATGCAATAGTGCAAAACGAATGCACAATGGGACTTCCCTGGTGGTCCTAGCGGTTAAGACTCCGCGCCGCCACTACAAGGGGCGTGGGTTCGATCCCTGGTCGGGGAACTAAGAACCCACATGCTGCTGCGTGGAGCGGCCAAAAAATACAAAAACAAAACCAAATGCACAATGAACACTTCAATGAGAGAATTTCTGAACGATAATCTCAAAACCATAAAAGTGTGTCAATGGATTTTGAGTTACGCTACCTATCATAAGTGACCCGGTTTCCCAAATATAGTCAATTTTCTCCAGCCACAAAAAATTAACAAGTACAGCCTTACTCATTTCTCTTCTAAGACCTGTTTTGTACCTTTCCTCTCTGTGCACAGAAATCTTATGTCAAAAAGTAGTTTCATAGCTAGTGGGAAGCAGCTGCATAGTACGGGGAGATCAGCTTGGTGCTTTGCGACCACCTAGAGGGGTGGGATAGGGAGGGTGGGAGGGAGACGCAAGAGGGATGGGATATGGGGATATATGTATGCATATAGCTGATTCACCTTGTTATACAGCAGAAACTAACACACCACTGTAAAGCAATTACACTCCAATAAAGAGGTTAAAAAAAAAAAAGTAGTTTCAAGTAGAAACACTTTATTCAAAACATTTTAAATTCCAAGCAGCCTCACAGGCATTTTAATAAGTAACATTTATGATACAAATCAGACTGTAAGCTTCCAGCAGACCAAAAATATACATTTGTATTATTTTCCATATTATATTTAGCAGTGTCATGTAATTAAGTTCTTACTAAATAAGGATTGTGTTAACAGGACCTATGCTATTATCTCAGGCCTTCTAGGTTGGGTAGTGTTTTCTTTTCCTCAAATGGCATACAGCTCTGGTTTACACAGAAGTTTTACAAACTCTGCTTTGATTTCAGACAAAAAAAAAAATTAATAAATTGAATAGCTACAAGTCTATTTTAAAAATCTCCGTGTGTGTGTGTGTGTGTGTGATCTAAAAAACTCACTTAAAGACAAAAAGGCCACTGAGATATTAATAAACATATCCAGGGTCATGTAATTATAGATCATTTTGGTTCTTCTGAGAGTGAATATATAACTGTCATTCTTGGTGTTCCTGCAGTACTTTTCCCTCCTTTAAGGACCTCAAAACTCTTTCTAGTTTTGCTTCCCACCTGCTTATCCTCAGCCTCTGTGGAGAAGGAGAGGTATCCACGGTGCCTCCACAACTCACAAAGGACTCTGTCCCTAAACCCTGCTCTGAGGGGGGCCCATGGAACAAAGTCACCTCTTCTGTAATCAGCCCCCCTCTTAGTAGAACACAAGACCACTCTCTGTTACATCAATTTCCCTGCGAGATGAATAATGTTTTGGTTCCTGGAAATGTCCCCTGATTTTCTGTTCTTGCAGTTCCACGCGTAAGTATCTCCAAATAAGGCAAATCATGAGAATTCTGGAAAGCATGTGTTTCCCAACCTGACAGCCGCCTTTCGATCCTCACAGGCCACCTGCTTTTGACGTCAGCTGGAGCTCGGCCCCATTGAAGATGGAGGTGAAGATAATATTGGCAAAGTCTGCTTTGCAAAATTCAGCTTTTGTCCCCTCTGCCGCAGATAGGATGATAAGCCCGGGGCCTGCAGGGCCAACGCTTTCACAGGAGAGTCCCCTTGCTGGGCTGTCCTACCAAATCCGCATAAATCAGCCGCCTATTATGGTCCTGTCTGATAGCATCTCAGCTACTCCCTTCAGAGACATCGCAGGACAGTCATTCTTTTAATGCCTCTGTTCCCATACAGTATATTTTACCTACAGTGCCAAAATGTAAGCACAATTGAAAACAGATTGTTTATCCCTACCCAAAGATAGATATTTACTAGCCAGCAAATACAAACCCCATCAGAGTTGACTGGTCAAACAGCAATCTTCTAAGACCCATTTATGAAGGGTGTGTCTCCAGTATTTTATGACCTCATTCATTCTGCAAGGGGACACTTGGGGACATTGTGGTTGAAAAGAATCCACCGTTTCACGGACGAGCTAAAGAGTAACAACTGCTATGCCGGGAATCTTGTCCATCATTCCTGAAGCTGCAGCAGAGCTTTTCTCTCTAGAAATAAAATCTGAGACAGTCCAGGGAAAACAGTGGTGAGGAGATAAAATCTTGAAAAATGTTGTAGCAGGAGCCCTCCTCTTCCCCTCCCTCCACTTTGTGTGGGGACAGTGCGGGCTGAGGCTCTCACAGCCACCCTAAATGTATGGCTGCCTTTTGTGCCCCAGGGCCAGAGGAGATTTCTTTACTGGAGATGCAATCAGCTCTAACCAATCAGTAAGAAGGGTTAATCAGCTGATCGATTGGTCCCTCAGCAGCCAGGACCTGGCTCCTCTCTGACTGGCTCTAGCCTGGCCTTGGGGCAAGAGGTTGGGAACTTTTAATTATCCGCAGCAACTACTGCACTGATTGAATGGTCAATGGGTTTACCACTGAGGCGGCACCGCTTGAATAATAATAGAAAGCCGTGCGAACGCCGGGAAGCGCAAACAGAGGGCCAGAAAAGGCACTTGGCCACGCACAATGCACGTTAAGACGAGTGAATTGCCTGGCAGATACCAAATTTCAAAGGTCTGGAAGATGTTTTATCCAAGTGTGGTAGGTGCTAGGGGATCCTTGAGAGATGGCATTTCCTTGTGTGCCTCTTTGGTCTGTGGCCATCGCTGTCTGCACAATGTTGCCCCAGGACAAAGGGAAACTTGCTTACCCGGGTGGTTAAAAAATGAGCGCTGGCGGAAATTTGTATTTTGATGTTTGCAGACACTGTCAGGGTTTAATTATTTTTCCTTGTGAACTTCCTTGAAAAGAAATCTTCCCTAGCTCCACTATGTGAGATGTGCTCATTCTGTGTGGGTTTATTTTTTTTGGGGGGGGGGTGTGCGCTTAGGGGGGAAGTAGATGCAGATTATATCACGCAAAAAAGTATAGTGTTCACACCCAAGGGGATTTAAAAATCTCCCTCAACTCTGTGGGATGAAGACCCTTTCAGTTTCTCTTCCTCAGCATAACTCGTTCATCCAACAACCCACTATAATATTTTGGTCTCTCCTTTCCCTGATAAACACAGTTCATTCATGGTGGTTCCTTTTTCCCTTGCAGGTTAAACCAACAAGTGCCTCAGAATAAAAATGATACCTGTGTTCAAATCCTCAGAGAGTGTAAGACTGGGAGCAAGTGCCCCAGAAGGGCAGGCGAACCAGCCAACAACTCTATGTGCTGGCAGGGAGGTTAGCACAAGATGTGAGCAGTTTCACAGAGCTGCTGAAAAGGATATGTTTAGGGTCAATTTAAAAAAAAAAAGAAAGGAAGAAAGAACAATCAATTTGTCTCAGAGACCAGTGTTTGGAGGGGTGTCGAAGAAAAGTCAACTAGAATCCCTTTCAAAGGTGTCAGCTGGAATCTCCATCAAGACCCTCAAATTGTCAAAGATCAGAAATTGTCCTATTTAAGCAGATTCCATGTTAAAAATTTGCCTTTCTCCAGTGATCTCACACAAACATGGAGCTTTCATCAGGCTCTGCCAGAGTCATTACTATTTATATTACCATACCCTGGCTGTGTGCAGTCAATTCATAATTGTCCAGTTTTTCTAATTAATCACAAAAGATTTTTGTTTTGCCTGCAGCTAGTTCTGGGGTGACTCACGATGGCAAGCCAGAGCTCATACATCAAACACAGGCCCTTTCTCACTCCGGCCTTCTGCTGGGGAATGCAGCTCAGCACTTCTCCACCAAAGAAGCTCGCACTGGGCATGTGCAGCCCCAGGCAGGGGAGAAGCCAGAGATCTGTCCTCTACTGGGTGACTTGTTATTTTTATCTGATGCTTGCATTCTCGGGCCAAATCAGATCCAGATAGCAAAGCAAGGTTTCTAAATTCAGAGCACGGCTGCTCCGGCTTCTTTCTCCCCCTCTCTCTGTCTTCCTCCTCTGCTTCTTTTATCAAATTGTTCAAGACTGTAGCATCTCCAAAAGAGAGATCTAGAGACCATTTTTCATAGTCTTCAGTCCTTTCAAGAGCGCCCTTTTCTGGAGGTGACAACAACAAAAGGATATCACCCAGAAGAAAAAAAAACACAGTTTTTCTGTATTTTATCCGACCCAATTCATGTAATGACAGCGCAGCAGGAAATACTTGTTAAATATGCAGCTGATCTTATTGAAAGGCACCTGAGGGTGTTTCAGCAGGTGACCGTTTGGAAAGGTGTCTGGTGCAAATAACGTCTAGGATTGCTAGGAAGGAGGCCAGTGCCACCGCTGGCCAGAGTCAAGACAGCAAGTGCACCTTCTACAGATGATCAGAGGGCCTATGGGGGGGAGAAAGGCCCAGGCTGTCCTGTGTAACCTGCACTGCACGTGAAGAATTTCAAGATCTCCTTTGATCACACTCCGCCTGCACTGGCTTGGGGTCAGCACAGTAACAGGAGAAAAGCATGAGGTTCAGCAGCCCTACGCAACCTTCAAGACTCCATCAGATGCTTTGGAGATGTTAGACAACGACCAGCTGCTGATTTTATGTATTGATTCATTTTGCTGGTATTCATGAATGTTGTTGATGTATTGTTACAACAGATATGTTCCAGGCAGCAACAGATGTGCACATTTCCTTGTGTAAGATGCTGTTGGCAAGGCCATAATGCTCCCACCTGGCCATCTGGCCAAACCCCACTTGTCCTTTAGGTCTAACTAGATATCGCCTCCTCCGGGAAGTCCTCTCTGGCCACTTGGCCTGACCCGCCTGCCACCTGTGCCCGCCAGATCGTTAGATGCGTCTTTTCTGCACTCCCATAAAAGCTTGCACTGCCTGGATCCTAGTACACGTCACACAACATTGCAATTACCTGTGTACCTGCCTGATTGCCCCAGATCGCTGTTGAGAACTGGGAGGAAAGGAATCATCGTGTTTGCCCTCAGCTCCAGTGCCCATCACCACGGGCAGCTCCAGCAGAGAAGTCCCTCTGAACGGAATAGATTCACCATCAGACGGAAAGGTCATAGTGATTGTCAAGGATGATGATGACATAACTTTCTACATTTTCTCAAGCTACCTTTTCAGGGTTCCACTCACCTACACACCCCCTCACTGGTGATTTGCTCTGTTGACTCCTTAGAGAATGAATCCTCCCAGGCCAGCCCTGCACTCTCTATATGCTCATGCCCCAAACAACCCTGATGTTTAGTTCACTTTGAATCATAATAACAATGAAGATAAAGAATGCTGTTATTAACTCCTAATTAAGAAAGGCCAAAGAAACCTGTATTTGGGTTTTGCCTTTTAGCTTTTTCCCTTTCTGAAACCTATTTGCATATATGGGGGGTGGGGTAGGCACCAAAGGACAGCTGCTTGTTTGATCTAATTGGTCTCTCATTCTCTACTATGAAAAACACTGGGGAAGGTGAGTTCCAGACCATCCTTGGATCTCAGTGAGGTTAATTCATTTTTCAGACAGGAAAGACTGGGTCTTCTTTAACACAAAGGATGCCAAATTTACAAAAACCCCAAGGTCACTAGGTCTTTGAAGATCATATTAATTCATAAATTTTTTAAAATTTATTTATTTTTATTTATTTATTTTTGGCTGCGTTGGGTCTTTGTTGCTGCGCGCGAGCTTTCTCTAGTTACGGCGAGCGGGGGCTACTCTTCATTGCGGTGCGTGTGGGCTTCTCATTGCGGTGGCTTCTCTTGTTGCGGAGCATGGGCTCTAGGCACGTGAGCTTCAGTAGTTGTGGCACGTGGGCTCAATAGTTGTGGCTCGCGGGCTCTAGAGCGCAGGCTCAATAGTTGTGGCACACGGGCTTAGTTGCTCCACGGCATGTGGGATCTTCCTGGACCAGGGCTTGAACCCAGGTCCCCTGCATTGGCAGGCGGATTCTCAACGACTGCACCACCAGGGAAGTCCCTAATTCATAAACTTTTATTGAGCGCATGCCATGAAGCAGCACATAATGGGCGCTGGAAATGGACAGAACAGGCATGGCCCCAACCCTCATTCATCAGCAACCCACACCGAGCTTGCTGTTCTTCTGGGCAGATAAATCTACACAGGCTATCACAAGTCTGATGGGTATCACAAAAGAATGGTCACGGGGTACCGTGGAAACCTGCAACTGGAGGAGCTTTCGTGGTCTGGGGTAGGGGGTGTTCCGTAAGACTTGTGTGCAGAAGTTCCCTTTAAGCTGAGTCATGCAGGATGACTAGGCTAGAATTGCTTCAAGCAGGTGGGAATGAATAAGCTGTGCTCCTTTCTCAAGGACATGGAAGGATGTCCGTAGCTGGGACCAGAGAGTGAATGGAACACCTTCCCAGAGGCTGGAGTCACTAAGACCATCATAGTGGTGCCTTGTACACAATAGCAAAGATTTTTAAATTTTGTCCTAAGGACATTGGGGAATGTTAAAGAAGGGTTTTAAACAGGTGCATTAAAGACTTGGATTTATTGTCTACAAGGCACTCTGGATGCCTTTGTGAAGAACAAGAGAGGCAAGATGGAAAATGGGGGAATAATTAAGCAACCCCTGCAGAAGCCCAGGTGAGAAATGATGACAGCCTAGACTAAAGCAGTGACCATGAGATAGAGGCAAGTACACAGGTTTTAGAGAGATTGAGGAGTTGAGAAAATGAAGGAAAAATAAATAGTGGAACTTGCCGAAGAACAGCTGAGATTTGTTTCCTCTGCATTTCAAGCATTCAACTCTACTTAATCAAGTGTCCCCAAAACTAACAAATCTGAAACTCAAAGCAGTGGGTTTAAGAAAAATGAGTTAGGGGTGAAACTGAGGTACCATTGTTTCTGCCTGGAACACAATGCCGTGCTAAGAATATTTTCTAATTTACCTAACACCTCTTTCGGTACTGATGGCAGAGAGTTACTGATTACACATGGCCCTCAGAATATATAGTCACTCAGAAGGAGAATTTTGAACCTATTTGAAAACTCCAGAACCAAAAATTACATTCTCTTAGGCTAAAAGTAAGTTAGAAATTTAAAATATCAACAGCTAGAACACTATATATCAATAACCAAATTCTAAGTACAGTTAGGTATCATATCAGTTTTCTAATTGCTTTTTTTCACTTGTTTATTGTAGCCTAGATAACCAATGTCTCCTTCCCCAGGAAAGAATTCTGAATTCTCAACATAAGCCTTCTTTTTTTTTTTTCCTAATAACAAATAGCTACACAAGTGGCTTTTTCTCTAATGTTCATATAATAGGGGTCTTGATGCTAATAATAGGCACTCTCTCAGGTAGCTGGATAAAAGAGCAAATCGCCTTCATACCCCTCTGAAGGAATTTTCCAAAATCAAAAAGAATAGTTTCACGGGTTTTTTTGAGAATAGCTTCACTTTAAAAATAACATTCATAATGAAAAAAAGAAATCTCTGTGTAAGTCAACCAAATCCTAAACCAAATCCATCCCTTCCTTCATTTAACTCAGGTGGTGTATATGAAATAACAAAATTCCAAATCAACAGAAGAATTTGCATGAAATCTTGGAACCTATTTAAACAAGATTTGAAGTCTAGGGTGAAAATGAGCGGCCACTCGTGGGGCAGAAGGTGATGGATGAGAATCTCCCTAGCTTCACTATTGTACAGCGGACCAAAAATTGAAAAGGAAGGAAGAATAGGAAAGCATTTAAGATTTGATTGAAGACAAGTTTTTGTAAGAGCAAAGAAATGGCTCTTTTCCAATCACTAAAAGATTTCCTTATTTTCCTTCTAACTCCAATCCCAATTATACCTCTCACACGGGATCTGCTTCCGTCTTCATACCCCTGGGTGAGAATCTGACTAGGAAAGGACTTTCTTTTCAGGAAATCTCAGTTCTCCTGATTAGAAAAACGCCCTGGAAAGACTCCAGCGCAGTTCCTGGTCTGATCTGAATACCTGAGCACACACCTACTGGCCTCACCTTAGTACTGGGTTCTAGATTCTAAATCTGGACCTGACACTAAAAGAAGAGTTCCAGGATGTGCCAGCCCTTCTTTCCCGAGTTTCCGTCAATCGGCTAGAACTTAGACCTCCTTCCTCCAGGCTGATGGACCAGGACAGCTGAGTGGGAGCCCTGAGAGGCCCTCTCACAGACTTGACCGCCCTCTTCACAATGCCGGGGGACCCACCCTGGCACAGAAGTCATTCTGTGTGCCATGGTCACCTTGGTCTCTGGGGCTTTCAGCAAGGATAAGCACAGGTGTCTAAGAGTGCCGATCACATTAAGCTGAAGGAAAGAAAGGTGCTGTTTTTCCCTTCTCCCTCCTCCCTCCCTTTTGTTGCCATTCCTGTTTTCAGTTTTACTTCCAGATTTTTAGTCAATGGAAAGATACTCTCATGGATTTAAGTACTTGATCTATTTGTAAAGATAAACATCAAAATAAACATCTAAAGCCAAAACAACCTTCAAAGACTTGAACTTAGAATGACTCTTTCTGGAAAAGATAGAAATTAGGATGGCAATCCAAATCAAAAGGCTGCATCTCATTTAAAAGTTCACCTCTTGTAACCTTGGGAAAGTTACAGATGAGTCAGGAGAAGACAGGAACCTGAAAACTCAAGTCACTTTAGTTCAGGCCCTGTGATTTTTCATCCTTTGGCTAAAGCTACAATTACAGAGAAGGCTCTCAATCACCCGTGTTCGGGAAGTGAGTCACCGGCCGAACTGTGAATGGAGCTATTACTGAGCGTCTGTTCTTCAGAGACTAAGAGAAGTGTATTGAGGTGGAGTTTCTGCTGATTGATAAGCATTAAATCAGATGAGGATAATGGCAAATATGCCTATCGTTCTTATAATACCATATAAACAGTGATCATTCCCCGATACCTGGAGGAGTGTCTTACAACACGCAGGTAATATAAGCAGCAGGAAAGGAGGTTGAAAGTGACTTTCTGTCATCCCCGCATTAGTGGAACGGCAAGATGAATGTTGCGTCTTGAAATGCCTAGCATTTTTTTGCCTGCTATTATTAACCTTGCCTGCTTCTAAGCAGCACGGGGTCCTGGAGAAAAAGGTTATAACAAGTGGATATTTGAGAGCAGAGATTGCTATCCAGGGTAGGCTGAATTGCATGTGCTTCCTTTAACCTTCCTTTGTGCTTGAAATCTGCTACTTTGATGCAGCTGCTCCTTCCCAGTTGTAAAAACTTCACAAACACAGCAGCTAAATGTAGTTGGATTCAGCACAATGTTAGATTCAAATAAAGTGCCTTACATGATTAAACTGATGCTCCTCCAAGACAGCTGGACAGTTTCTGTCTGAAGAGGTGCTGACTGGCTTGCCCCGAACTTGCCAGCTTCATATATCATAAGGGTCTTTGTGTTTTATAGCATCTTTTCTTTCTTGGTATGAGTCCTGTACTCTGATTTTCGTTTTTATCAGGCTAAAGAGGATATATTTTATCATAATGGCTTTATATCCAACATGTACAGGCCAACACAAATAAGGCATTAGACTTTAAAGAACTGTACCTCAGGCACCATTTTATTAGAACTAGTGTTTACATCAAACAATACATCCTAAGTACTTTATATTAAGCGTGGACAAATCATTTGCCTGAGGATTAGGTGTTGTGCCATTGAAATGTAGTCCTTCTGTTGATTTTTTTCTTAACTGCCAAACCAAACATGGTCAAAGAAGTAACTGTAAAAGCTGAAACGGGAGCAATCTTATCCTACATTTCAAGCACAGAATAAAAACTGAAGCCGAAACAAGAGTAATACAGTAATATAAAGTGGAGCGTTTCGTTCAAACACACATCTATTTCTGTGGTGTCTAACATCTGTCCTATGTTTTCTTTCATTACTGGAGTGTACCAATTATACGGCATTCTCAAAGCATATAAGGGTCAAAAGAAGAAAGCAGTGCTCAGTAGAAGCCAAGACCTCCCAAATTACCACCCACCTGGCACACTCCGAAGTACCCCACTTGACTCTTTCCAGCTAATCGCATCGTTAAACGGCTGCCAGTGAGGGGACAAGTCCCCCTGTGTGAGACCACTGCAACAGTTGATTTTACTCTCTCAGGCCAGGACCATATTCTTCAGGATACTGTTAAAATAATTCATAAGTAGGCATCGGGGATATTTTTAAACTAGAGAGCCATTGTATGGTCTCCAAGATACTATTCAATGGGGTTCATCTTATAGGCATAGACACCCTATTTTTTAAAAAGTCCATAAAGCATCCTACTAAAGTAAACCCTTGCCCTATTCCAAATTCTATCAGTGAAGATTTGCCGAGTATAGGGGACCCATAAATTAACATAACACAACATGATGGCTAAGTGTGGTTCAGAATACAGAGTCAGACCTCCTGAGTTGGGATCATTGTTCGGCCACCTGTTAGCTGTTTGATCTTGGGCAATTTACTTAACCTCTCTGGGCTTCAGTTGCCCGTAAAGTGGGAATAATAATAATACCTACCTCATAGGTTTCCATGAATATTATATGAGATCACCAAGAGGAAGTACTTTTAGCCTTCTCTCTCTTCACATTAGCTGTAGGGCTGCAATAGAGTCTCTGCTTCCTGTCTTCAGCTCTCTCTGTTTTCCCCCAGACAGTTTTTTCATCAGATCAGAAATAAGCTGTATGAAGGAGAACCCTGCCCAGAGGGGGCAATATGTGAGCTTGCAGATGGTCTTGTTAACTGGTGACCTTAAAACCCTAACATACTAATTTCTCTTCTAGCCTGTTTCATGGATGCTCTTTCCGGATCCATCTACGAAAACCATGCCACCTTCACAAGTGCGCCAAGCAAAAACATAGGATACACGATGCTTCCACCACCAGTGGAACTTCTGCAGACTTGCACTACAGAAAGCGTGTGACAATCGTTACTTTTCAAATAATAATTTTATAAATTGAACAAAGATAGTAATGCTACTGGATAATTTTTAAGGGTTGCAAATAATCAAACAGAATACTTAGGTGAGTTACTGAACACTCTCTTGGATTCATTCATTCATTCACCAAAACCCCTCTTGATTGCCTAATGCATGACAGGCAGTGCACCTGGTTCTGGGGCTACAAAGCCTGAGGGGACACCCAAGAAAGTCCACTCAATCATTCATTCACTCATTTGTTCATTTAACTCGCGTTTATGTGCCAATCACTGTGCCAGATTCTGGGGACACACCAGTAAATGCAGACAGATGCAACTCCTGCCTGCATATCTTTGGTGCATGGGTTTCTGAAAATGATCAACACCCTGGAAACACTCATTAAATACTTATTGCTTGAGAAATTACAGGAAGCCTCTTTATCAGCCATATCCAGGTCTTTCTTGTTTGTTTGTTTGTTTATTTATTTATTTATTTATTTATTTATTTATTTATTTATTTTTGGCTGCGTTGGGTCTTTGTTGCCACGCACGGGCTTTCTCCAGTTGCAGCGAGAGGGGGCTACTCTTCGTTGCGGTGCGTGGGCTTCTCATTGCGGTGGTTTCTCTTGCTGTGGAGCACGGGCTCTAGGTGCACGGGCTTCAGTAGTTGTGGCACACAGGCTCAGTAGTTGTGGCTCGCGGTCTCTAGAGTGCAGGCCCAGTAGCTGTGGTGCACGGGCCTAGTTGTTCCGCGGCATGTGGGATCTTCCCAGACCAGGGATCGAACCCGTGTCCCCTGCATTGGCAGGCGGATTCTTAACCGCTGCACCACCAGGGAAGTCCCCAGGTCTTATTTTTGTTGTGAAGTTTTCATCCAACCAATTCACAACCCAGAGTAGCTAAACATGTTCAGAACATGGACCCCCTTCTCACTCGGCGGCTATCAGACTCATCCTCAGGTCCACATTGCAATATCTGATTCAAAATAGGAAGGAGAGGGGTCCTCACCTGGAGATTCTGGAAGTGCTCACAAAGACCAGCAAAGAGCTGGACACTTCCACGGACCCAGTCTCCTTGTACATATCTCTATTTCTGAAAAGAAAGGGAAATATGCGGCAACTGAACAACAGTTCTTTCCCAGAGAATTGCCCGGAAACATTAAAAGCCAAATTCCATCATCTGCATATTTTCCTGAACAAAGTGTAGAAAAACCAGCCAGTCTGAGTGGTGCCAAGGAAGCAGGATGAGGGAACTTCTTCCTTCTAAAGGTTAGTATGGGAAAGTTCTGGAGCACTCAGCCTCTTTCCTGCTTCAATAATTGCCTTGTTTGTGATTCCAGGTGAGTTGCCCGCTTCCTCTTTTGTGCCCCATTTCAATCTGTGGTGAATTTAGGAGAATACTTCTCACCAGCTTCATGGCATTTGGGACAGAGGCATTTTTATGGACCATATTGGGTTGTATTGGTCTTCAAGACCCCTTCATTCTACAAAAAAGAGAAATGTTTCTAAGCTAAGACACAGAGCAGTGTTCATGGTTTTCATTTTTCCCTCAAATTCATACCTTTATACCTAAATGTAGACCTAATTCCTTTCCCACTCAGTTTTCGGCATCTTTCAGAATAGTAGTTTCATAGTAAAAGTGTTTATTCGAAGAATATTCCAGCCTTTAATAAGTTAATTCCTCTATACCTGGCACTGTAAAAGAATCAGAAAATCTTTAAATATCTGAAATGTTATTAAGCTGGATAAACATCAGATATATTACAGAGTTCTTTTGAAATGGAAATCTTGCCTACCACCTTCTCCACGATCTGGATTCTGTCGGTGGATGAATTTCCTCAGTACAGCTCTTGACGTTTTAATGTAGAGAGCATCTGTTGCTCTCAACCTTCGATTTCTCCAACTATTTTCTACAAGAAAAACACTATGATAACTAACATTATATAATGTTTTTCTTCTACACAGATAAGAGGGTTTCCTAGTATTAATCTCTCATAGAGTTCTCCTAAATGTCACAGATCATTTAGGAAATAGGAAGTCGTTTTGTGTGTGTAGCTCTCACATATACACCTCATTACACAGAAATCTGATACACTGAAATTCACTATCACAGAATCTAGAAACTGGGAAACTAACTCAATACAAATAATACACAAAATCTCAAAGCTCCTTTTACATAACTTTCAAGTCCATTCAGCCACATATGCCAATAAGACGTCCCACCCTCTTCCTCCATTTACGGATTCAGACCCCATCTCTGCAGTGTTTCTGCATTTTCTCCAGTCTAGAAGAGTCGGCTCATTCTCATGCAGCCTCCTCTTCATTGTTCCGTGTAACAAGCTCTGAGTAATCAAAAGGAGTTGCACATTCACTCCCAATGGAAAATAATGAAGTGTCAATTTGTTGGAAACAAATGACTCTTCAATCCAATGTGACTATTCAGTTAAGAAATTTTTTTTTTACTTTGCTAAGAAGGGAGGGGGGGGCGGAAGCTCTCAGGTAATTTAATGGTTCGAGTTATCGAATGTGATTTTAATGTACATACATTCTGTTTTATAACGAAACCATATAGGCTTTGATACATACGAGTTCACATCAGAGGAAAGTTCAGGAGTCCGTCACTCTGAAAGGGGCTTACACCTGTAATCCATCAGACGCTGTGGACTTTGAAGTTTTATTGTAGGAGTAACTTTCAAGTTAATCACTCCTTCCTCTGCGCTACTTGAGTGCTTATGTAAATTTCAATTTATGATTTTTCTGCTGTGCTTGCTTTCTTTCTATCTCCTCTGCTGGCCTGTGAGTTGCTTGAGGGAAGATCTCATGGCTTATTTATCTTTGTACCTCCGGAGCCTGGCTTTCAAGAAACACACATCAGACTTTTAACTATGAGCCAATTACTGTTCTGGGTGGTGCCCTCATGGAACCTACACATATCTGTTGCTCAATAAAACTTTTAAGTAAGCCAACCTGCATTGATTGCCACCCTTGATGACGCTGTTTCATCATTCTTTTCAACTTTATTTTTATCAGCTACGTCTGAGTTCATCAGTACATTTACCAGGTTTCATCCTTTTGCAGGGATACCCTGACGACCCGCATGCCCGTTGCCAGAGGTAAGGAAAAGAGTCAGAGACTCCACATAAGATCGGGAAAGAGTGCCTGGCTTCTGACGGATGGCCCCAGGGTCCTGTTGGAGGAAAGTGTTTTGAAAGAATTTAATCTACTAGTTCCCATGACCTCCTTGGATAGACCCAAAACCGCATCCTGAGGCAGAGCCTTCTCTCTGATGAGGACTAGTCATGGGGGAAAGTCTAGCGCTTACCTCCCTGACCTCTGATTCACCCTCTAAGGCCGAGCGGGTTGCTAGCTTTCTGCATCCTCTGTTTCTTCATCTGTGGAATGGGAATGATGATAACCCATCAATGAAAATGATAATAATAACCATGACTGACATTGCTCACTTAAACGTGGACAAGATTTAAGGCAATTTTGTTAAACATTTAGTGCCATGAAGAATTTTTGGAGGCCAAAGTGAAAGTGAAGACAGTGGTGACTCTTTTCTTTCTCCTAAGACAAGATTTCAAGAAAATTCGTGTCTGGGCTTCCCTGGTGGCGCAGTGGTTAAGAATCTGCCTGCCAATGCAGGGGACATGGGTTCGAGCCCTGGTCTGGGAAGATCCCACATGCCACGGAGCAACTAGGCCCGTGAGCCACAGTTACTGAGCCTGCGCGTCTGGAGCCTGTGCTCCGCAACAAGAGAGGTTGCCATAGTGAGAGGTCTGTGCACCGCGATGAAGAGTGGCCCCCACTTGCCACAACTAGAGAAAGCCCTCGCACAGAAACGAAGACCCAACACAACCATAAATTAAAAAAAATAAAATAAAATAATTAAAAAAAAAAAAAAGAAAATTCGTGTCTTTGTTTCAGCCACTTCTCTGTTTTAAGGATGTCTCTCTAAATTCCCTTTTGTGAACCCCAGAGAAGATTCAGGAATGCAATTATCCCCACTATGTGAAATCAACATAACAGAATGACAGATGGAGGGATATCTTAGAGCTCTAATCCATCGCCTTAATTTTACATATGAATCAGCCGAGAGTGATAAAGGTTTTTTGGTTTACTGAATATCACATGAGTAATTAGTATGGGTTAGGAGCAATGATACCATTCTTCTTATATTATTTACAGGAAGCTTTCCAATACTTCCTCTTCAATGACAAACAGATAACCTTTCCAAAAAAATAACTTAGGCAATGTTTTTCAAGAACCGTAAATATATGTATATAAGTTGACCCAGAAATTCCCCTTCTATGAATTTGCCATAAGAAAGTAACCAGAGAAATGCACTATGACTTAGCCACAAAGATGTTCACAGCGTAATTTATAGTAAGCAAAACTGTGAAGCAACCTAAATGTACAATAATAACAGGTGGGTTAAATTTTAAAATGTTAATATATACAGGAAAAACTATGCAAGTACTAAAAACTACATTGTAAAATATGTTATCCGCATGCTAGGTGAAAAAGAGAGGTGGCCAAACAATGTGTACAAAGATCCAAATTACATAAAAAACCTGAAGAGATGTAAAGAATCACCCAGATGGGGGCTTCTCTGGCGGTCCAGTGGTTAAGACTCTGTGCTTCCTCTGCAGGGGCTCGGGTTCAATCCCTGGTTGGGGAAGTTCTGCATGCCTCATGATGCGGCCAAAAAAAAAAAAAAAAATCACCCAGGTAATACTGAGATGGGGTCAGGGAAATTAAAGTAGATGGTTTCATAAATACACCATCTTTTGTTTAAATCTGCATGTTCTATGTTTTTAGGGACTTTAAAAAGCTGTAACTTGACATGCGCTAGCTTTTTAGATGTTTAAGCTAAAGTCACCAAATGGAAAGTGATGTTATAACAATGAATGGAAAAGGGGATAAAGTAGAGGTCAGGAATGAGGATTGGTGGGAAAAAAAAGGCGGGTGGGGGGGGAAGTGTTGAGAAGGGTGTAGCTCAAAATGTGAATCCAGATAGAGATAAGAGTGGAATTGGGTGGAGCTCTGAAGATGAATAAGAGATGCTTGATAAACTCTGACCTAGCCTTCTTCATGATGAGACATCTGATAACAGGCGCAGGTGGACATGCAGAGCTAAAAATGGGAGTTAAAAGTTCAAGGATGATAAAGTATACCCAGGATTTAACCAGAGAAGTGAACGTAAAGAGATTACCAAGATGGAGTAATTGAAAATTCAGTTTAGAAAAAGGCATTCTCTGCCAGGAATTCTGAATGTCAAAACATGGGATTACAATTACGACAACTTTATACCACTATGACAATATAATTAATAAAATGAATAATACTTAACCAATGTATGATGTCCCAATAGGTATGGCATTATATCTGCCATCATCTATCTTCCTGCTTTTCTTATCCAGCACATCATGAAATGACTGATTTGGATCCCAACTAGTCTTCCTGAGGCTCAGTTTCCTCATCTGCTACACGAGTATAACAATAATCTACCCACCAAAGATGATCATAAGAACAAAGTGAGTTAGGATGTGTAAAGTGCCTAACACATAACAGACTTTCAGTAAATATTTGCTTTTCCTTACCCGCCTCTCTGTGCCACTAGCTGGCAATAGTGGGGAAAGAAAAGAGAGTCTAGCAAAGACGGATAGATAATAAGGCCACCGAGAATACTCTATCTCTTGATTTAGTATTTATGGTCATCATGATTTTGATCCAGATGTAGTTCAATCTTGGCTGGTCTCTTCCCTCCGAGCGAGGCTGTCTAGCACCTCCTGATGCACACACTCGCTCCAAATGGATCTATTGGTTTTACTTAAGGCCTTGCCTTTTAGAGAAGAGCTAGAGGATCCATTGTGTATATAGGTAATATTCGTGATTTCTCAACACTCCCACTTTCTGATTCTAGAAAATATGCATCCCATATCAGTGACTATAACCCAGTGACCAGCCCCCTCATTTCTCACCATTCTAAGTACCTACTACTCACTCACCCCACAACATCCCAGAGTGGCCCCTAGACTTACCCAAATTGTCCAGTCAATGTCGGCCACACCAAGCACTGCCCACATTTTCAGTATGGGTGTCTGGCAAGGCCACTTCAGGCTCTGTTCTGAATTAGCTCCTTTGAAACATCAGCCAGTGCTAGAAACGTAAGTTCACAGATTCCCAGCTTAGAAGAAGGCTTTGTACAAAGATTCTGCTAGGAAAGCACTATTCTATTTTCTGTATTCTGACTGCTAGAAAGTTCTTTTTTCTTATGAATTGAAATCTAGTCGCCCATAGCTTGCCTTTACTGATCTTAGTTCCACTCTTGAATCACATAACATAAGCTTAAAATTCCTTCTTTTCTTTCATATGCTCCATAGTCAATAATAGATACACAATCAGTGGAATTATTATTCACTTTCATAGACTATACCTCTAACAGAAGTATATTCCACAAGCAAAAAAAAAAAAAAAAAAATCCAATAATGAAATAGCCGTTACTTACCAGCTTAGAAAACTTCTACACCCAAAATATCCCCAGGATGATTTCAAGAAAGCAGATCAAAGTGAGAAAAGAAGTAATGGCCAATATCAAAAGCAAGATAAAGACAAGGACAGAGAATTTTATTATTTTTTTCCCTCCTTTTCGTATTGGGACATATTTTCACTCAAGAAATTTTATGAGGCAAGAAAATAGTAAGCTAGACTGCCATCATTCAATAGTGATCAATGGTTCTCCATGTAGAAAAGAGCAGCCACATGCCTTTCCAAGTAGCAGGGTAACCTTGGCAGAAGGAGCATCAGCCCACAAAATGTACTCCAGAGGTAGGTATTTTATAATTTATTAGTGATATTACTAATATTAACATCTCTATATGTGCAATAGTTTATATTTGCAAATCACTTTCAACATCTCATTGGATAGATCACCAGAAAAAGAATTAAACAAGTATTATTAACGCCATATTTCAGATTAGACCACTGGGTCCTAAAGAAAGTGGGTAACATACTTTCACCCCATTTCCCTCAAATGTGTGTTTCACCTACAAACCAGTCTCGTTGAGACACCAGGATAGTTTCTTGCAGGAAACCCTAACCTCTAAAACAAGGCAGTAAGCACAACTGCATATAATGGATACTAGTCACAGAAAAGATGCATGTATCATTTTTTAAATATTTACACACCAAACCGAGATGTAGGGCAGCAGAATCAGGCTTTAGAATCTTCCAAATCACATGATGTAAGCTGACCTTTCCACATCCTGGCATACAGGATGAGCCAACAACATCTGAACTAGTTGTTCACTTCCAGAACCCAATTGCAGACATGCATGCTTCGTTTGAACAAGAGAGAACACCAGCTATTACCAACTAGTCGTACCTGGTGCAAAGGGATAAAAGGTTTCTGAGTCCCTTCACTTGGAGTCGACTGTATCCCTCTCGTTCATAACCTCTCATAACTAAAACGCTAGGCTTATATTTAAACTTTCTATATTGAATTATGTCCTGAAATGTGTCTTAATCATTGACAGAATTATGTAACATTATGTAGAACAATGATTCCATCTGGCTGGTTTATCTGTAAATGATTATAAATGTGTATTACGTACATGGGCTTTCTTTGAAGAGGGCACATGTGTGCTGTTCTAGGAATTCTTTGAATAATTAGCAGAAAGTTCCTGATAAATGTGCACATCTGGTGAAGAGAAATCTGTGTTTGATTTGAACGTGTGGTCACTAGTTGGTAACTATCCATTTAAGTACTGAGTCTTCCAACAATTCGGGGTAACCACAATTTTGAGATCCATGTATTTCCTCCTGCTTGGATCTGATTGTCACACGTACACCTTAGCCTTTCAAGATAATTAATTTAAATGTGGAAAGGGACATGCAGGACATAGATTATGGGTTGCCAGGGACATACGATCCTAACAAACCATGGGGCAAATACAATGGATTATTATGTCAAGGAAGCAACCAAGCTTTCTTGACATCATCATTTGAGAACTATTCCAGGCTTTCCCAGTCTTGATGGATATAAACTCATGGCCTCCAAACAACTTTTCCTACTGCCTTCTTTCTACTCACTACTTTTCCTGCAGACCTTTGAAAGGAACATCTTCAATGTGAAGGGAACATCAGTTCTCCAAGGACACAGTGTTTACCGAGCCCCTGCTCTTGGTGTGGCACAAACTCCTGCTTCTTGGAGGCTTATCATCTACTTGTAAAGAAATATTCATCCCATCTGAAATTTTTCAGGATTTTTAAGTCTTGCGCAATACAATTTATCTGTAACATGTACCATGTGTCTCTATAATAGACCGTGCATCCATTAGGGCCGAGGTACACATCTGCATTTCTTCATGGTTGCATTCCCAGTACTTAGCACAAGGACTTGGTTATAAGTCCTTGGTAGTTATTCATAAATACATTTGAATAACATATACATAGTAAGATGTAACAGGAGTCCAGGAAAGGGGGCATCAATTAAGAGCAGAGTTATAGGGATGATTTCATGGAGGAAATGACCTGGGTCTTAGAAACTCAGAGATCTTTTCACATGGAGGCATGAACAAGGGAAGAGACAGACAGGAAATAAGAGTTCTCAGACCCACATTGGTCCAAGTCTAGTTACTCCACCAAATTGTCTTCATTTTCATCAGCCCCATAAGGTGTTCATTTTCCTCCTCACCTCGCTCAAAGTCCACATCTCTCTGAATATTCTCCCCCTTCACGCACAGCCTCAACCCCTTTTCTCCCTCCCTCCCTTCTAGAACTCACTTGGCGAAACTCTAAACTCGGGTTAAACCCAAGCTCCCATCTGCTTAGCATCTGCCCTCCAGCTGAACGTGACCAGAGGAAAGCACACAAGGGTACTAACAGGTTTCATCTTTAATTTAGATTTTATTTGAAATTTATGAACAAAAATCTCAAGTGGCTTTTCAAAACTTGCTAATGACACTAGAATCCAGTCAATTCAGTTTCTCATCCTCCAGAATGACTATTTCACCCCTCTTCCTCTCTTCCCAAAATTTTAAAAGATGCCCCCTCCCAACTCACTCTATTTGTCACTGCTTTATCTCTTAGAGAAAATAGAAACTGTAAGAAGAGATTAAACTTGCTTTCCCACAACCCAATTATACCAATATACCTGTGACCCTAACTCACTTCTCCCTATTTCCTTCCTTCTCAGGTCAATTGTTCACTTGTTCTCTTGAGCCCATAACTTCCTGCCTACTTAAGGGCGTAGTAACTCCTATTATCTCCTCTTTCTTCTAATTTATCCTTTTCCCTTTCTTCTACACCACTTCCATCCATATACAAAAACGCCTTAATAGTTCTTTTCCTTTAAAAATCCACCTTTCACTCCACATTCCCGTATGTTCCTTCCTTTTATAGCAAAACTTGAAAGAATCCCTATACTTTGTGTCTCTCCTTCTTTACCTCCCATTC